>NC_138197.1:2942868-3443923 GCF_964194105.1 Spermophilus citellus | reverse complement strand
CTCATACCTCCCTTCCCTCCTCCCCTCCCCCCTTCCACCCTCCCTCACCCTTCCCTTCCCTCCTTCCCTCCACCCTTCCACCCTCCCTCACCCCTCCCTTCCCGCCTTTTCTCCACCCTTCCACCCTCCCTCACCCATCACTTCGCTCCTCCCCTCCACCCTTCCACCCTCCCTCACCCTTCCCTTCCCTCCTCCCCTCCACAAATCCACCCTCCCAAACCCCTCCCTTCTCTCTTCCCCTCCACCCTTCCACCCTCCCTCACCCTTCCCTTCCCTCCTCCACTCCACCCTTCCACCCTCCCTACCCCTCCCTTCCCTCTCCTCCCCTCCACCCTTCCACCCTCCCTCACCCCTCCCTTCCCTCCTCGCCTCCACCCTACTCTCTTGCCTCACCCTTCCCATCCCTGGTCTTCTCCACCCTTCCACCCTCCCTCACCCTTCCTTCCCTCCTCCCCTCCACCCTTCCACACTCCCTCACCCTTCCCTTCCCTCCTCCCCTCCACCCATCTACCCTCCCTCACCCTTCCCTTCCCTCCTCCCCTGCACCATTCCACCCTCCCTATCCATCCCTTCCTTCCTCCCCTCCAAACTTTCACCCTCCCTAACCCCTCCCTTCCCTCCTTTCCTCCATCCTTCTACCCTCCCTCACTTCTGCCTTCCCTCCTCCCCTCCACCCTTCCACCTCCCTCACCCCTCCCTTCCCTACTCCCCTCCACCCTTCCACCCTCCTTCACCCCTCCCTTCCCTCCTCCCCTACACCCTTCCAGCCTCCCTCACCCCTCCCTTCCCTATTCCCCTACACCCTTCCACCTTCCCGCACCCTTTCCTTCCCTCTTTCCCTCCACCCTTCCACCCTCCCTCACCCTTCCCTTCCCTCCTTCCCTCCACCCTTCCATCCTCCCTCACCCTTTCCTTCCCTCCTCCCCTCCACCCTTCCACCATCCCCTCAACTTCCCTTCCCTCCTTCCCTCCACCCTTCCATCCTCCCTCATCCTTCCCTTCCCTCCTTCCCACCACCCTTCCACCCTCCCTGACCCTTCTCTTCCCTCCTCCCCTCCACCCTTCCACCCTCCCTCACCCTTCACTTCCCTCCTCCCCTCCAACCTTCCACCCTCCCTCACCCTTCCTTCCCTCCTCCCCTCCACGCTTCCACCCTCCCTCACCCTTCCCTTCCCTCCTCCCCTCCACCCTTCCACCCTACCTATCCTTCCCTTCCCTTCCTCCCCTTCACCCATTCACCCTCCCTCACCCCCTCCCTTACCTCCTTCCCTCCACCCTTCTACCCTCCCTCACCCATCCCTTACCTCCTCACCTCCACCCTTCCACCCTCACTCACCCTTCCCTTCACTCCTCCCCTCCACCCATCCACCCCTCCCTCACCCCACCCTTCCCTCCTCCCCTCCACCCTTCCACCCTCCCTAACCCCTCCCTTCCCTCCTCCCCTCCACCCTTCCACCCTCCCTCACCCTTCCCTTCCCTCCATCCCTCCACCCTTCCACCTCCCTCAAGCTTCCCTTCCCTCCTTCCCTCCACCCTTCCATCATTCCTCACCCTTTCCTTCCCTTCTCCCCCTCCACCCTTCCACCCTCCCCTCATCTTCCCTTCCCACCTTTCCTCCACTCTTCCATCCTCCCTCATCCTTCCCATCCCTCCTTCCCTCCACCCTCCCTCACCCCTCCCTTCCCTCCTCCCCTCCACCCTTCCACCCTCCCTCACCCCTCCCTTCCCTCCTCCCTCCACCCTTCCACCCTCCATCACCCTTCCATTCCCTCCTCCCCTCCACCCTACCACCCTCCCTCACCCTTCCTTCCCTCCTCCCCTCCACCCTTCTACCCTCCCTCACCCTTCACTTCCCTGCTCCCCTCCACACTTCCACCCTCCCTCACCCTTCCCTTCCCTCCTTCCCTCCACCCTTCTACCCTCCCTCATACCTCCCTTCCCTCCTCCCCTCCACCCTTCCACCCTCCCTCACCCTTCCCTTCCCTCCTTCCCTCCACCCTTCCACCCTCCCTCACCCCTCCCTTCCCTCCTTTTCTCCACCCTTCTACCCTCCCTCATCCCTCCCTTCCCTCCTCCCCTCCACCCATCCACCCTCCCTCACCATTCCCTTCCCTCCTCCCCTCCACACTTCCACCCTCCCAAACCCCTCCCTTCTCTCTTCCCCTCCACCCTTCCACCCTCCCTCACCCTTCCCTTCCCTCCTCCACTCCACCCTTCCACCCTCCCTACCCTTCCCTTCCCTCCTCCCCTCCACCCTTCCACCCTCCCTCACCCCTCCCTTCCCTCCTCGCCTCCACCCTACACTCTTGCCTCACCCTTCCCATCCCTGGTCCCCTCCACCCTTCCACCCTCCCTCACCCTTCCTTCCCTCCTCCCCTCCACCCTTCCACACTCCCTCACCCTTCCCTTCCCTCCCTCCCCTCCACCCATCTACCCTCCCTCACCCTTCCCTTCCCTCCTCCCCTGCACCCTTCCACCCTCCCTATCCATCCCTTCCTTCCTCCCCTCCAACCTTTCACCCTCCCTAACCCCTCCCTTCCCTCATTTCCTCCATCCTTCTACCCTCCCTCACTTCTGCCTTCCCTCCTCCCCTCCACCCTTCCACCCTCCCTCACCCCTCCCTTCCTTACTCCCCTCCACCCTTCCAACCTCCTTCACCCCTCCCTTCCCTCCTCCCCTACACCCTTCCACCCTCCCTCACCCCTCCCTTCCCTACTCCCCTACACCCTTCTACCCTCCCGCACCCTTCCCTTCCCTCTTTCCCTCCACCCTTCCACCCTCCCTCACCCTTCCCTTCCCTCCTTCCCTCCACCCTTCCATCCTCCCTCACCCTTTCCTTCCCTCCTCCCCTCCACCCTTCCACCATCCCCTCAACTTCCCTTCCCTCCTTCCCTCCACCCTTCCATCCTCCCTCATCCTTCCCTTCCCTCCTTCCCACCACCCTTCCACCCTCCCTCACCCTTCTCTTCCCTCCTCCCCTCCACCCTTCCACCCTCCCTCACCCTTCCCTTCCCTCCTCCCCTCCACTTTTCCACCCACCCTCACCCCTCCCTTCCCTCCTCCCCTCCACCTTTCCACCCTCCCTCACCCTTCCCTTCCCTCCTCCCCTCCACCCTTCCACCCTCCCAAACCCCTCCCTTCTCTCCTCCCCTCCACCCTTCCACCCTGTCTCACCCCTCCCTTCTCTCCTCCCCTCCACTCTTCCACCCTCCCTCACCCCTCCCTTCCCTCCTCCCATCCACCCTTCTCTCTTCCCTCACACTTCCCATCCCTCATCCCCTCCACCCTTCCACCCTCCCTCACCCTTCCCTTCCCTCCTTCCCTCCACCCTTCCACCCTCCCTCACCCTTCCCTTTCCTCTTCCCCTCCACCCTTCCACCCTCCCCTCAACCCTCCCTTCCCTCCTCCCCTCCACCCTTCCACCCTCCCTCACCCCTCCCTTCCCTCCTCCCCTCCACCCTTCCACAGTCCCTCACGTTCCCTTCCCTCCTCCCCTCCACCCTTCCAACCTCCCTACCCTTCCCTTTCCTCCTCCCCTGCACCCTTCCACCCTCCCTCACCCTTCCCTTCCCTCCTTCCTTCCACCCTTCCACCCTCCCAAACACCTCCCTTCTCTCCTCCCCTCCACACTTCCACCATCCCTCACCCCTCCCTTCCCTCCTCCCCTCCACTCTTCCACCCACCCTCACCCTTCCCTTCCCTCCTCCCCTCCACCCTTCCACCCTCCCTCACCCCTCCCTTCCCTCCTCCCCTCCACCCTTCTCTCGTCCCTCAACCTTCCCATCCCTGGTCCCCTCCACCATTCCACCCTCCCTCACCCTTCCTTTCTCTCCTCCCCTCCACCCTTACACCCTCCCTCATATTTACCTTCCCTCCTCCCCTCCACCCTTCCACCCTCCCTCACACTTCCTTCCCTCCTCCCCTCCACCCTTCCACCCTCCCTCACCCTTCCTTCCCTCCTCCCCTCCACCCTTCTACCTCCCTCACCCTTCCCTTCCCTCCTCCCCTCCACCCTTCCACCCTCCCTATCCTTCCCTTCCTTCCTCCCCTCCACCCTTTCACCCTCCCTCACCCCTCCCTTCCCTCCTTCCCTCCACCCTTCAACCCTCCCTCACCCCTCCCTTCCCTCCTCCCCTCCACACTTCCACCCTCCCTCACCCTTCCCTTCCCTCTTCCCCTCCACCCTTCCACCCCTCCCTCACCCCTCCCTTCCCTCCTCCCCCTCCACCCTTCTCTCTTCCCTCACCCTTCCCATCCCTGGTCCCTTCCACCATTCCACCCTCCCTCACCCTTCCTTTCTCTCCTCCCCTCCACCCTTACACCCTCCCTCACCCTTCCCTTCCCTCCTCGCCTCCACCCTTCACCCTCCCTCACCCTTCCCTTCCCTCCTCCCCTCCACCCTTCTACCCTCCCTCACCATTCCCTTCCCTCCTCCCCTCCAGCCTTCCACCCTCCCTATTCTTCCCTTCCTTCCTCCCCTCCACCCTTCTACCCTCCATCATCCCTCCATTCCCTCCTCCCCTCCACCCTTCTACCCTCCCTCACCCCACCCTTCCCTCCTCCCCTCCACACTTCCACCCTCCCTCACCCTTCCCTTCCCTCCTCCCCTCCACTCTTCCACCCTCCCTCACTCCTCCATTCCCTCCTCCCCTCCACCCTTCCACCCTCCCTCACCCTTCCCTTCCCTCCTCCCCTCCACCCTTCCACCCTCCCAAACACCTCCCTTCTCTCCTCCCCTCCACCCTTCCACCCTCTCTCACCCCCTCCCTTCCCTCCTCCCCTCCACCCTTCCCACCTCCCTCACCCTTCCCTTCCCTCCTCCCCTTCACCCTTCCACCCTCCCTCACCCCTCCCTTCCCTCCTCCCCTCCACCCTTCCACCCTCCCTCACGCCTCCCTTCCCTCCTCCCCTCCACCCTTCTACCCTCCCTCACCCTTCCCTTCCCTCCTCCCCTCCACCCCCCACCCTCCCTACCCTTCCATTTCCTCCTCCCCTCCACCCTTCCACCCTCCCTCACCCTTCCCTTCCCTCCTCACCTCCACCCTTCCACCCTCCCAAACCCCTCTTTCTCTCCTCCCATTCACCCTTACACCCTCCCACACACCTCCCTTCCCTCCTCCCCTCCACCCTTCCACCCTCCCTCATCCTTCCTTTCTCTCTTCCCCTCCACCTTTCTACCCTCCCTCACCCTTCCCTTCCCTCCTCCCCTCCACCCTTCCACCCTCCCTACCCTTCCCACCCTCCTCCCCTCCACCCTTCCACCCTCCCTCACCCTTCCCTTCCCTTCTTCCTTCCACCCTTCCACCCTCCCAAACTCCTCCCTTCTCTCCTCCCCTCCACCCTTCCACCCTTCCTCACCCCTCCATTCCCTCCTCCCCTCCACCCTTCCACTCTCCCTCACCCCTCCCTTCCCTCCTCCACTCCACCCTTCTCTCTTCCCTCACCCTTCCCATCCCTGGTCCCTTCCACCCTTCCATCCTCCCTCACCCTTCCCTTCTCTCCTCCCCTCCACCCTTCTACCCTCCCTCATCCTTCCCTTCCCTCCTCCCCTTCACCCTTCCACCCTCCCTATCCTTCCCTTCCTTCCTCCCCTCCACCCTTCCACCCTCCCTCACCCCTCCCATCCCTCTTTCCCTCCACCCTTCTACCCTCCCTCACCCCTCCCTTCCCTCCTCCCCTCCACCCGTCTCTCTTCCCTCACCCTTCCCATCCCTAGTCCCTTCCACTCTTCCACCCTCCCTCACCCTTCCTTTCTCTCCTCCCCTACACCCTTACACCCTCCCTCACCCTTCCCTTCCCTCCTCCCCTCCACCCTTCCACCCTCCCTCACCCCTCCCCTTCCCTCCCTCACCCCTCACTTCCCTCCTCCCCTCCACCCTTCTACCCTCCCAAACACCTCACTTCCCTCCTCCCCTCCACCCTTCCACCCTTGCTCAACCCTCCCTTCCCGCCTCCACTCCAACTTTCCACCCTCCCTCACCCTTCCCTTCCCTCCTGCCCTCCACCCTTCCACAATCCGTACCCTTCCCTTTCCTCCTCCCCTCCACCTTTCCACCCTCCCTCACCCTTCCCTTCCCTCCTCCCCTCCACCCTTCCACTGTCCCAAACCCCTCCATTCCCTCGTCCCCTCCACCCATCCACCCTCCCTCACCCCTCCCTTCCCTCCTCCCCTCCACCCTTCCAGCCTCCCTACCCTTCCCTTTCCTCCTCCCCTCCACCCCTTCCACCCTCCCTCACCCCTCCCTTCCCTCCTCCCCTCCACCCTTCCACTCTACCTCACCCTTCCCTTCCCTCCTCCGCTCCACCCTTTCACCATCCCTCAACCCTCCCTTCCCTCCTCCCCTCCACCCTTCTCTCTTCCCTCAACCTTCCCATCCCTGGTCTCCTCCACCCTTCCACCCTCAATCACCCTTCCTTTCCCTCCTTTCCTCCACACTTCCACCCTCTGTCACCCTTCCTTCCCTCCTCCCGTCCACCCTTCCACCCTCCCTCACCCTTCCTTCCCTCCTCCCCTCCACGCTTCTACCCTCCCTCACCCTTCCCTTCCCTCCTCCCCTCCACCCTTCCACCCTTCCTCTCCTTCCCTTCCTTCCTCCCCTCCACCCTTTAACCCTCCCTCACCCCTCCCTTCCCTCCTTCCCTCCAACCTTCTACCCTCCCTCACCCCTCCCTTCCCTCCTCCCCTCCACCCTTCCACCCTCCCTCACCCTTCCCTTCCCTCCTCCCCTCCACCCTTCCACCCTCTCTCACCCTTCCTTTCTGTCCTCCCCTCCACCCTTACACCCTCCCTCACCCTTCCCTTCCATCCTCCCATCCACCCTCCATCCTCCCTCACCCTTCCTTCCCTCCTCCCCTCCACCCTTCCACCCTCCCAAACCCCTCCCTTCTCTCCTCCCCTCCACCATTCCACCGTCCGTCACCCCTCCCTTCCCCTCCCTCCCCTCCACCCTTCCACCCTCCCTCACCCTTCTCTTCCCTCCTCCCCTCCACCCTTCCACCCTTTCTCACACCTCCTTTCCCTCCTCCCCTCCACCCTTCTCTCTTTCCTCACCCTTCCCATCCCTGTCCCCTCCACCCTTCCACCCTCCTTCACCCTTCCTTTCTCTCCTCCCCTCCACCCTTACACCCTCCCTCACCCTTACCTTCCCTCCTCCCCTCCACCCTTCCACCCACCCTCACCCTTCCTTTCCTCCTCCCCTCCACCCTTACACCCTCCCTCACCCTTACCTTCCCTCCTCCCCTCCACCCTTACACCCTCCCTCACCCTTCCCTTCCCTCCTCCTCTCCACCCTTCCACCCTCCCTCACCCTTCCTTTCCTCCTCCCCTCCACCCTTCCACCCTCCCTCACCCTTCCCTCCCCTCCTCCCCTCCACCCTTCTACCCTCCCTCACCCTTCCCTTCCCTCCTCCCCTCCACCCTTCCACCCTCCATATCCTTCCCTTCCTTCCTCCCCTCCACCCTTTCACCCTCCCTCACCCCTTCCTTCCCTCCTTCCCTCCACCCTTCTACCCTCCCTCACCCCTCCCTTCCATCCTCCCCTCCACCCTTCCACGCTCCCTCACCCTTGCTTTCCCTCCTCCCCTCCACCCTTCCACGCTCCCTCACCCCTCCCTTCCCTCCTCCCTCCACCCTTCTCTCTTCCCTCACCCTTCCCATCCCTGGCCCCTTCCACCCTTCCACCCTCCCTCACGCTTCCTTTCTCTCCTCCCTCCACCCTTACACCCTCCCTCACCCTTCCCTTCCCTCCTCCCCTCCTCCCTTCCACCCTCCCTCACCCTTCCCTTCCCTCCTCCCCTCCACCCTTCTACCCTCCCTCACCCTTCCCTTCCCTCCTCCCCTCCAGCCTTCCACCCTCCCTATCCTTCCCTTCCTTCCTCCCCTCCACCTTCCACCCTCCCTCACCCCTCCCTTCCCTCCTCCCCTCCACCCTTCCACTTTCCCTCACCCCTCCCTTCCCTCCTCCTCTCCACCCTTCTACCCTCCCTCACTGCTCCCTTCCCTCCTCCCCTTTACTCTTCCACCCTCCCTCACCCTTCCCTTCCCTCCTCCCCTCCACCCTTCCACCCTCCCTCCCCCCTCCCTTCCCTCCTCCCCTCCACCTTTCCACCCTCGCTCACCCTTCCCTTCCCTCCTCCCCTCCACCCTTCCGCCCTCCCAAACCCCTCCCTTCTCTCCTCCCCTCCACCCTTCCACCCTCTCTCACCCCTCCCTTCTCTCCTCCCCTCCACTCTTCCACCCTCCCTCACCCCTCCCTTCCCTCCTCCCCTCCACCCTTCTCTCTTCCCTCACCCTTCCCATCCCTCATCCCCTCCACCCTTCCACCCTCCCTCATCCTTCCTTTCTCTCTTCCCCTCCACCCTTCTACCCTCCCTCACCCTTCCCTTCCCTCCTCCCCTCCACCCTTCCTCCCTCCCTACCCTTCCCACCCTCCTCCCCTCCACCCTTCCACCCTCCCTCACCGTTCCCTTCCCTCCTTCCCTCCACCCTTCCACCCTCCCAAACCCCTCCCTTCTCTCCTCCCCTCCACCCTTCCAGCCTCCCTCACTTCTGCCTTCCGTTCTTCCCTCCACCCTTCCACCCTCCCTCACCCCTCCCTTCCCTCCTCCCCTCCACCCTTCTCTCTTCCCTCACCCTTCCCATCCCTGGTCCCTTCCACCCTTCCACCCTCTCTCACCCTTCCTTTCTCTCCTCCCCTCCACCCTTACACCCTCTCTCACCCTTCCCTTCCTTCCTCCCCTCCACCCTTCCACCCTCCCTCACCCTTCCCTTCCCTCCTCACCTCCACCCTTCTACCCTCCCTCACCCTTCCCTTCCCTCCTCCCCTCCACCCTTCCACCCTCCCTATCCTTCCCTTCCTTCCTCCCCTCCACCCTTCCACCCTCCCTCACCCCTCCCTTCCCTCCTTCCCTCCACCCTTCTACCCTCCCTCACCCCTCCCTTCCCTCCTCCCCTCCACCCTTCCACCCTCCCTCACCCTTTCCTTCCCTCCTCCCCTCCACCCTTCCACCCTCCCTCACCCCTCCTTTCCCTCCTCCCCTCCACCCTTCTCTCTTCCCTCACCCTTCCCATCCCTGGTCCCTTCCACCCTTCCACCCTCCTTCACCCTTCCTTTCTCTCCTCCCCTCCACCCTTACACCCTCCCTCACACTTCCCTTCCCTCCTCCCCTCCACCCTTCCACCCTCCCTCACCCTTCCCTTCCCTCCTCCCCTCCACCCTTCTACCCTCCGTCACCTCCCCTTCCCTCCTCCCCTCCAGCCTTCCACCCTCCCTATCATTCCCTTCCTTCCTCCCCTCCAGCCTTCCACCCTCCCTCACCCCTCCTTTCCCTCCTTCCCTCCACCCTTCTACCCTCCCTCACCCCTCTCTTCCCTCCTCCCCTCCACCCTTCCACCCTCCCTCACCCTTCCCTTTCCTCCTCCCCTCCACCCTTCCACCCTCCCTCACCCCTCCCTTCCCTCCTTCCTTCCACCCTTCTACCCTCCCTCACCCCTCTCTTCCCTCCTCCCCTCCACCCTTCCACCCTCCCTCACCCTTCCCTTCCCTCCTCCCCTCCAGCCTTCCACCCTCCCTCACCCCTCCTTTCCCTCCTTCCCTCCACCCTTCTACCCTCCCTCACCCCTCTCTTCCTTCCTCCCCTCCACCCTTCCACCCTCCCTCAACCTTCCCTTCCCTCCTCCCCTCCACTTTTCCACCCTCCCTCTCCCCTCCCTTCCCTCCTCCCCTGCACCCTTCCACCCTCCCTCACCCCTCCCTTCCCTCCTCCCCTCCACCCTTCCACCCTCCCTCACCCTTCCCTTCCCTCCTCCTCTTTACCCTTCTACCCTCCCTCACCCTTTTCTTCCCTCCTCCCCTCCACCCTTCCACCCTCCCTATCCTTCCCTTCCCTCCTCCCCTCCACCCTTCCACCCTCCCTCACCCTTCCCTTCCCTCCTTCCCTCCACCCTTCCACCCTCCCTCACCCTTCCCTTCCCTTTTCCCTCCACCCTTCCATCCTCCCTCATCCTTCCCTTCCCTCCTTCCCTCCACCCTTACTCCCTCCCTCACCCTTTCCTTCCCTCCTCCCCTCCACCCTTCCACCCTCCCCTCATCTTCCCTTCCCTCCTTCCCTTCACCCTTCCACTCTCCCCTCACCCTTCCCATTGGGCATCCCCTCCATCCTTCTACCCGCTCTTCCTCCTTCTTTTTATACCTCCCTCCATTCTTCCTCTTTTCTCTTTCTTATTCTGTCCTCTGTTCCTTTTTCTATTTCTTTCCGTGTTCTCTTCATGTCTCTTCCTTTTCTCTCTGTCTCCCTTTCTCCTGTTTTTTTCCTTCCTCTCTGGTCCTTCCTCCTATCTCTCTACTTTCCTTTATCCTCCATTCTTTCCTTTCTTCCCTCTACCTATTCCTCCTGTCTTCTTCTTCCCTGTCTCCTTCTTTTTTCCCTTTCCTTCTGTATTCCCTTCCCATTTCCCTTGTTTTCAGTTCTTCTGTACTTCCTTCTTTCTATCCTACCTTCCTTTCTCCTGTTTCCTTTCTTTCACTCCCCTTCTTTTTTTCCATTTTCTCTCTTTTGTCTCTCCCTTTTTATTTTCTCTCCTCTCCTCCCCTTACCTGAATCACATATGCTCATTACTTGGTACTTCCTCTTGTGTCCTTCAACTTTCCCTCATATGTGTCTCCCAGTACTCTCTTTGTAGTTCATTTATGCTCTCTTTGGAATCTGGCTCATGTTAGCTCTGTAGTATTGAACTGCCACTGTGGACTGTGCTTTTATCCTCATTTCATGATCCACGCAGGATCATGGAAGTATTCCACTCAAAGTAGACGATATCATTATTGCTAACAAGTCTTGAATTAGAGGAGGTGGATTGGATGCATAGACTGCGCTAAAGGTGGGGAAAGGAGAAGACATTGATGCAGTGACAGACTGGTCAGTCAATGTGAGATTAGACAAAGGTGTTCTTTTTCTCTTTGTTTCAGCACTCCTTAAAAGGAGTGTGAGGTGGGTGAAAGATGGATTCCAGGTTCAAATGTAAATTACTTCAAGTCCAAGCTTTGTGAGTTTGGTCACAGAAAGTGACGTTTATTGTACTCCGTTTTTACTTCTTGAAGATGAAACAATCTTGTGGCACCTACTCCAGAGTTCAGATCAATTTAGAAATATATGTAGAACACTAGTGTTTTTCACATAATATGCAGCAAATTATTATATTTTCAGTAAAATACGAAGGTCATCAGCTGAGACTAGGAAGAGTGAAAGTGATATGAAGGTCATCTTGAAGACATGGAAGCCATCTGCTTATTGGTCATAAGATTCACATGAAAGACTCAAGATGATCAAATGGTTTTCTTGTGCCACATTTAATCACTTCAGTGCAGACATGGATTAGACCAGGGAGTCTCCACTCTGGCTGTACATTGGAATCTCAGTCTCAGTGCCCCCCACACCCCAATTCTGATTGCAGTCATCTGGGAAGAGGGTCCAGGAGACTTTAGAAGATACCCAGTTGTGTTAGTCATGTTCCTGTCACTGTAACCAATACCTGGGAAGACCCATGTATAATTACAGTTTCAGAGGTCTCAGTCCATGATGGAGTGGCCCCATTGTCTTTGGACCTGTCCTGAGGATGCATATCATGGCCAGCTGAGCATGCTCGAGAGTAGCTGCTCCCGTCAGGGCTGCGAGTCAGTGAGAGAGAAGAGGAAGGGGCTGGGCTCCCACTCTCCCCTTCAAGGGCACACCCCAGTGAGCAGAAGACCTCCTAGCAGACCTGCCTCTTTTCACTGCCTCCCAATTGTGCCAAGCTGGGGATCCAGCCTGTAACCATGGGCCTCTGGGGGACAGTTAAACTCAAACTAGAGCATGGGAAGAGCTGGGTTTAAGTTAGGATTGGGGTCTTCCCAGGGAAATTCAGAAGAGTATTCAGGCATGAATGGAAGGGCTAATTATGGAGAGTAGAATCTAAGATAAGGAAAAACTTGAGGTCTTTTGTGATAGAGAATGAAAAAGTGGTAAGTCAAGGGCCAGAAGCTTCCAGAACAGAAGTGGGAGGCCTCTGTGAGAGCCCACTTCCACTGAACAAATAGCAACACAAACAATTAAGTCAGTTAGCGCCACAGGGGAATTATCTTTGCTCCAAGGACTCTTTTTTTTCCATGTCCAGGTAGAGGTTAGTATCTGAATCCTATTGACTTAAAGTGGTTTTGTTCTAAAAGGATCACAGTGCTGACAGTTCAGATAAAGAGAACAGGATCTACTTGAACCAATTTACGTAGGAAAGCAAGCATTATGGAGTTTTAAGTGGGTTGCAGAATTGATGAGAGGGCAGAAGTGAGACTGGATTTCCAGGAATGGATACTTGCTGGGGCTCCACTATAGAACTAGGCTTAGCAATTTTCATACCCACCCTTGTCCTTGCCCTGTCCTGTGTCCAGTTGGCATTCAAAGAGCAAAGAGAACCATGAAATAAGAGAAGGCCACATAGATATTCAGCAGTGCCACCTGAAGTCACCACTCACGGTGCTGCTTAGGTGAGGTAGAAAAGTGCTAAACCCGGTGGAAAAGTGTTTTACCGTACAAGATGTCCACAAAGTCCTTGAAGGTGGGATAAACACATTGTTCAAGAGTTGTTGCCTGCTTTGTAAAATAACACACCCAATATGTTATTCTTTATCATTCTGATACCTTTTGGGATGGAGTATTCTAAATTTAATGGTTTAATTGTTAATCTTAAAAAATATACAGTCATACTTTTTCCCTGTTTTTATGATTTTTTTCCAGGTTGCCAATTAGACTCATTAATTTAAAAGTATCTTGCTGAACCCTTGTGGGACACATTATTTGCAATTATAAATAATATGCTATTTAGACATAAGTTGATTCTGTATTTCTCAACGTTGTAACCATTTTGTAGTCAAAACAGGTATGCCAACTTTCCTTTTCTTATAAAGTTATTTTTAAGAGAAAGAGAAAGAATGAGTTTAAGAACAGACCTAGAGGAAATGTGAAGAACAGATGATTCATGGTAAAGCATTATTCTAACCAGATAGGAAAAAAGCAGGGTTTCAAAGAGCCACCTGTTAAGTTAAGTGGAATCGCCTGTTTAGGTTTTAAATTTCACTATCCTTATTTTCTTTGTAATTGTTTTCTTTTTGTGTGTGCGCCTCTTTTATATTTTCTTTACTGCCTTTTCTTTGTTCTCTTTTTTCTTTGTATCCCTCAAGGCTCACAGGAAGTATCAACATTACTAAAAGCAACAGTCCATGTGGGGCCAGAGAGTCTAGATTTCAGCCTAGGCTCTCAAGTAAACTGACTGGGCCTTACATTTGCCTTTGTAACACCCATATAACTGTGTTAAGTGGAGAGAGGATCAAGGGTCTTCTCCATGCACTACCCAAATTTCCCCAGCACAATTTTTCAAAAAGACTATCATTTCCCTCTGGCCCTATGTGGTCTGTTGTTATAAAATAGGAGAGCATGTGCATGCTTGACTCTGTTTACAAGTTCTCTATTCTTTCTTTGGTTTATTTCTCTGTATGCATAAATAGATATGTATGTATGTGTGTGTATATATATATATATATATATATATATATATATATATATATATACTGGGCATATATATTATTATGTATATATTATGTATATGTGTATATATACACACATATATAATTTGTTCTTTTTAGATATAAATGACAGTAGAGTGTATTTTGGCATATTATACATACACGGAGTAAAACTTATTCTAATTAGGATTCTTGTGGTTGTACATGATATGGAGTTGCACTGATCATGCATTCATACACAAACATAGGAAACTTCTGTCTGATTCATTCTACTATCTTTCTATTCCCACCACCTTCCTTTCCCTTTGTCTAATCCAATGAACTTCTATTCTTCCCTCCCCCTTCCTTATTATGTGTTACCATCCACATATCAGAGAGAACATCTGGCCTTTGGGTTTTGGGGATTGGATTATTGCACTTAGCATGACAGTCTCCAGTTTCATCCTTTTACGGGCAAATAATGCCATAATTACATTCTTCTTTATGACTGAGTCTCTATTTGTTCTTAAACCATGCTGAATCAATTACTATTTACACTAAGGTTCTTTTTGTTATTGTTCTAATGTTATACATGACAGTAAAATGCATTTTGACACATTATACATAAATGGAGTACAACTTCTCATTCTTCCGGTTGTACACAGCGTAGAATCTCACTGGTCACGTAATCATATATGGAAATAGGATAATAATGTCCAATTCATTCTACTGTCCTTCCTATTCCCATATTTCCTTCTTTCCCATCATTCCCCTCTCTATAACCCTAAGTACCTCTACTCATCCCTAGCCCCTACCCGCTTACTGTGAATTAGCACCCACATATCAGAGAAAACATTTGGCCTTTGGTTTTCTGGGATTGGCTTATTTCACTTAGCATGATATTCTCCAGCTCCATCCATTTACCGCAAATGTCATAATTTCATTCTTCTTTAAGACTTAGTAATATTCCATTAGTGTGTGTATACCATATTTTCTTTACCCATTCATCTGTTGAAGGGCATCTAGGTTGGTTCCATAGTTTGGCAATTTTTAATTGAGCTGCTATACACATTGATAGGGCTGCATCTCTGTAGTATGCTGATTTTAAGTCCTTTGGGTATAAACCAAAGAGTGGGATAGCTGGGTCAAAGTTGGTTCCATTCTAAATTATCTGAGGAATCTCCAAACTGCTTTCCATAGTGGTTGTACCGATTTGCAGTCCCACCAGCAATGTAATAGTGTGCCTTTTCCCCTACATCCTTGCCAACATTTATTTCTTGCTTGTATCTTTGATAATCACTATTCTGACTAAAGTGAGATGAAATCTTAGGATACTTCTGATTTGTATTTCTCTAATTGCTAGAGATGTTCAACATTTTTTCATGTATTTGTTGATCAATTGTATTTCTTCTATGAATTATCTTTTCAGTTGCTTAACCCATATATTAATTGGGTTGGTTTTTTTTCAGTGTTAAGTTTTTGAGTTCTTCATATATCCTGGAGATTGATGCTCTATCTGAGCTGCATGTGGTAAAGATTTTCTCCCAATCTGTAGGCTTTCTCTCCACATTATTTATTGTTTCCTTTGCTGAGAAGCTTTTTAGTTTGGATCCATCCCATTTATTGATTCTTGATTTTACTTCTTGCACTTTAGGAGTCTTATTAAGGAAGTCAGTTCCTAAGCCAAAATGGTGAGGGCCTCCTTTTCCTTCTTTTAGACACAGGGTCTCTGTTCTAATGCTTAAATCTTTGATCCACTTTGAGTTTCGTGCAGGGTGAGAGATAAGGATTTAATTTCACTTTGCTACATATGGATTTCCAGTTTTTCCAGCACTATTTGGTGAAGAGGCTGTCTTTTCTCCAATGAATGTTTTGGTGCCTTTGTCTAATATGAGATAACTGTTTTTATGTGGGATTTTTTCTATGCCTTCTGTACCATTGGTTTACATGTCTGTTTTGGTGTCAATACCATGCTGTTTTTGTTACTATGGCTCTGTAGTACACTTCAAGTTCTGATGTTGTGATATCTCCTGCTTTACTTGCTAAGAATTGCTTTGGCTATTCTGGGTCTCATTTCTCCAAATGAATTTTATGATTGCTTTTTCTAGAATGTCATTGGGATTTTAACAGGAATTGCATTAAATCTGTATGATAATTTTGGTAGTATGGCCATTTTGACAATATTAATGCTGCCTATCTAAGACCATGGGAGATCTTTCCATCTTCCAAGGTATTCTTCAGTTTCTTTCTTTATACACTAATGTTCTTTGTCTGTTTGTATAAGCATCCCCCCACCCTTTATTCTTCAAGATTTTCTTGCCTATTCTTGGCTTGTTGAATTTCCATATAAATTTTAGAATCAACTTGTTATGTTCCAGCGTGAGGGGGGATTTTCTGGGAATTTATTGGAATTGTGTTGAATCTTTAGAACAATTTGGAGAGAAGTGATATTTTTAATTTAATATAAACCACCAAGTAGATCTTCTTTATCTCTGGGATGTTTGAAGTTCTTAACAGAGAAGTCTTATACTTTTTTCTGTTGGCTTTATCTCTAGGCATATGGTATATTTACAATTATATAATCAAACATTTTTCTTCTTGGTTATTTGCAGCAAACCCAAGGCCAACATCATACTGAACACAGAAAAACTGAAAGCATTTCCTCTAAAATGAGGAACCAGTCAAGAATGCCCACTCTCATCACCCTATTCAACATAGTCCTTGAAACACAGAACAATTAGGCAAGAGAAGGAAAATGAAGGGATACATATAGTAAAAGAAGAGGCCAAATTATCAGTCTGCTGATAACATGATCTTATATTTAGAAGACCTCAAAAAACTCCATCAGAAGACTTCTAGAGTTAAAAAAACAGATATAGTAAAGTAGCAGAATACAAGATTAACATACATAAGTCAATCACTTTCCTATATACTTCATTAGTGATAATGAATCTGCTGAAAAAGAAATTGGGGAAATTATCCCATTCACAATAAGCTCAAAAAATACAATAAATTTCTTGTGAATTAATCTAATGAAGGAAATGAAGGACCTCTACAATGAAAACTATAGAATACTGAAGGCACTGAAGAAGACCATAGAAGATGGAAAGACCACTCGTATTATTGGATAAGCAGAATTAATATTGTCAAAATTGCTACACTACCAAAAGTGCTATACAGATTCAATGCAATTTCTGTTAAAATCCCAATGACTTTCTTCATGGAAATAGAAAAAAAAAACAGTCCTAAAATTCATTTGGAAAAATAAGAGACCTAGAATAACCAAAGCAATCCTGAAAAAAGAAGAGCAATGCTGGAGGCATCTTAATAGCAGATCTCAAATTATATTACAGAGTTACAGAAAAAAACAGCATGGCATTGACACTAAAATAGACCCAAAGACCAATGGACTAGAAGACACAGACACAAACCCACATATAAATGGTCATTTTTTATTTTTCATTTTTGTATCAGGGATTGAACCCAAGGGTCTTTAACTACTAAGCAAATTCCCAGCCTTTTTATTTTTTTATTTTGAGACAGTGTCTTGCTAGGTTGTTTACAGCTTCACTAAATTGCTGAGACTGGCTTTGAACTTGTGATCCTCCTGCCTCAACCTCCCAAGACGCTGGGATTATAGGCATGCACCACCATGCCTGGTTATACAGTTATCTCATACTACATAAAGGTGCCAAAAACGTGTTGGTTAAAAGGTAGCCTTTTTAAACCAATGGTGCTGGTATAACTGGATATTCCATGTGCAGAAAAATGAAAATTGACCCCTATTTCTCACACCACACAAAAGACAAATCAAGCTGATCACAGACTTAGGAATTAGACCAGAATATGTGCAATTGCTAGAAAAAATGTAGGCCCAACACTCCAACATACTGGCACAGGCATTGATTTCCTTAACAAGACTCCTAAAGTGTAATAAATAAAATCACAAATTAAAAAGTGGGATGGCATCAAATTAAAAAAACTTCTCCACAGCAAAGGAAACAATGAAGAATGTGAAGAGAGAGTCTACAAAATAAGAGAAGATCTTGCCAGCTATTCCCTGGATAGAGGATTAATATCCAGTAAGAAAAAAGAAATTTAAAATCTCAATACACACACACACACGCCCACGAAAAAAATAGCCCAATCAATAAATTGGCAAAAGAACTAAACAGACACTTCTCAAAAGAAGAAATATAAAAAATACAAATGGCCCACAAATATATGAAAAATGTTTAACATCTCTATCAATCAGAGAAATGCAAATTAAAACTACATTGAAATTTCATCTCACTCCAGTCAGAATTGCAATTATAAAAAATACAAATAAGAACTGTTGGTGAGGATATAGGAGAAAAGGTATACTCCAATGTTGTTGGTGAGACTGCAAATTAGTACAACCACTCTGGAAAGCAGTATGGAGATTCCTCAAAATACTAGGAATGGAACCAATATATAACCCAGCTATCTCACTCCTCAGTATATCCAAAATCTCTAAAATCTGTGTGCTATAGAGATGCAGCCACATCTGTGTTTATAGCAGCACAATTCACAGTAGCCAAGCTATGGAACCAAACTAGATGCCCATCAACAGATGAATGGATAAAGAAAATGTGGTTTATTTACATATGAGAGTATTACTCAGCCATAAAGAAGAATGGAATTGTGGCCTTTGCCAATAAATAGATGGAACTTGAGACTAATGTACTAAGTGAAATAAGCCAGACCCAGAAAGTCAAAGGCTGAATATTTTCTCTGATATGCAAAAGCTAGTCAAAAATAAGGGAAAAAATAGAAAAGAAAAGGGGAAGGATTTCATCAAAATAGGAGAAAGATCAGGAAGGGGATTGAGGAAGAAGCAGGAGGGATGGGATAAGTGAAGAACAGTGGAATGAACAACTTTCCTAGGTACATATATGAATATACCTAAGTGACTCTCACCATTACATATATTCATAAGGCACTAATTGAAAAGAAAAAATACAAGTAAATAGCAGAAAGATCAGTAGAGAAGAGGGAAGGGAATGGGAGAAGGGAGGATGGAAGGGAAAAGGGGAAATACTAGGGACTGACTTCAAGAAAATTATATTTCAGACTTTTATAGTTACATCAAAACGGATCCTAATGTAATGCATAACTAAAAAGAATTAATAAAACTGAATAAAAATTTCTCCATGTGTTTATAGCTGCTATAGCTGATTTTTAAAAATTCAACCTGCATTTGATAGGCAACTTTAATAAATTCCATCATTAATTTTAATAGGTTATCTACAAAGTATTTTAGACTTTCTACAAAGCATATGCAAATAGTAACACTGAAAAGCTTCTAATTTTAACATAGTTTCAGACTTACAGGAAAGTTACAAAAACAATGGAGCCTGTAGATTCTTTATGTACCTTTCCCAAATGTTAACATTTCAATATAGTTGCTTTTATGTCCCTTTCAATATATAAAACTACTTTCTTTTTCCTGGACCACTTGTGAATAAAGGGCAGACATGAGAATAAGTAATATTCACTCCTAAATATTTCATTGTACATTTCTTAAAAACAAGGCAGTACAAGAATCAAAATCAGGAAATGAACATTCCCACAATACTATCAGCTAATCAAAGTACAAATTTGCCAGTTGTTCCACTATTCCTATCACAAATTGCATTCATCAGATATATGTCTCTAATCAGAATCAGGTTTCCCACATTTACTTATCACTCATGCTCTGCATTTTGAAGTATACAAGCCAGGAAAGATGCTACTCAGTAAATATTCTGAGGCTAAGTAAATATCCTATAACTTATTATACTTTTATCCCACTAATTATAGCATTTATTGGTGATTCTTGTCTAAATGACCTAGTATATGTACTAGAGATTTTTGAAATTTATTATCTCTTCTGAGCTCTTGCAATGCAATTCTACTGTGAGAAAAATATTTTCTTTATTTATTCATTAGTATTTTAATTTTTTTATAATTGTATGGGCTTGTGGTTTCTTATTTTACTCAATGTTATGACCCATTACTATTGTCAACTTACATGCTCAAAATGTCCTCAGATTTGGCAAATGGGAGCCACTTCAAGGTGATAAGTTCATTTCGATGTGCCCCACCATTCTCTGAGCACTTTCTTACTTTTTGGCATAAGATGCTCAAGGCTCATCTCATTCATTCCCAGCCATACTCCTGGAGTCCACTAATTTTCAAAAAATTCTGGTTCCTTTTTGGTGGAGAATGGTATTAAGAAATCAAGATCTGGGTGCCAAGGGTACTCACCAGTACTCAGGTGATACTGCTGCCAGGACCTCTCAGTAGACATATCCAGGAGTTCATAAAACTCAATTCCAATTCAACACCACAGAGTTTGTTTTAGCCTTCCTCCTTTGCACATTCTGACTTCCGTTATCCATAACTTGTGTAGTTATTTTTCAATTTTTCAATCCTATTGCAAAAGTTATTCCAGGCACCTTCTGTCGGGATGATTACATTCTAGGAAATCCCTCAAGGAGGGTTTATGGCTACAAAATTCCCTGAGTTGTAACATATATAAAATGATTTTCTTATAGCCTTTATAACTAAAGGATAACCATTTTTATTTTTTACAGTGCTGGAGATCAAACCCAGGGCCTTTCACATGCTGGGTGAGTGTTCTATCACTTTTCTTTTCCTTTCAATTTTTTTTAAAAATATATTTTTTAGATGTTGATGGACCTTTATTTTATTCATTTATTTACATGTAGTACTGAGAATTAAATCTAGTGCCTCACACATGCTAGCCAAGTGCTCTACCACTGAGCCACAACCCCAGCCCCTTTTCCTTTTAAAGTAAGAAAATACCAAGGCTTTATATTTAAAGCCTTGGAAAATATATATATATATATATATATATATATATATATATATATATATATATATATATATATAAAGATTATATTATATATATATAATATATAATCTTATTTTATTCTCTTTTATTGCTGAGTAATATTCTATTGTGCATATATGCCACATCATCTAGGTTGGTTCCACAGTTTAAGCATGTGTGTGTGTGTGTGTGTGTGTGTGTGTGTGTGTGTATGTGTGTGTGTATCAGCAATAAAATAGAATAAGAAGATAGTACTAAGTGAAGTTAGCCAATCCCAAAAAAACAAATGCTGAATGTTTTTTTCTGATATAAGGAGGCTGATTCATTGTGGGGTGGGTTGGGGAAACAAGGGAGGAATAGATGAACTATAGATAGGGCAGATGGGTGGGAGGGGAAAGGAGGGGGCATGGGGTTAGAAATGATGGTGGACTGTGATGATCATTATTAACCAAAGTACATGTATGAAGACACAAATTGGTGTGAATCTACTTTGTATACAGCTGGATATATGAAAGATTGTGCTCTATATGTGGTAGTAAGAATTGTAATGCATTCGCTGTCATATATAAATTAAAAAATGATTTAAAAAATAGCTCTACTTGTTGGGTAAGTGGAAACATTGTACACAGTTCTCATGAGTAAATAAGATTTATCTGCTTTTGAGGGGTATTTCTAATCTAAAAGAAAGCCCCTCTTGTTTTATTTGGTGGAAACTGTTTCTTTTTTTTTTAATTACTTTTTTTGTAGTGGTTTTGAATTTATAGAAAATTGAGCCAAAAATAGAGTTCCCCTGTACATGTTCTTGCCCACAAGCAGTTTTCCCTATAAAATGGTGCCCTCCACCAACTTCATTGATATATCTAATTAATTAATGATTGTTTACAGTATTCTCTTATGATCTTTATATGTCTATAAAATGGTTAGTATTATTATTTTTGTATTGTCTCTCTGATTTTTTCTTTCCTCCTTCTAGCTTTGAGTTCAATCTTCTTTTTTATAATTCCTTAAAGTTGAGTTATTGGCCTGAGATCCTTTTTAATTTATAGTCATAAATTTCCTGCTGAGTCCTTCTGACTTTGATACACCTCCTCCTAAGTTCTATTACATTTTCACTTTCATTCATCGTAAGTATTTAACATTCATCTTTAAAAGCATTTTCTTCATAATTCGCGTGTGCTGTGTAATTGCTACATGGAGCATGTTAGAACATGTTAGAATTTTTTTTTATTTTATTTTTTTTTTTTACTGTTTGCAAACTTTAAATCCTTTTAATAAATTTCACTGCTAGGAATTACATGGATATAAGGACATTTTAAAAATAAAAGTTACAGTTTTGATTATCTAAATGGAATATGTTCTTGTGCATGTGCATAGATACATTTCTTTGTGAAGGTATTGATGTCAGGGACGCTTTTGGTATTTTTTTTTTATTGGTTGTTCAAAACATTACAAAGCTCTTGACATAGCATATTTCTTACATAAGCTTTGAGTGAGTTATGAGCTCCCATTTTTACCCCCAACGCAGATTTCAAACTCATATCAGTTACATATCCCCATTTTTACAAAATGCCATATTAGTAACTGTTGTATTCTGCTACCTTTCCTATCCTATACTATCCCCCCTCCCCTCCCCTCCCCTCCCATCCTCTCTATCTACCCCATCCACTGTAATTTATTTCTCTTCTTATTTATTTTCCCATTCCCCTCACAGCCTCTTATATGTATTTTTGTATAACAATGCGGCTCTCCCTCCATTTCCATGTAATTCCCATTTTCTTTCCCTTTCCCTCCCCCTTCATGACTCTGTTTATTGCTAGTCTTTTCTTCCTGCTCTTCCTCCCTTCTCTAATCTTAATTGCTCTCATTATATCAAAGAAGTCATTTTGTATTTGTTTTTTAGGGATTGGCTAGCTTCACTAAGCATAATCTGCTCTAGTGCCATCCATTTCCCTGCGAATTCCATGATTTTGTTGGGACTTACTTAAACTAAAAAGTTTTTTCTCAGCAAGAGAAACAATAAGAGAGGTAAATAGGGAGCCTACATCCTGGGAACAAATTTTTACTCCTCACACTTCAGATAGAGCCCTAATATCCAGAATATACAAAGAACTCAAAAAATTAGACAACAAGATAACAAATAACCCAATCAACAAATGGGCCAAGGACCTGAACAGACACTTCTCAGAGGAGGACATACAATCAATCAATAAGTACATGAAAAAATGCTCACCATCGCTAGCAGTCAGAGAAATGCAAATCAAAACCACCCTAAGATACCATCTCACTCCAGTAAGATTGGCAGCCATTATGAAGTCAAACAACAACAAATGCTGGAGAGGATGTGGGGAAAAGGGTACTCTTGTACATTGCTGGTGGGACTGCAAATTGGTTCGGCCACTTTGGAAAGCAGTATGGAGATTCCTGGGAAAGCTGGGAATGGAACCACCATTTGACCCTGCTATTGCCCTTCTCGGACTATTCCCTGAAGACCTAAAAGGAGCGTACTACAGGGATACTGCCACATCAATGTTCATAGCAGCACAATTCACAATAGCTAGACTGTGGAAACAACCCAGATGCCCTTCAATGGATGAATGGATTAAAAAAATGTGGCATCTATACACCATGGAGTATTATGCAACATGTTAGAATTAATGAATCCATACTGATACATTATCATGGAGTCCACAGTTGACCTTAGGGACTCAGCTTCATGTTGTGTTGTGCAGTTCCATGAGTTTTAACAAATGACAGACATGAGTCCACCCACACAGTATCATACAGAGTAGTCCCACTGCCCTAAAAACTCCCTGTGCTCCACCTCACCATCCCACTTCCTACCCTCTCCCCTGGCAACCCCTGATTTCTGTCTTTGTAGTTTTGCCTTCTCCACAATGTCTTGCATTTGGAATCACAGTCTGTAGCAGTTTCAGACTGGCTTCCTTCCCTTAGGAAACCTTAGGTCAAAGGTTCCTCCATGTCTTTTTGTAGCTTGATAACATTTCTTTTTACCACTGAATAAGACTAGATGGTATGGGCATATCCATTTGTTTATCCATTCACCTTCTGAAGGACATCTTTGTTGCTTCCAAGTTTGGACGATTATAAATTTACTGTGAACACTTCTGAGTAGATGCACTGAATGTAGGTGTATGTGTACTATAAACATTTTTGTGAACATTTGTTGTTGTTGTTGTTGTTTTTAATTCAGTTGGGTAAATGCCAAGAAAGGAGAGCAATTGCTGGATTGTGTAGTAATGCTGTATTTACCTTTGTAAGAAAACTGCCTTTCAACGTAGCTTGTCACTGTGTACTTCTGTCAGCAATGGATAAGAGTTCCTGTTGTTCCCAATTGTCACCAGCATTTGCTGTTTTCAGTGTACTGGGTTTTAACCATTCTAATAGAAATTTAATGGGATCTCATTGTTGTTTTAATTTGCAATTCTCTAATGATACAAATGTTGAGCATCTTCTCATATGTTTATTTATTATTTATCATCTGTAGTTTTGTGTCTATTTAGATCTTTTACCCATTTTTAATTAAAATTTTTGTTTCTTTCATGGCTTGTGCCTTTGGTGTTGTATCTAAAGGGCCATTACAAAACCCAAAGTATCCTATAAACTTGGTATAATTGCTTATTAGATTCAGCAGATTTTGTTTGGGGGTACTGGGAGTTGAACCCATCGGCATTCTACCACTGAACTATATCCTCAGCCTTTTAATTATTTATTTATTTATTTTATACTTTGAGACAGGTTCTCAATAAATTGGTAAGGATGGGCTTGAACCTCCTGCCTCAGCCTCCTGGTTCACTGGGATTACAGGTGTGTCCCATGGTGCCTTGTCAGCATGTATTTTTCTGTTGATTATTTGTGATTTTCTACCCAATGATGTCACCTATAAAACGTTTTACTTCTTCCTTTCAAAGCTGTATATTTTAATTTTCTTTTTCTTTGCCTTTTTGCTTTATATATAAAGCAAAAACTTTTTTTTTTTGCTTTATATATAAAGCAAAAACTATTCTAAGCCAGGTATGGTGGTGCACACTTGTAATCCCAGTGATTTAGTAGTCTGAAACTAGAGGATTGCAAACTCAAGGCTAGCTTTAGCAACTTAGTGAGACCCTGTCTCAAAATAAAAAATAAAAAAGGCCGTAGTTCAGTGGTTCAGCACCCCTCATAACTACCAATAACAAACATATAAAAAAATAATAATAATTTTAAGGTTGGTGTTGTTTTTAAAATGATTAGAAGAATGCATTCAAGTTTTGGGCCTAGAGTTTTCTTTATGGAAAAGCATTTAGTTAAAATGTCAATTTAATATCAGGTAATTCAAATTTTATTTCTTATGTTTTTTTTTTAAAATAGTGTTTTTCAAGAAATTTAATCAGTTTATCCTGATTGTCAGATTTGTTGGTGTAACCTGATCATCCACCTGTTATCTTTTAAAAATCAGTAAATTCTGTAATGTATTTTCATTATTCCTGATATTATTAACTTGTATTTTCTTTTTGACTTCATAAATCTGGTTTGGAGTTTATCAGTTTTATAATCTTTTTAGATAATCAATTTTTGGCTTTGTGGATTCTCTATACATACTTATACACTATTTCATTTATTTCTTCTTATTAATGTACTTTCTTTATCAAAAAAAAATTTAAAGGTTTAATTGCTAGATTTTCTTTTACTTTCCTCAAAGTTTAAACTGTTAATTTGAGGCTTTTCTTTTTGCATACTACACATTCTGAAAGCTGCTTTCTACAAGATTTTAGGAATTTTTCTGTGACACAGCATAAAAGTCATCATTTTAACTGTTTTAAGGTGTCCAGTTCAGCGGAATTAAGTACATTCAACATTGTGAAACCATCACCACCATCTAGTTAAAACATTTTCTTCATTTCAAATTGAAATTGTGTCCATCAAGCAGTTTTTCCCTTTTCCCTTCTCCTCTCTGTCTCTGCCAACCAGGAAGCTGTTCTCTCTATGGATGAGCCTATCTAGATATGTCACACAAATGGAATTATAAAGCAAATGTCTTCTGTGCCAGTTCTCAAGGTTCATCCACATTGCAGCATGTATCTGTCTTGTTTCCTGCAATTCTACAGTGAGTTTTGAAATGGAAATTAGTGAAAGACCTCCAACTTTCTTCTTTTTAAAGTTGAATTTAGCTATTGGGATGCCTTTCAATTCCACTTAAATTTTAGAATTAGCTTTTCTGCAAAAAAAAAAAAAAAATGGCCATTGGGATTTTGATAGGAATTGCATTGATTCTGCAGATCACTTGGGTCATCTTATGGACCGAATGTGCCCTCTCCCCAGTCCTATGTTGAAATGCTAACCCCTACTGCCATGGTACGGGGGAGGGGGTGCTTCAAGAGGTAATCAGGTCATGAGGGTACAGTCCTCATGAATGGGACTAGTGACCTTATAAGGAGACATGCACTTACTTTCTCTGTTCTTCACCATATGAGAATGTACAATGATTGATCTGCACACCAGAAAGTGGGCCCTCATGACACTGCATCTATTAGCACCTTTGTCTTGAACTTCCAAGCATTCAGAAGTGTGAAAAATGTTGCTTGAACCACCTAGGATTCAGTAGCCCAAACTGACTAAGACAGTGAGTACTGCCATCTTCACAATATTGAGCTTTTCAATTCCTGAACATGGGGTAGCTTTCTATTTATATTACATTGATTTTCACTCTAATCCAATCTGAATTCCTGGAACAAATCCTACTTGGTCATTGTGTTAGTCAGATTTTCATTGCTCTGACAAAATAGAACTTGGGGGAAGAGAGTCACTTTGGCTCAGTTTCAGAGGTTTTAGTCCATGGTCAGCTTGCTACATTGTTCTGGGCCTGTGGTGAGGTAGGGTATCATGGCAGAAAGGTATGATACAGCAAAGCTGCTCACCTCATGGCAGCTGGGAAACACAGAGGGAAGAAGAGGCCCTTGACAAGATACAGCCCTCAAGGGCACACTGCCAAGGACCCACTTCCTCCAACTAGGTCCCACCACTGTCCAATAACCCATTCAGCTATGGATTTATGGATTAACCCATATAGAAGGTCAGAATTCTCCCGATCCAATTACTTCCCCAAAGACCCACATCTGCACTGGGGACAGTCTTCAACCCATGAGCCTTTGGGGGACAATTCAGATGCAAGCCCAGACAGCCATGGTATCTATTCCTTTACCTTACAGAGTTCTGCAGCCATAGTCATCATTGATATTGGTCTATAGTTTTCTTCTAAAGTTTTTGTTTGGTTTTGGTATAAGGCTAATACTCTCCTAAAAGAATGAGTTAGGAAATGATCTTCTACTTTTTTGGCAAGGTTTGGAAAACATTTGATAGAGTTTGCTGGTGAAGTCAGTAGGTCCCAGAATCTTATTCTGAAAGTTTTTAAAAAAAATATTATCTATTTTTAAAATTATTATTTAAACTATTGACTGTTACAATCTCTTTTTTGTTATGTCATATTATAATTTTGCTTCTCCTTAGATTTTGGTATTTTTTTTTTCTAGGAATTTGACAACTTCATTGGTATATCTAATTAATAACTGTTTATAGTATTCTTTTATGATTTTTATGTCTATAAAATGGTTAGTATTGCCTCAATTTCATTTCTAATTTCATCAATTAGAAACTTTTCTTCTTTTCCTTTGTTTGTCTAATTGAGTCTGCCAATTTTATTGATTTTTTTTTTCAAAGAATGAACGTTTTGTTTCCATACATCTTATTATTTTTGTATTGTCTCTCTGATTTTTTCTTTCCTCCTAGCTTTGGATTCAATCTTCTCTTTTCTACTTCCTTAAAGTTGAGTTATTGGCCTGAGATCCTTTTTAAACACAGGAATTTACAGCCATAAATTTCCTGCTGAGTTCTTCTGACTTTGCTACATCTCCTTCTAAGTTCTATTACATTTTCACTTTCATTCATCTTAAGTATTTAAAATTCGTCTTTAAAAGTATTTTCTCTGTGATTCTTTGACCCCACTGGTGGTTTAAGCGTGTGCTGTGTAATTGCTACTTATAATATTTGGTAGTGATCATCAGAGATCTCCTTCAATGCCGACACTCAGGCTGATTTTTTCCTTGACTGTTCCCTCACTGCTATACACTCTTGATCAATCTCCAGAGTTCCTACAGTCACATTATGCTTTCTACAATTCCTTAGTTAATTGGCTAATTTTGTAGAGGAACAGGTGGTCCATTGAAGCTCCCTATACACCATTTTTCTCTGACATCTCTCAGTATTCTATTTTTAATCTAAGAAAGGAGGTGAAAAGTCTATCTACCTATATTGTCTACATAAAAGTTAGGGGAGAAAAAGTCATACACAAGGATAAAAGCAACCTTTTTTATAAATATATTTTATTTTGTAGATTGTGGATCTACATATTATAAATAATTATAAAAAAATAAAATATTAAATAAGCAATACACAGGAGCTGTGGTTATAGTTCAGTGGTAGAATGCTTGCCTAGCACGTGAGGTGGTGCTGGGTTTGATCCTCAGCACCACATAAACAAATAAAATAAATGTAATGCGTCTACTTACAACTATTAAAAAAAAAAAAGCAATACCCAAAGCAACTATTCCCAGAGACAAAGTTGCCCAAGTCTAACTTTATGCTGAGAAGTTGAGATTTGGGTTCAGATATCCTAGAATGCTACAATCTTATTATTATGCTAAGAGAAGCAGAACATAAAATATCTAGCAAATCAAACATTAGCTCCCTCCTACTAACACCTTTCTCAAGGAGGCAAAATAGTTTTGCCATCTGTACTCCAGGTTCTGTCTAATAGTGAATAAACCAAGGCTACTTTTTGGAGTAATGATGAGGGAGAAATGTGCCTGTCAGAACAAGGCTATATGTTAGTTCACATTTTCCTTTCAAAATTAAGTTTCAATAAAAAAAACTTACTTTTGCAAACCATACACACTATGGGTGCTCTACCACTGAGGTACATCCCAAGCTCCTTTAATTTTTGAGACGGTGTTTTATAATCCTGCTGCCTTAGCTTCCTGAGCAGCTGGGATTATAGGTGTGCGCCATTTTGCCCAGCTCCCTGCATGTACTTGAGTAAAAGTGTCCACCAGAACTGAATCCCTCAACTCCTACATTCTATTACCACCATCATTTATCCACTAATACATGAGTGCCACATCTTATTTTCAACACTTACTGACCATTCTGCTCCTTTTAAACTGTATCCTGAATCCAACTCTCATTTTATATTACTGACCTACCGCCTCAGTCTGATTGTGTATTTAACTGTACTATCCAGTGACAAACCTTGCCATTTCTGGCCTCCATTCTTAGCTTTTTCTAAATCCATTTTCCATTATGACTTCGCAAAGCTTTTAACTAAAATAAATTGAGTGAGGACGCTATTTTTGCTTATATCCATTATTTGTTTCCCATCATCTACAGCAGTGATTTTTCAATATATTCCTAGAAGACTCAAGATCAACAGAATTGCCTCAGTTGCTAGGGATTAAGGCAGAGCCTCAATGTATGAGATTACCTTGTTGGCCCAGTTCTTCAACCTTCAATTGGCTGCTTAATTTCTTTAAATATTTGTGCAAGTCTCTTTGTAAAAAACATTTCCCAAACTCTTTGTGGTGTTGCTCCTAGATTTCTATTCAGACTTAATTTACTAAATAAAACATTTCTAATTCAGCACACTGGATTCAGAAATGCTTGTGAATATGAATGAATGTGAAAATATGTAGGTATATGTACATGGAAGAACCCTAATTCACCCACCTATAGAAAATATACATGAAATTGCTATGAACCAATCTATATTCATTTAGAAAGTTTAGCATTAAATCTTTTTTAATATATAGGTATATATTCACAAAATATAAAGTTATATGTAAGATCATAGGTATCAAGGAATTGAGAATCCCTGAAGTTTCTTTTTTTGACCACACCTTTATTCTTTTTTGATAATATCCTGTTATCCACACAGAATAAGAAAACACAAAGAGGAGAAATTGTTGCAATTTTATTTTATATTTAAAAATTATTTGTCTCATATGCTTCAGTCATAAAGTGAATATAAATAAAGATACATATAGGTGCTTTAAACACTGACAAAATCTATAACAATATATATTTTCAAATCAAATTTCCTATTTTTACAATACAATGAAAAACTAAGTTTATAAAAAGATTATATACAAAAATATAATAGTATATTAGTTCATTCTCTGAATATATGGCTCTGAAGGTAGGTTAAAATATTCACTTCACTTGAAAAAAATCCAGACACTACACTGCATGTAGATTTAAATTAAGTATAGTCTTCCTTCCGTTAACAGTTTATTCAGTGTGAATTACAGAAGATCCATAAGGGTCATCACTTAAGAAACTCTCCTTAGAATCATAATCAAAATTGAAAGCCTGGTTGAGAAGCATGGAAATGCCAGCTCTTGATACAATGAGGAGACTCGAACTCTGGCACCACTCTGGCTCTTAACTAAACTCCTCAGTAACCTCAGGGCAAGCAGTACCTCCCTCTGATCAGAGAGAAGTCCTTACTGCTGAGGACACTGGGTCTCCGGAGTGGATTTGGAGGACACGTATACAATAGGGTGTGATTTCTTACAAGGTTCTTTTTCCAATTTGCTTGCAGGTTCTTTCCCTTCATTAACGTCTGTTTGAAGCATTGACTCAGCGGCTAACCTACAGGCATTAAAGCATCCACTCTGAATTCAAATGTAGTTAAGGAAAAAAATAGAGAAAAACAAACCCGTAATATATTGAGCCTCTAAGGAGGAATGGTGCTATTTTTTTTTTAATAAGAAAAAAAAATTAGTTGACTCCAGTACCATTAAAATACTAAATGACTCTTGAAAGGAATTATTCTTATCAATACTTAATTTTTAAATGTCTAGTAAATATGTTAAGGTTGATAAAAAAGGCCTGTTAAGGCCTAGATTAAAGAATTAAATCTGATGAGATATCTATCATGATAAGTACACATAACACAAAAATTGAAATGCTGGAGCAGTATTTTAAAGATAACATGACACACAAAGGCCCATGCACAAGATGAAAACACCATGGGATCCTGGCTGCACAGATGTCTGTCTCAGACAATGAAAACACACTCAAACTGAGTTTCAACTAGGAGAATAGTTAAAGAAAAATATAAACAGTGGGGAGATAATAAAATAGGCCTGCGAACACTTTAAAGAACAGCATCAATTAAATTTATAAAGCATGCAACAGTGAAGTTTCCAATAAAAGCCACTTTTGTTATAAAATCATCTTTAGATTGTGTATCTAAGTTAAGCATGCAAGACACAAGGTTGGAAATGTCTGCAGTGAGCAGATGGACTCACACACATGCAAAAAAAAAATCAAGTGTTTTGTGGTATTTTATTTGTTTTTGTTTAACTAGCAAGGCAAATAGTTTCCAATATGCAATTTGAGTCAAACAATTTAATTAAATACATTGAAGCAATATTTTTTTCAAGCACAAAAGGGCAGAAGAAGAAATGAAGGCAACATAGCCGGCAAGATATGCACTGATCGGTTCTGGAAATCCACCTCTGGAAGACCATACAGGCCACACCCACACCCACACCGTGAGCCACGCAAACCCGCACTGGCCATATGCACACTCCCACAGTGAGCAACACACACACATGCACGGCCTGCGGAACTCGCCTCAGAACAGTTAGCGCTATGGGTACTGTCAGGTAGCATCCAATTGTCATTTCCTCAAGAATATCAAGCTCTTATTTTATGTGACTTACAATGTTGTAAGTCACATAAAATAAGAGCTTGATATTAACTCAAGGAAGGAAATAATTAATTAGTCTTCCTTACAATAACAACAGCAGCTAGAGTTTTATCATTGTTGAGTACATTTAGTAGCACTGAAAATTTAAAGAAAAATCAGATAAAACAGACAAGTAAGTTCTTTTACATATGATGGACTGTTTTACTTTTTCGATCAAATGCACACAGAAAATGCCTGACTCTGTTCCCTTCTTTCTAAGAACACAGTAGCCCTAGTAGCACCTTAAAAACCTCACTTCATTGGAGACAACCCAAGCTGGCTACTTTCACAGAAACAATTTTGAATTTTACATGTCTAAAAGTATTTATTTTTAATATACCTGCCATTGCATTACACAACCTTCATCTTGATTTCCCCTCCATTTCCCTCACTCACTTCTGTTTATCCTACCTAGATCCTGCTGTGCATGCCCAGAACTCCAGCTGCAGCCAGTTACATCCTCTTCCCTCTGTTCACTTGCTCTTACCTTCTCACTTCTATTCCTTTTAAAGGACAAGGCCCTTCAGCTGGTCCTTCAGATACACATATCTGACACTTTCTCTTTTAAGTCACAAATTCAATTATGCAGAAATTGGAGGCTTTGATGTTTTAGAAAAAATAGAAACAAATTACCTTGGATATTTAAAAATGTCAAAATAATTAAAAGTAATGTCTGAAGGACTGGTATAAACATCATCAAAAGCCATAGAAAACTTCACCTACATTTTCTTAACTAAACTGTCTTCAGACTACTGGAAAACCTTTGAGAAGGTAAGTTGATTGTTCCTTCATGGCTACTCCTTTACCAGGAGAAAAGTAATAGCACATTTATTCAAACCAACAAGAGATGTGTGGCTTTCTAATGACTCCCTTCTTCAGGAGTCCTTTCCCCTTGCAATCATTTTTGTCTTTCTCAAAGTTTTAGAGAAGTTGAAGGCGGGCAGATGAAACTGGGGGATTAGACTGCATGCAATATTGAGAAGACAGATAAAGAGACAAAGAGCATAGCTCATGCATCGAGAAGGGAGAGAAAGGGAGGGCTGCTGGCTGCCTTGAAAAGAGGACACTGACCTGAGAGAGCCGGGCGTGTTCTCACTTCTTTCACTTAAGGCTTGAGCAAGCTTCACACATTTCTTCTCCTTCTTTGGCTGCACATCCACGGGCAGATTTTTGTGAGGAGAAAGAGGGGCAGTGGGAGTGTTTGCAGACACTGACTTTTCTAACTGCAAGTCACCTTCTGAAGGATTAGGACAGGACTGTGTCTCCTTGTGAGGTGGGAATCTAGAAGTTCCTTCCCCAGCAGCACCGCTGGCACATTCGTTTTCAGCAGGGGTCACATCCAGAGGTAGCACCTCCCACCTCTTTTTGAGTATAGGAACTTCTATTTTCTCTGAGAATGAAAACCATTAGAAAAATCCAGTCAATGAACAAAAGACAGACCAAGGGAGAGCAGTTATACATAAAGTCTTTTCCTTTTTTCTATTCTTTCAAAATCCACTCATCACCTCACTGAAATCTATTTCTTTTTCTTTCTTTTTCATAGACTGCATTAATTAAAGCATTTATAGGTTATTTTGACCATAAATTTTTCCTTGGGAACTCAATACAGGAATTCTAGGAATGAATAAAATGTTCTCTTGTGGTATTTTGATAAAAAATTCTAAGGGGAGACGGTTCCTAAGGGAGACCTTGGTGCCATGGAGATAAAGATGCAGTGGCAAACAGGGAGTTTAGGATCAAGTCTGGCACTTAGCAGCTGGATGACCTTAGGAAAGTATTTAATCATCCTACATTTTAAGGTTTCTAAATCTGCAAAATGTGGATTAAAAATACTTACTTTGCTTTGTCTGTTACAAGGATTAAATGAAAAGAACAGGTCAAACTCTAAATATTGGATATCCCTTGCTGCTCCTTTGAAACCCAGATCATCTGGATTTACTAACCATCCTCCTGTCCCTTTGCTGTCTTCAGTTCAGCACACTACCCCTGAAATTCCTAATGGGTAATTTTTACTCACAGGAGCTTACTAGGATCAGGGAAGAGAAAAAGGACAAAAGAAAGAAAAGTCTTTTAATCGGCTATTTTTTCTCAGTGATGTGACTTGCTCTAATAACAGTCCAAACATTTTTCCTTAAAGGCTAGAACTGTAAGAGAAGAGGTCAGGTAGAAATCTCCAGTGATAAATCCCCTACAGAACGACCAAGCTAAATAACTATATGCCACAAAAATACATTCACAAGAACTCAGAAAACCAGAACAGGTAAGTTAGACTGTGAAGCCCACAAGGGGAAAGGTTCCCTGTTACTGCAACCCCTTTTTCTCAAGTTTTCATGGTACCACCTGCAGAAAGCCCCCAGAACTCAGTGTGTACACTGAAAAAAGTAAGCAAGAAATAGATATTTGACTTCCTCACCATCAGAGTCCCTCTGTGGGAGTCTCACTGCATGGGCTCACAGCAAGCACTGAGAATACTCCGTGGGATGCTCCTGAGACCAGCTAGAAGGAAGGAGAAGTAGGGCTCGAACTAGCACACAGAACTTGGCACTGGCCCTCCATCCCTGCCAGAGGAGACATGCTAGCAGACAGAATGTTTAGAAATGTTTACTGCTGGAGGCGGGGTTCATAGATCCTCTGGACTCAAGAGCCTGACTGGCTCTCCCACATGCCTTGAGTGTACTCCATGAATCTCCCATGGGTCCATCCAGGTTGGAAACTGCACCAGCAGCAGAGTTGTCAAAAAACCTACATCTAACCTGAGCTCGGGGTGCCCTCTAATGCTGAAATGGAATACCATAGGCAGTCTGCTAAAAATGTCTAAACAAGCCTACTGGAGTAGAATAGTCACAAACAAGTCCAGACCGGGAAAAAAAAAAAAAAAAAAGGAAGAGATACCTAATTCATCAATGCAGAGACAAAGATATATGTTACAAGTACTAAGAAGAGCCAAGGAAAGATGTCCTTATCAAATGGACAAAACATATTGCCAAAGATAAACCCAAAAGACATTCATATGCATGATTTGGCAGACAAAGAATTTAAAATATCTGGTTTAAAAAAAAACCTCAAGAAACTTCAAGAAAACAGAGGACTAATTAAGAAAATTTTATAAGGAGACATTTAACAGATTGAAATAATTTTTAAAAATCAAATTCTGGAGCTGATAAATAAATGAAATAAAAAAGCCACTGGTGGGCATTAATAGCAGAACTGATCAAGAAGAGGAAAGAATTGGTGAGCTTGATAACAGGCTATTTGAAAACAGAGGAGAAAAAAGAATGAGAAGGAATGAAGAAAATTCATGAGATCTCTGGGACACCATTAAAACAGCAAATCTATGTCATTGGTGTCCAAGAGGATCTAGAGAATGACAAAAGGTTAGAATTAAGTTTATTCAAAAATAGAAAAGTTTCCAAATCTAAGATACAAACACCCAATTACAGGATAATCAAAGGTTGCCAATCAGATTCAACCCAAATAACTCTCGAAGGTCAAAGACAAAGAGGACTATGAAAGCAGCAAGAGGAAAGAAAGAAGCAAGTGACACAGAAGGGAATTCCAATATGACTGGTGGACTTCTCAGCAAAAACCCAAAGGACATAAGGGAATAAGATGATATCCAAACTGCTGAAGGAAAAACATCTGCCAACCAAGAATAATGTACCCACCAAAGCTTCTTCAGAAGTAAAGGGAAGACAGACCTTCCCAGACAAAACCTGAATGCACTCATGGCAACAGACCTATCTTACAAGAAAGGCTGAAGGGAGTTCTTCAAATGCAAAAGAGAAAAAAAAAAGATGAGAATGTCTAATATGAAAACATCTGAAGGTATAAAAACCCACAGGTAAAAGTGAGCATTCCGATAAATCCAAAATAACACGGGAACTAGGGGATGTAAACCATTTATATCCTTAGTAAGAAGCCTAAAGGACAAAACTAATACAAATACAGTAATCTGCTAAGGGATATGTAATATAAAAAGATGTAAATTTTAACATCAAAAACTCAAAATATGGGAGAGAAATGGAGTTGAAGAGTAGAAGGCTTTTTTCTTTTTTGCTTTTGAAATTAAGTTGTTGCAGCTCAAAATAACCTGTTGTAATTATAAGATGTTCTGTGAAAGCCTCATGGTAATCACAGAGCAAAAACCTTAAATAGATACACTGAAAATAAAAACCAGGGGATCAAAACATGCTGATAGGAAAAAAAAAATCACTTAACAAAGGAAGACAGGAAGATAAGAACAAAGATGTACAAAACAACCAGAAAACAAGTAATTACATGACAGTACCCAAATCTGACTCTGCTGCCTACAAGACACTCACTTGTAAGGAATATAGACAGAGAGTGAACAAATGGAAAAAGATATTCCATTCAAATGGAAACCAAAAGAGAGTAGAAGTGGTTATACTTAAATAAAATATGCTTCAAGTCAAAAACTGAGGAGACAAGGCCATTACAAAACAACAACATAAAAAGAGTATACAACAATTGTAAATATATGTCTAAATACATAAAGCAAGCATTATTAAATGTAGATCGATAGGCAGCAATTTTTTTTGCAGTGATAAGGTACTTTAACAGCCCACTTCTAGCAATGGAAGAGCATCTAGCCAGAAACCCAGCAGAGAAACATCAGATTTAAACTGTACTCTAGACCAAATGGAGCTAACAGAAGTTACAGACATTTCCATGCACCAGATGCAGCACATTCCTCTCAACTGCACATGAAATGTTCTCAAGGGTATCATGTCAGGCCACAAAAGAGAATATCAGAAACTCTACAAAGATGTAAAAATTAAACATACTTAGAAGCAACCAATAAGTCAATGAGGAAATTTAAAAGATAAATTTAAATATTTCTTTTCACAAGTAAAAATGAAAATATACCAAAACTTTATGCTTTCAGCAAAAGCAGTTCTAAGAAGGAAGTTTATAGCAATAAACTCCTACTTCAAAAAAAGAAGGAAGAGAACAGCTTAGTGGTGGAGTGCTTGCCTAGCACGTGAGATGCACTGGGTTCAATCCTCAGCCCTGCATATAAACAAAATAAAGGTTCAAAAACAATTTAAATTTTTTTTAAAAGAAGGAAGATCTCAATGTCTCATCTCAATAAACTAGAAAAAAATAAGAAAAAAAAATAAGACCAAAATTAGTAGAAGGAAGAAATGGTAAGGATCAGAGCACAAATAACCAAAATAGAGGAAAAAAAGAAAATAAAAGATAAATGAAGAATTGGTTTTTGAAAAGATAAACAAAATGAATAAATCTTTAGCCAGACAAAAAACAACAACAACAACAACAAAACTCAAATAAATTTTAAAAAATCAGAGGTGAAAAAGGAAACATAAACTGACCCCACAGAAACAAAGAATTTTAAGAACTAGTAAATACAAACAAATTGGAAAACCTGAAAAAAAAATTTCTGGAGAGCAGAAGGCAACAGCATATCAAAATAATTAAATACCACGATCAGATGGAATTCACCCTAGGATCTAAGAATGGCTTAAAACACAAATCAACAAGCTGATATATCACATTTCAGACAAAAGGGCAAACACCATACGATCATTTCAATAGAAAAAAAAATTGACAAAACTTAACATCCTTTTTTGATAAAAACTCTGAATAAATTAGGCATAGAAGGAACACATCTCAGTATATTAAAGGCCATAGATGATAAACCCACAGACATCATACTCAACAGGGTCAAAATCAAAGTGTTTCCTTTAGGATCTGGAACAAGACAAGAATGCCACCAGCATTCACTGTTATGACTCAACACAGAACTTGAAGTCCTAGCCAGAGAAATTAGATAAAAGGAAGAAATAATAGGCAGCCGAATTGCAAAGGAAACCGTCCCTGTTTTCAGATAATACAATCTTTTACAGAAAATTCTGAATACTCTACTTAAAAACTATTAGAACTAATAAATACAGTAGGGATATAAGATACTAAAGCCAATATATAAAAGTCAGTAGTGTTTCCATTCAACAATAGCAAATTATCTGAAAAAGAAATAAGGAAAGTAATCCCATTTATAAAAGCTATGGTTTTTAAAAAAAAGTGAAATAAAATACCTAGGAAAAAATTTAATCAAGAAGATTAATGAGCTCTACAGTGAAAACCATAAAACACTGGTGAAAACTGAAAAGATAGAAAAACATGGCAAGATATCTCATATTCATGAACTAGAAGAATTAATATTGTTAAAATATTCTGCTGAGGGCCATTGCCAAGTAGGAATGACGCATCAAAATTTCCTTGCTAGCGTACCCCATGTTAAATGGATTTCGCTGTTGACATTGCATGTAAGGTGACCTTGCTCAAGGACCAAGGCGGATCTGGGTTTAGAGCTGATCTGGTTTGAGGAAGTATCCTGGTCCTTGGGTTTAGGGCATTCCCGGTTTAAGACAATAGGGGTTTTAGGGAAGTTGGAGGTTGAAGATTATTGCTGTCAGGATTAGGGTGTTCCTGCTGCTTGTTCCCATTGAGTTCTCGTGAGATTCAAATGGGATATTGGAAAAAAGCCTCTTGGAGTAGGTGAATTGGGCGGAGGAGAACTGGGATTGCCCCAGAACGTGTGTAGAGGCCGGTGTGAGTTCGGGAATAAAGAATTGCTGTTTGAATTGACAAAGCTGTGAGTGGCTTGTGATCTTGTGCCCAGCCAAGACTGCGGCAATATTCATTCTACCCAAAGCAATCTACAAATTTAATGCAATCCTCATCAAAATTCCATAATTTTCTTTACAGAAAAAGAAAAAAATAATCCTAACCTGTCTTAAACAATAAAATTTCAAATAGTCAAAGAGCAGAAAGAACAAAACTAGAACAATCCTAGTACCTGACTTCAAAATATACTACAGTGCTAAACTGACCAAAATAGCATGGTACGGGCACAAAAACAGTGAAGAGAGCAATGGAGCTCAGAACACATACTGGGGAAAGGACAGTCCTTTAATAAATGGAGCTGAGAAAACTGGATCTCCACATGTAGAACCATGAATATTCATTGTTTCTTCATTGAGAACATTCTCAACTTCTACAAAATCAACCTTTTTAAAATTTCACAGATGAATAGGATCGTGTAGTGTTTGTCTTTTTGTGCCAGACTTCTCTCTTATCATATACAAAAATCAACTAAAAACTATAAAATTACTTGAAGAAAACATAGGGAAATGCTACATGACCTCTGTCTGGGCAAAGGTTTTTTAGACAATCCCTCAAAAGCAGGAGAAACAAAAGCAAAAATAAGCAAACCGGATGATATCAAACTAAAAAATTTCTATAGCAAAGAAAACAATCAACAAAGTGAAGAAAAACTACAGAATAGAAGAAATTGCTTGCAAATTATACAGCTGACAAAGCATTACTATGTAGTATCTATAAGGAACTAAAAGAACTCAATAGCAAAAACCCTTCATATAATCTGATTTTAAAAATGGGCAAAAGACCTGAACAGACATTTTTCTAAAGAATACAGAGGTTTACGAAAAAATTCTCAACACCACTAAATCACTAAACATCAGGAAAAATGCAAATTAAACCACAATGAGAAACTATTTCACCCAAGTTAGAATAACTATTATCCAAAAGAAAAAAAAGAAATTCTGGTGAGGATATGGAGAAAGGAGAACTCTCATATACTGTGAGTGGGTCTATGAATTAGTAGTCATTATGGAAAATAGTATGGAAGTTTCTCAAAAATTAAAAATAGAATTAACATGTGACCCAGCAATCCCAATACTAGGTAGGTGTGTGTGTGTGTGTGTGTGTGTGTGTGTGTGTGTGTGTGTTTCCAGATATCTGAACTCCCATAAATGGAGAAAGAAAATGTGATATGTATAAGGAATGGAATACTATGCATTCATAAAAAAGGTATGAAATCCTGTCATTTGTGACAACTTGAATGAACTAAGGATCTTGTGTTAAATGAAATAAGTCAGGCACAAAAAGGCAAACACTACACGTTCCTATTCATCTGTGGAATCCAAACCAGGTTGATTTTGTAGAAGTTGAGTGTTCTCAATGAAGAATGAATATTTAAGGTGATCACATGCTAATTACCTTCATTTAATCATTACACAATGTATATATAAATAGAAACATAATAAATGTCCAATTATTATGTGTCAATAAAAAATATAGAATTCCCAATATTTAGTTGGAACATGGTCCCTGAGAATCAAGATTGAATTTTCTCAATCTTGCCTTGCTGTGACAGCAAGGCCACATAAATCAACTCTGCTCAATGGGATGGTGGCAGACAAACACAAAAGGAGTCTGAATCCTGCAATGCCTCCTCAGACTTTCATCGGCGGAAGAATAATCACAAGCACTTAAACCTAAACTGTGTTTAGATCTTCTATAAATAATCTGAATTAGCATAACTTCCAACATTAGCTGCTTATTTAACTTTTCGGTATGACAATATGCTACGATTTTAAGTGGATAAGCCTCAAGTGTCAGTATGATAAAGCCTAGACATCCAAAAAAGCCACATATCACATTCATGCATACCTAGTTCCCTTTGAATTTTTCAGCTGTAAATTTCCCTTATTAACTACAGATTGATAACCACAAAATTGGTTTGTAATGAGATTTGCTAAAAGCTATAGTTTGAAAAAAATGTTGATATACTTTCTGAGCTACTTAGGACTTAAAAGACAAAAACATAGGAAACTTGCATACCTTCAGGTTCATACTTCAGCTTTAATTCATCTAGCTTAGCTCTCAGTTTCATATTTTCACTTTCTGCAAGCTGAAGGCATCTTTCATTTGCAAAAAGTTTTCGCTCGATATCCAGGGCCCGCTGGCTCTCAAACAATGCTTTCCTCCGCTGTATGGACAATTCACTTTTGCTGCTTTCATTTTCTTTGCTACAGTAACAGAAAAGAAGAACCAAGGAATGTTAATATATAATTTTGTGAATAACTTAGTGGGATGAATCTTTAATTTAATTTTATATTTGAACACTTGGTTAAAAATATATTTCTTTGGGATTTCTAGTAACAAAGAAACAACAAATAATTAAAGTTTAACAATAGCATCCCCCGCTGCCAAAATTCATGCATTATTCCAAGGTGATTCATGCATAAATTCCCTTTAAGTTATGAGATACTTATTCTTGAAAAATTTGGATTATAAGAATATTTTCTACATTAAAGTCCTTTTTACTTACCAATCTAAAAAGCTAAACACAAATTATTTACTGAAAGTATTCTTCAGTAATTAGTAATTATTAAATCTTGCATAAAACTCATGTATTACACAGACATGTTATTGACTTTCTTTTCTGTGGAAATTTCTTTTGGCAATTTGAACTTAAAAATTTGTTATTATATGAATACCATCTATTAAAATAAATAAAAAGTCTTTATCTTCCATCTGCCAACCCAGACACCTACTTTAAGTTCTCAAGCTTTAGCTGAAGTAAATCTGTATAATAGGTGTTATCTTCCAGAGCACCAGAGTTGCCTGAAGGTTTTGAATCCATACTTTCATATAAATTCTAAAGAAAGCAAAAATTCTTATTAGTTACATAACAAATTAGGTTACTGTATGCTTATTAACAGTGGCAGCAGCCACATGTTAATCTCTCATCCTTTGACAAATACTCTTCAAAGATCCATCCACTTACCTGAGTGCAGTAGGTACAAGAACCACCAGTCCTTCTTCAGGTAAGAAAAGTGGCTCAAGGTACTACCGGCAAGTAAATCAAGAGCCAAATTGTGAATCCAGATCTAACTCACACTCGTATCTCTGACTCCAACTATACCTGTCTTTCAGATTTCACTCTCCTGGCTTTTAGAATGAGAGAAGCAAATGCTTTTAGGGTTGAATTCTGGTATGACAAAGCTATACAATGGAAAAATATGAAAAAGAGAGGAGATTCCTGAGGTTATTTTTGGTATCCACGCTTTAAATATTCTGATTCACTCTTTGAATATTTTCTTTACTGGAAAATAAAAAGCAGATGTTTAAAAACTTGCAAAGAATTTCAGAGATTGCACATTTAAAAATCCTCCTAATTTAAGGTCACAATTTTCAAAGTATAGCACAAAGCCCCAGGGATAGACTACATATACCTGCCAAGTGACACACTACAAATTTAGCTAAAATTATAATACTTTTAATAGTTTTTAGAAGAAACAGAGGTAAAGTCATATAAACAAATTTTTCTTCAAAAATGTCAAAATAAAGAAAGAGAAACTGTTCCAGATTAAGGAAGACTGAAGAGACTTCATGGTAAAACATGCAACCTTGGATTAGGCCCTAGAATTGAAAACACTAGATTTTTTTTTTCTTTTAAAATTTGCTTAGGGTATGTTTTCATCAGCTTTTTTTTTTTTTTTTTTTTTTTTTGTCTCTGTGACCAAAAGATCTAACAAGAACAATGTAAGGAGAAGTTTACTTGGGGTTCATGGTTTCAGGTCTCAATCCACAGATGGCCAACTCTATTGCTCTGGGCCCAAGGTGAGGTAGAATATCACAGTGAAAGGGTGTGGGGGAGGAAAGTAGCTTAGAAAATGGTAATCAGGAAGCAGAGAGAGAGAGAGCTCTCTGCTCACCAGGGACAAAATTCCAGTCACTCCTCTAGTCACACTCTACCTGCCTAAAGTTACTACTCAGTTAATCCATAAGTGGATCAATCCACGGATCAGGTTAAAGCTCTCATAATCCAAACATTTCTCCTCTAAAAATTCTTGCACTAACACAAGAGCTTTTGAAGGACATCTCATATCTAAACCATAACAGGGTATCAATGATAACTGGCAAAATGTAAAAAGTAGCTTGGTTAATAGCATAGTTCAATGCATATCAATGTTAATTTGTAATTTTGACCATTTGCTTATATCTCCAATAACATCATGGTGCTTAGGGGTAAAAGGACATCTGGTTTGGAACTCACTCTCAAAGTTTAAGAAAAAACATATAAAAAGAGAAAAAGTTATAAATCAAGCGTACAATTAAGAAATAGGGAGCTCTGAGTCAAAGGCATGTAGGAGTACTTTCACTTTCCTGGAAGATTGCACTAATTGCAAAATAAAATAAATTTATTAGAATTTATTAAAGACATCCATAAATTCCAGTGGATATACAATGTTGAATTGACAAAGCTCTAAAAATAATGGAACAGATAGCACTAAAAAATAATTACTGATGACATTCAGGCAAGAAATCTCACTGACATAACACTGAGCAGAAGACAGAATCAAGGGTATATATACTACATGATTCAATTTATATGAAGTTCAACAGAATGTTCACATGATGTTGACACAAAGTTAGGAGGTGGGAGCACTTCATTTAAATGGGGCTTTTCTGGAGTGCTAGGACTATTTTATGTAATCTGATATTAATTGTAAGAATATACATATACAGATATAAATATGTGTGTGTGTGTGTATATATATATAAACATATATATGTTAAAACTCACTGAGTTGTACACTAAAGATATAGGTACTTACAAACAATAACCTGATAATAACAACACAAATAGAATAGATTGGTTTGTCTTTGCTTTAGTAAAAGAAGCATGGTCAATAATACTGAAAAGCAGAGACAAGAAAAAAATAATTTAAAGATTGGCTCAATATGTACTGAAACTGAAAGTCAATTATACGATGAGAAACCTATTTAAACTGAAAATTTAAGATATTCAAATAAAAATCCAGCCACATCTTTTCAAGATATTATACATACCTTAAATTTCTCCAGATTTCTAATTTCACCTAAAAGATGTTTTATTTCACCGTTCTTCTGCTCTAACATGGAAAACAACCGTTCCTGCTGCTCAAATTCAGTTTGAGATCCTTTCATCTGTAGCAATGTAGCAATCTGTAACTAGAATCCCCCCACCACAACAAAATTGAGATATTCTGATAAGCATATTTCTGGAACAATTTGTATTTTGTACTAATACTATTTAGAACTTGTTTTGAAAACTAATTAGTTATTTCTAGTCTAATAATTGGAAAATATACATCAATTAGTTTTGTTGTAGACATAACTTTGGAGTATTTCTACTTTTTAATGATATCTGAAGTCTTTAATATAGTTTTACCTAGTTTGTGATACAAAATTGAACAGCATGACTGTGGTCCAGAGGGTGTCATTTAACTGGTAAGTAAGCCTGGACAAATGTGGCCTGCTATTCACCACCAAAATTCTCCATTAGCTTTACTTAAGTAGGGGAAATTGTTAAGCAGCTCAGTCACAAACATGATATTCACAATGATAAGAATGGGAAGTACCATATGAGTATTTTTCTACACTTTAACCCCAAGACAGTTCTGAGAGGCAAGTTCTATCACCTCTACTTTGTAAATGAGGCATGCCTTTTAGATGCTCTCAGAATATATGTCCCAGGTAACCACAACTAGCAAATGACAACTATGCTTCAATCCAGTCCATCTAATTCCAAGTTCAATCAGTGACCTTTCCCATTTCTCTGGTAAAACTGACATCTTGAAAAAAAAATCTAAACTTTCTTCCAAACACCACCTTAGGAACATCAGGCAGAACAGACCATACATTGGAATTCTAAGGACTGCTATAATCTTGGAATCTTTCTAATTACCATAAGGTTTTCTGTTACTTCTTATTTGTGTGCAGCAACAACCAACAAAACCCTTAAAATTAAAGGGGTTAATTACATGCTTTGAGGAGCTGCAAGAAAAGGGAACCCTAAATAGTTCAAATTTCCATCTAAAATAAGCCTTCATGAGAAGTGAGAAATGGCAAAAGCTAGTCTCATTTGATGCGGGAACCCAGAAAGACTCAGAATAAGTGAGAAACAAACACTTTTAAATTCCTTTTCCCTATTCTATAAAGATTTAAACCTCCCTGGCAAGGTTAGAGAATGATCATTAAAATAAACAATTAGTAGTTGTTAAACACACTAATGTTTTTCCAAGATTAACTTTTTGAAAACATAAAAGTATCTTATGATCTACCTGGAATTTCTAATTTTTAAAAAAATCATGCAGTTCTAGAAAAAAATATAAAAGTATACCCCTTGAAGGAAAAGATGGATTTTGTGATATATTTATCTATATAATGCTAATATGAAGTAGATTTAACAAACATTTAAGAGCGGTAATTCCACACCTTCATTCTTTGCATCTGTTCTCTATTAAATGCATTTTGCTTCTTTAGTGACTGATACTTGACTTTCATACCGATAAGCTGGCGTTCCATTGCCGCCCTTCGATCTTCTACCTGGAAAACATTGAAATGTTTAATTGTTCTTGTACTAAATGAAATAATAGTTTACCCAATTCAATTATTAGAATACTTGTAAGTACCTCTGCAAACAAAGAGTTGCCCTTACTATTGGGATCCAAGGCTTGCTGGAGGGCCTGGCCCAATTGCACCTGCAGATCTTGATTTGCTACACGAGCTTTCTAAATTCAAAAGAAAACAATTTAGCTAATAGAGATTAAATTAGCATGAAAACAACTTAAAAACTGGAAACAATACAACTGTAATCATAATACCTCTAAGGCATTATAGTATGAAACTGCTTCTTTCTCCCGCTCTTCTTTTTCTTCTTTAAGTCGATCTACCTGGCGCATTAAGTTAGTACTAAGACGTTCTAGTTGTTCCTGTCTGTACTGTAGTTCATTCACTTCTTCCTTGAGAGCATTCTATTCAACAGAAATCGAAAGACAAAATTCTCTTGAAAATGCTTTCATTTAGCAGCTGCTCAGCTAACTTATCTGTAGTGGTTCACATTCAAATTAAAACTACAAAAACCTGTCAAAGTTGTCAGATACCTATTAAAATTTTAAAAATTACTTAATTTTTCAGCAGGGAACCAAATAAAAAGCTCTAGAGACTGCTCTTTCTGACTGTGAATTCAGGGCTTTAATTTTTAATGACTCATAGTCTGAAATGAAATCTATGTTCACACAAATTTCAACTTCCACTGTACTAACATTTTATATTATGACACAAACTAGGATCAGAAAATGTCTACGTCCTTTCAGAGCTTTCATTAATGTAAAGGTACTGTCTGCCTTATTTAATCAGGTCACCTAATACTATTTTTTAAAATAAAGTAATTCACCTAAACTACATAAAACATTTTTGGATAGTTAGATCAAAGTAGGTCAAAAAAACATTTCTTCCTCCACACTAGCTCATTAGAATTATTATAAAAACACATAAAATGTATGCAAAAGAAAAATTTAAAAATCTAAGAAAACACATGCCATAAAAATTACCTTCACACTTTCCATTTCAGTCAGCTCGACCTGAAGAGCCAGCATCTCTGAAGACATGCTTTCGTGGACTCGTTCAGACATCATCCGTATTTCCTCCGATTTATGAGACAGGAGTTCCTTCTGGTGGTCTACTTTGTGCTTTAGCTGCTTTTCACTAAGCCTAGCTTCATCTAACTCTCCTTTCAGTTTTTCTATCTAAAGTATAAAAAAAATCACAATTTTATAAATCAAAGGGTATTTTCTTTCTGTAAAATATCACTGAATGATCCAAACTTGTACAAGAGACTAGTAGAGCTTCCAAGGACACTCCAATAGTGACCCACCTTGTTTTATAAACAGTCCATTCTAGCCATCCAAGTGGTTTGGATGCATTAAAGCTACCAGAAGCACTGTGTAGCTGTGTAAACGATGCTGTGACCAGCCATGCAGAAGCAGAAGCCTGATTGGAAGGCTACCACAACAGTCTAGGGGAGAGGGGATGGTGGGGACTAGAGCCACAGTAGCCTACATCAAGGTTCTGTTGGCCAAATCCCCACAACAGGCTGATGAATTCAACATGAGAAGTAAGAGAAAGATACTGGGGGGAAAAAAGCCAAACCTTTGGCAAAAGTGATTTAAGAACATCAGTAAGACTGAAAATTTTGTATTGATATACTCTTTGCTCTACCACCTAAGCCATCTCTACAGTTGGTCCTTAATTCAGGCCCCAAAAAAATATCCCCTATACTGCTACATTTGTTTATGTAATGAAAGCTACATAAAAAAAAAACCCACCAGGAGAAATGAAAATGCATCATTACCAGTCATTACTGTCTAAAACCAGATTAGTTCCAGACAAGCTAGACTATTTGTCAGTAATGTGCAGGATGACTATGTATTTCACAAAGGCATTATTTGTTTGTTTTACCGTCTATTAGGAAAAAATAAACCAACTCAAATATGTGATTTCATTACTAAAAATAGAAAAACACTTAGAGCTAAATCAATAAAGAATTAAGGCAGCAGTATAGCTTGTACTGACATGGAAAAAAATCTTAGAAGATGTTACATTAAAAAATCTAAAAATTGAAAGAGACTTCTGAGAAGACAATAAAAAGTCAAGCAAGTTTTGAAAGGGTTTTGAAAGAAAGGGTTTGTAAAAGTCTGGATTCCACACGAAGAAGAGCCATGGTGAAGTTCTGGATTCCTAAGTAGCAATCTGAAGGCTGGATGGGTGGGGGTGCTAGAAAGGAATGGGCATTCATGAACAGCTGTTGTCTATTTCGTGTTTATGTATGAAGTGGAGCTAGTATGTAATGTGTCAGATTATGTACACACTCAGTAACACAGAATTTGGTGTGAGGAAGACTTGCTTCAATTCACAACTGACAATTTCTAGCTCTCACCTTGTCCAGTTTGCTTGATCTACCTAAACACTGGTTTTCTCATCAGTAATATGGAGATAACAATAGGATTTCCCTTAAAAATATATTTTGAGAACTGGATCATGTTTTTCCTCAAAAAATAAATTATAAGGTATCAATACTAATATATAGTAATTTATAAGGAACTACTGATTTGTTCTACAGAATTACAAAGCACACCACTAGCTGCAGTAAAGGCTAAGGGACCACTCTTTCTGAAAGGAGACTGCTTGACTATGACCAAGGATGCCTCAGTAGTTACTAAATAAATGGATCATAAAAAATTGCTGCTATCAAAATTGGAAAATTGTATGTAATTAGAAGGCTATATTGATACAAGTCTCACTTTTATAAGTCATTTTATAAGTTTTTGTTTCTCAGTGTTTCTACTCTCAACATTAAAATGACAGAAAACTGATCTATGCTATTTTCACAGTGGTACTTGAGAAAAATCTTTATCACCTTACATTAACAGATGGTTGCATCAACATGGGGTATTTTTGCTCTGAAAACATACATATATTCAAACCTTGTTTTTTAGTTCATTCACTTCCTGTCCATGGCTTCTGCTTAGCTGCTCTTCTAATTGTTCTAGCTGCATTTTTTGTTGTTGCTTAATAGCTTCACATTCACAGCTCAAACTTTCTAACATGCGACTCTTGAGCTCAACTTCTCTCTGAAGAGTATATTTTTCTTGTTCATAATTCTGAAAATAGATTCAATTACAATTCAATTACATAAAAAAATCACTTAAAGCTATTACATATAATCAGTTCTCACCTTCAACTGGCTTATTCCTGTTTCATACATTTGCTGCTTTCTGAGGTACAACCACATGTTAAATCTGGAATAACTTTGTAGCTCATCAGTTTTAGTGAATCCCTAAGGTATATTCTGAAAGTACAGTAATGTCAAAAACACTCAGGCTGAAGTTAGTACAGGCATCAACTCTAGAAAAGATGCAAGGTTACCACTTTCCAATCTGGGGCTCTGATGCCCTAGTAACCCGCAATGCAAAACGTAACTGGGGAGGCATTCTCTGGATTCCAAAATCTGAATAAAACTTTGTATGATGAGTACCATCAGGCTACGTTAAAATGTCCCTGATTTTGGCTGCATTATCAACTGTCACAGCAGCATGTCTTATCTCATGCTGACCCAAAACTAGGCATTTGTTTGACGATTAGGAAAATAAGCTACTTATTATTTCGTACAGTTTGATAGCACAACCTTCAAATCTGGAGTCCATCTGAGAGAGAACATGAAAAAGTAAAGGGACTTTTGGTAACAAAAGACCAGAAACAAGGTCTTAGGCATTCAACCTTCCATCTATTCCACACATACTTACTAAGAACCCAGCAAATATGCCAGGTAACAGAGAAACTCAGATAAATATAAAAAATGATGCCTGACTTCAAGGAGGATCAATGTCTAAAGGAACAATAAACACACAATTCAGCAATTACATTAAGTCACAGTAACTGGTAAGTGCTAGCTCAGAATACACTTCCTGAAGGAAGTAATGTCTATATTGGTTTTTAAAGTATTAGGACACATGCTTGCATACTACGTTCTGATGCAGAGAACATCATAAAGTGAATAACTGTTTAACTAGTCAGATCATTCAGGTGTCTGAGCTCCACACACAATCAGATATCATTTGCATTTTATATGCAGGGGATGTTCCAAGACCCTGGGTGGATAGCTGAAACCACAAGTTGAACCAAACTCCATATATACATATGTACACACATCTTGATGAGTTTTAATTTTAAATTAGGCAAGTTAGAGACTGGTAACATAACTAATAACAATTATAATAATATGCTGCAATAAAAGTATGTGAATATGATCTCTCTCAAAATATCTCATTGTACTATGCCTAGGTGAGGAGAGGAAGTGAGGTGGAGCAGGTGGGATAAAGTAGGATGGCACCGGATTTCCTCACACTATTCAGAATGGCATGCAATTTAAAATTTATTATTTACTTATGGCACTTTCTATGTAATATTTTTAGACTACAGTTGTCCAGAGGTAAGAAAAGTGAAACTAGAAATAAGGAGGGGACCTACTGTATGGTAAAGTCCATGATAGAGATATGGTAATTGCTTCACTACCCTGTAGAAGGCATTGACAGAGAAGTATTAGTTCAAACTCCTTCATGAAGCTTTAAAGTATAAGATAAAATGAAACTAGAAAAAGGACCTAAAACAAGTAACATTATTTCTCCAAAAGCACTTCCACTTTTGATAAGTTATTTCTCCAAATAATTATATATATCATGGTTTTATTTTCTATTAGATTTTAATTCTTTGCTTTGCTTTATAATTAGGTATTGAGCTTGTGGTCAAGAACAGTACCACATGGAAAAACAAGAGCTGTCATTAGTAACTTTTACCTGCTATATTTATAATTTTCAATTTTAGTTTATACCACTGAGGATTTACTAAATTAAACTGATTTATTCATTTTTTCAATAAATATTTGTGTGCAAAGCACTAGAGAATATAGCAGTGAAAAAGACAAAATTCTTAAGGACCTTGCAATCCTGGAGATAATTAGTACTGCAAAGAATTAAGAGTGAGTGATGCTACCATGTGCAGTGGTGCACACCTGTAATCCTGGCGGCTCAGGAAGGAGGCAGGAGGATCACAAGTTCAAAGCCAGCCTCAGCAAAGGCAAGGTGCCAAGCAACTCAGTGAGACCCTGTCTCTAAATAAAATACAAAACAGGGTTGGGGTGTGGCTTAAGTGCCCCTGAGTGCAATCCCTGGTAACTATACCCCCTGAACTCCCCCCACAAAAGAGTGAGTGATGCCGACTTTAGTTAGGGCTGGTCTCTATGAGTGACATTTAACTGAAATCTGAAGATTGAGGATTCAATCTATGAAGAGCGGGTGAGGAACAACTAAGCAGGAGGAAAGAGCTCATATAAACCCATAAGGCAAGTCTAGGATAGCCTGAACAAGGAAAAGCAGTTTCCTATGTTTGCAAAAGTCCAGCAGAAGTCAAATCACATAGGGATGTATAAACCCTCAGACTATCTTTTGTAAATACAATTGAAAGCCTTATGCAGATTGAGAAAGGAGATGACATGATCTCTTGTGCTTTTCCATGAGAAAGAATGATTCTATGTTGAGAAAGAATGATCTGAATGGCAATGATAGAGCAGGCAATCTGGTTAGAAGGCTGGGAGAAAGAAGACAGTGGCCTAGATAGATGTTTTATAAATCATGTCCCTAAGAATTTGTGGACTAAATGTGAGACTTCTAGATTTTTTGGGTCAAGCAACTGAATGTCATTGAATTTACTAAATAAATAAGCTAAAGACAGAGAATGTTTGATTAATAGACAGGGAATTAAATATTCTGTTTATATCAAGATTGAGATACTCTTAAGTGGGCAATTGAATACATTAATTAAGAGTTCAAGGGAGGACTATTGCTCCTCCCTTGAACTCTTAATTAATTGTTAATTAAACAGTTTAGGTTGCTTAACTATTATGGGGGCATTTAGATGATATTCAAAGCTCCAAAATAAGTGAGGTCACCTATGTAGAGTGTGGACAAACAAAACTTAGTGATAAATATGGTAGGTAAATTGTGGTAGAAAGAGTAAACATAATTGAAACTCAGAACACACTGCTTTGGAAAGAATATCAGGAATTCATTAACTTATTCACCTTTAATGAAAATGGCACAGATAAGAAATTAGATCTTCAGAAAATAAAATAATTATTGCTAGACAAAATAAACCTTCAATAGCTAAGCACACCCTCATAAACAGAGGAATCCACAGTCTTACCTCAGTCATGGTCATCATTTCATCACGACATTTATCTAATTGATTTTGCAATTCACTTTGGCTCTCCAATAGTTGTAAACCATACTGTGCAGCTTTTAGTCGCTCTTTTTCAACCTCTTTCAGCTTGCTTCGAAGATCTGCAATATCTGCCTCCATGTTCTTTTCCTGTTTTTAGACTATTATAAATAGAAGAAATATAATTTTTTGAGCTTAAACAAAAAAAACCCCTACAATAAAACCAATAATAAAGGAACCATGTATCCCCAGTGCTACTATCATATAAAAACATAATATTAAGATTTTACTCCTGACTTGTAAGGAGTCAAATTTGCATTCTTGTTCTAAGAGCAAAAATTGTTCTGATAATTTTTTTACTTGAGTTGAGACCAAACCAAAAAGAACAGAAAAAAAAATACACTCAATTGTGTTCCTAAGAAACTCAACATTAGGAAACTATTCAATTGTTATATGTTAAATGTTCGTAATTACTAAGGTAGAATTAGTCTCATAATTGTGTTACTGTCAAAATAATCAAAGTAAAAAGAGAGCAATGACAGAAACCTAGAAACTTTATGGTATGCATGCATGACTGCTACTTAAGAGTATAAAAAGACAGTTTTAAATCAGACTCACAAGATAAAGTAAAGAATATCCTGTCTTATTTTTTATAGTAGTACTACTTTGCTGAATGTATTTGTTTCATTGGAATCAGATTCACAGTATTTTTCTAATTACTCTTAACAGAGTATGTAAAATAGAAACTATGTTCAGAGCAATTTCCAGGCTAAGCCTTACAACTTTATACATAGGATAACTGTACTTTAACTTAACCTCATTTATTGTCCCTTCCTCTTTGGCCCTAGTCCCTTTAAGCCAAACTGAAACTGGACTTTGCTTTTATAGAGCATCAGATGATTCCCTATGTCTTAAGTTTATAGAATCATGCATTTAACAAACATTTACTGAATGCCCCATTAGCTAGGCTTCATTCTGGGCACTTCAGATCATTATGGTGTAAAACTGGCAAAGTTACTCATTCATTAAACTTACATTCCAAGAGGGGAAAATAATAAGTAACAGCGTAATAATTAAATACATTAGAAAATAGAATTGGAAGAAAAAAAAGCTCAAAAGAGATAGGTGGTGTAAATAGGAGGCAAAAGACGGGAAATAGGTATGCATCATTGTGTGGAAGAATGTTCCAGGCAGATGGGAAACCCTAATATGGAAAAAGAGTCCAAGATATGAACTACAATTTAGGTCACAGATAATAAAGGAGCCGGCAGATCAGTCCATTATAAAGAGTTTGGCTTCTAGCGTGTGTGAAATGGGAAGTCACTTCAAAGTCTGAAGTAGACAATTTGGTAAAATTTAAAAGAATCATTTCACTGCTGTGTTGAATAGTTAGGATGGAACAAAACTGGAAGCAGAGAGACCATCTGAGATAATGCCTCATGCTAGGTGGTGGCATAGTAGGTGAGAAATGCCCAGATTCTGCCTATATTTTAAAGGTAAAGCCAACATGATTTTCTTATATATGGAATATAGCAAAATAAAAAATGCCTTTAGAAAGTAAAAATACCTTCAAAGCTCTGCCCTGAGCAACCAGCAGAATGGAGTTGCCCTCATTTGAGATATTGATATAAAGTTTTTTTGGGGCCAGGGGGACCAGGATTTCAAGTTTTGCATGAAAAATGTCAAGCAGGCAGCTGAATGAATACATGTGTAGGAGAGGGGTGTAGGCTAGAGATATAAATTTGGAAGTTATCAGCACAAGTCCTTCAGATTGAGTATCAACAGAGGATGAACATAACAAAGAGGAGAGGACGAAGGACTGAACCCTACTAGAAGGTGAGGAAAAGATGTAAAGTATATTCAGGAGTTAACAGTGAGGTAAGGAGGAAATCAAGAGCATGTGCTGTCTTAGAAGCCAATAAACAAAGTGTATTAAGGAGGTAGGAGAGATCATACCAAACGCTGATGCTAAGTCAAATTGGCCACTGGATTTTGAATTTATGGAGGTCACTGGTGACCCCAAGAGAATTTTGGTGGGAAGATGGGGTAAAAGCCCACTTGAAATGAGTATGATAGAGAATGGTAGGAGATGAAAAAGTGACAGAAAATACAGTTTTGCTTCAAAAAGCAAATAGAATAGTAGCTGGAATGGAAGTAGAGACAAATTTACTTACTATTTTAAAGATACAAAACAATATGTGTGTATACCCTAGGATAAATTCAGGACAGAAGATGACATAGGAGATACTGGAGAACTGCCAGAGTGATGTCCTTGACTAGAGGATGAGGTCTAATGTACTGAGAATGTAGCATGGATATCTTCTCTAAAATGAAAACAAAGCATACAATATAGATGCTGATTAACTAGGGAGATATAGTAGGGAGTATATTGAAGTAAACCTAGTTGGTTTTTTGTTCATTTATGTTTTGGTAGCAGGGTATTGAGGATTGAACCCAGGGCCTGCCTGGCCCATGCTAGGCAAGTGCTATACCACTGAGCTACATCCCCAACCCTAGTGTGACCTTTTAAATGCCTCACTTATCACTGAATTAGAAAACAAAGTTCTTAACTGAGAATCAGTAGGTAGGAGATATAGGGTTTTATAATAGGGTAAAATAGATACCATAAACTAACCAGTGCAGACTACTTTAAAATGCAAGACCTTTTCAAAACCTATATACAGTGAAGCTAGCCAGCTAACTGTTGCTTTATTAACAATAACTTATATTTGTTGGGGATTTACCACCTGCTAAAAGAAGTGCTTCAAATACATCATCTCATTTAATGCTCTTCATGAGCCCGTTAAGCCATTATTATTATCTCCATCTATCAAAATAAAAATGAGGTTAACCTCAAGGCCTCCCATTAAGGAATACACAAGGAAGCCAAAACATTAGTTCTCATTCATTCAAAAAATTTGCTGGAATTTTATTATATGTCAGACAATGCACTTAGTGTTGAGGATAAAATAATGATCCAAACACTAGAAAATATTTTGTCTTCTTGAATTTTACAGTCCATTAGTAGAAAGGCATCAAATCAAATAACTAAACTATAATGTTACAAGTGTGATAAGTGCAAAAGGGAGAGCTGTAACTAAGGTGGTATGTAAGCCTATAACAAGAGGGAACTGTTCCCTGATTACGTGACTTTTCAGCTGAGCTCTAATGAGTGAAAAAAGAATTAATCTATCAACTTGCAAAGAGTTAACCTACCCTTTAGCCATGGACGAACTAAAACTAATATGTGCCATACATTTTGCTTGGTACTCTATGTACATTTTCTTAGCAATGTTCTCAAAGATCTCATAGGGTAGAAGAACTTACATTTTAAACATGCAATCTTAATGTGGCACAGAAAGGTTAAGTAACTTGCTCAGGGTTATCAGTCACTCAGGAGCTAAATGAGATGGGAACCAGAGTCCATTTCCAAAGCCTGGTGCTCACATTTCTGTCTGGCCTCTCAAAACAGCATACAAGCCATGCGCAGTGGCTCACGCCTATAATCCCAGTGACTCGGGAGGCTGAGTCAGGAGGATCCCAAGTTCAAAGCCAGCCTTAGCAAAGGCCAGTCCCTAAGCAACTCAGTGAGATCCTATCTCTAAATAAAATACGAAACAGGGCTGAGGATGTGGCTCAGTGGTTGACGGCCCCAGAGTTCTATCTCCGGTACACCGCTCCACCCGCCCCCCCAAAAAACAGCATACAAAAAACATTGGAACACAGGAAGCTCTAGAAGTCAAAGCTGCCTAGGTCCTTCCACCTCCATCCCTTACTGGTGGCACGAATTCGGGCAAGTAACTTAACGCCTTGTTTCATCATCTTCGATACAAGGAGAGTAATAACCATCTTACAGGCTTATTGAGAACATTAAACATGATAATGGATGGAATACAAATAGGGCAGGGAGACACGCATGATTTGAAAGTTTCGAGCAACATTTTAAAAAAGTAAATAAAGGACAAAATTCATCTTGACGTTTTACTTGACCCAATGCATCCAAAGTATCATTTCAACTCGTAATCATAATAATTGCCAGAGATACAGCTCTTGTGGGATACTACCTTTCAAATCCAGTGTATAATTTACATTTAATTCGGGTTGCCACAGTGGCTAGGGGGCCATCGTACTGGACAACGCACCTCCAGGGGCCATCAGTCTGAGGCCCCCGGCAGCCGCCTGGCCTTCCATATTTATCCAGAGTTCCCCAGAGAAGCGAGAACGTCCAACCGAAGACTGGGGCCCGACTGGAAGCCAGCTTATAAGAATTTAGGGTTCCGGGCCAAAGCCTCCGCCAAGACCCAGGCCCCAGGCTTCCTCAAGCCCTGCTCCCCGCCGCCTACGCTCCTCTCCACTCTCACTAGTCTTTACCTCTGTCGTCCTCACTCCTTCCCCCAGCTGCTGGCAAGAGCTGAGAGGTCTGGGCGTCCAGATCCGTGATGCTAACCTCAGCCTGCCAGAGAGTTGCCCTCCCATTCATTTACCTAGTAGTCCTGTAAGCGCCAGGGCTTTTTGAACACAGTTCCCGCGAGAACTCTCACTTCTCACGAAACGCTCCTCTAACAGCGCGAGAAAAGCCAACGCCGAGGAGCTTTCGGCAGAAGCGCCCCGCCCCCTCCCCTCAACGACTGCGCAGGTGCGAGTGGCGAGCCCTGGACTGGCGCAGGCGCGGACCTGGCCTCTTGGCGTGTCAGTTTTACCTCAGGTGGTTTTCCAGGATTTCGTCTAGGTGTCTGCTTAAAATTGCTATGTTTGTGGGGCTTGTGGTTTTATGACAGGGCCTTCTGGAGGGACAGTGTCGGTTGGCGGGGATGGGTGGGACTGACCTTGGGGGCAGTTGTCAGCGTTGTCCACCCACCAACGGACTGCGCGCGTGCCCTCCGAGGACCTTCCCGCAGAATCTCGTGGTTCTAGGACCCCGAGTCTGGGTGGCGACGTGGGTCCACGGTTACCATGTGGCTTTGTGCCCCACCTTGTAGCTCCTTGGCGCCAAGTTGCACACGGCAAACAGCCCAATAAGGTGCACACCATACCTGTCACCTTCAGAGGAAAGCCAAGCCCCAGGAAGAAAAAATGGCTGCCTTAAGTGACAGAATCTCAGTATGAACTAATGCAGTCCGATTCCAGAATCCAGGCTCTTGAGAGCATGCGTGTTTAAATAATCTTATTTTGTTAACCTAGTGTCTATACGTTATTTAAAAATTTAAGCATTCATAAAGAATGGCGTCCAACATTTAGCGAACACTGCTGAGTCCTAGTAACCATTATGGGGTCATCTTTTCTTTCCTATTTTAGGACTTGGTTTTTGGCTCCCCTCCCTTCCATCATCAGCTTTTTTTCATTTCTGTTGGACGGTCCCTCTCCACAGAATAAATGTTGTAATAACTGCCATTGCAAAGTGATCATAGTAATAATAATAGACAAAATTTTGTAATAACTGCCATTGCAAAACAACAACAACAATTTCCCTGACTCCAATCAGGTACAACCCCATTTGTTTGCTTCTCTTTGTAACAAAACACCTGAAAAAAAATGTTTACAATTACTAACTTCATTTTCTTACATTTTATCCCTGCCTGCTCCAACTTTAGCTGGGGTTCAATTCCAGCCAATATTGTGAAATGACACCTCAAGATCACCAGAGATTTTTTTTTTTGTACTGGGAATTGAACTACTTGCCTTGTATGTGCTAAGCATGTGCTCTACCACTGAGCTACACCTCAAATCCACCAGTGATTTGTATCTTGCATCAGCAAGTAGTCAATAATTAGTTCTTCCTTCTGCTGAAATTTGTCAAGAGTTTATTGCTTTCATCGAATTTTTGTTTTATGTTTTGGGGTGCCGCACTCTCCTTGATTTTTCCTCTTTTCACTTTCTTTTGGATACTTTTATTCTGACTGAGTAGACCAGATTACAAAAGACTAATCTCAGTTTTAAGATAAGCAACAAAGATAACAGATGCATCTGGGGCCTGAATGAACCAAATGCTCATTCATTTTTAATCAACCCTGTGTTCTTTGATAAAGGAAATAAATACCATTTCCCCTGTCATTTAACAAAGATTCCTCAACTCAGAAGTCAGGAAGACACTATTCTAGCCTGGACCAGTAATGAAATGAAAAAGCTAATCCAAAGGTCTTTCTTAACTTTTTTTTTTTTACCTCCTCCTTTTACAGGAGAAAGTAAACTCAGTATCATCATTTAAGTAAAGGATTGAGTGGCCACCATGAGGTAGACATAGCGGAAGGAATTCAGAGATATGATAACTACTTTCTGGGAGATGCTTACAACATAGTGGAGTATTGAGAAATATAAAAGTAACTATAGGGCTGTATATGAACGCCACTTGCGTGGTATAAGCCTTACAGTAAATATTATATGTACAGATATGTTTTGTTTGGTCATTTAAGACTTCGCAGTGTAGGTGACATTTTAAGAAAAGTCTTGAGGGATGGCAGAGCTAAGGAGGAATGAATTCAGGAAGAGGGAACAGCATTATCATAGAAGCTACTCATATAAAAATTGTTAGATAAAATTTGTAGGAGGACATAAATTTGGAGTACACTCCTGTACAGGGTTCAGTAAACCAAACCAATATGAAAGCACTCTTGCTAAATGTTTAATGAATAGCTGGCCTTCAGTCAATTTCTACGATTGAGCTTCAGTCTATCCTAAGTAGCTACCTGATTCAAATCAGTCAAGGTGCTGAGCTGTAACCCATTAAGCTATTAATATGCCTTATTTTTGTTTACTATCCGTAAATAACTATCTGATCATGTTGCTGGAAGGAGGTCTTTGAACTAGTGGTCGTGCAGGCTGCCAAATTTTAGAGTTGTTAAAGTCAGTTATGATTTTTAAATTAGTTGCAATTTGTCTAGGAATGGTCTAATGAGAGTGCTACCAGTACCACCACTAGACACTAGATGTCACAAGTGAAATGAATTCTAAAGAGTCTCTGCTTCTGTTAACATACTTCGGATTTATAGTTCAAGATGCAGATTCCTATACCCCGATAAGGTCCAGATACCATTCCTTAAATGCCAAAGGCCAGACAAATAAAAACATAACCTTTTATCTGTAATTTTCAGTTTATATAACGAGAGGCCATTTCCTCCACAGTAGTGATTACCCAGCATAGAAGGGGACTTTAGATACTGGGAAACAGCAACAAAAAAAATCCGGCCTACTTCCCATCATAACTCCTAATATTATAGCTGTTCAAACTGTAGATAGACAGATGTAGCTCGCTTATTATCTTTCCTTCATTGTGACTGCTTTAGACCATTTAGTTAGCAGAAGTGGTGTAGAAGGAGGTGTTGTATTGCATTGACAAGCTGTGTTTATTTTGACACAAACTTATTTATTTATTTATTTTTTTTTTTTTTTAAAGAGTCAATCCTGCACTGCAGGATGACACATTTTTTTTTTTGAGAGAGAGAGAGAGAGAGAGAGAGAGAGAGAGAGAGAGAGAGAGAATTTTTTAATATTTATTTTTTTTTTAGTTCTCGGCGGACACAACATCTTTGTTGGTATGTGGTGCTGAGGATCGAACCCGGGCCGCACGCATGCCAGGCGAGCGCGCTACCGCTTGAGCCACATCCCCAGCCCGACACAAACTTATTTAATAGTTGTTTTAGGTACTACAGCTTCCTTCTCCCTGTGACCTTTCCTATGTGTGTACACAGATAGAGACAGAGAGACATATCTGGTGTCTCTTCCTCTTCTTACAGGACATTAGTTGTATTTTAGGGTCCCACGCTTATGACCTTATTTAACCTTAAAGACCCTATCTCAACTCACATTGGAAATTAGGGCTTTGGCATATGAATTTGAGGGTACAAATTAGTCCATAACACAGGGTATTAATAAAAAATCCACTTTTCTGCAGTCCCAGTGACAAATCTCATTGGCTTGGATTCATTCACATACACATCTTTTAAACAATCATGGAATCAAGGTGATGGGTATCCCAGAGCTGAATGGTAGAATAAATTGTAAGGAACCAGCATGGCTGAAAATGAAAGGAAAGATGAATCACTCAAAGAACAAATGCAGTGCTTTTGGCAGGAGTGAGAGAAATTGATGCTGAGAAGTTAACCAACAAATGCTGACCATATTGGGATAGCACACACTTGCTTTGAGTGAGGACTTCATCTATGAAGAGCAAAATAGAGCTCTTTGAAGAGCTGAAGATGGTCCTACACACTGTAGCTCCCAAAGAGACTGGGTTTCATTACCGCTGTTACTATTACACAGTCAAATTTGCCTGCCTGGAACAATTATTCATTTTGATATCTAATTATCACAGTGGGAATTGTGACAATTCACTTTCCTGGTCTCCTGCTTGTTGCCACTAGGTGACAGTCTTTGCAAATATTTTTTCTGAACAAAACATATTCCTGGCACAGAAATTAAATTCTGTTGGAAGAGGTGGTTTCAGTTAGATTAGCCAAATGCACATATTTTTTTTAAAATCCTGAGACTTGAAGTTCTTTTTTTTTTTAAAGAGAGAGTGAGAAAGAGAATTTTTTAATATTTATTTTTTAGTTTTTGGCGGACACAACATCTTTGTATGTGGTGCTGAGCATCAAATCCGGGCCGCACGCATGCCAGGTGCGCGCGCTACCGCTACCGTTTGAGCCACATCCCCAGCCCTTGAAGTTCTTCAAAATCATAGTTACCCCTCATCTGGAATACTCTTTCTCTACTTAATTCACTTTTCTCATTCTTTCCTCTGAAGAGATCTATGACTAATGTTTAAGTCATATGCATATAACACACATTCAAGAGTCAGGATCTGTGTTCCTACTGCAGGCTCTGTTACTTCCTAGCCGTGGTTTTCTTTAACCAACTAGTTGGCCTTTCAGAGCCTCCATTTCTCTATGTACAAAATAGGATAATCAGTGTACCTGATTTAGTATGTGTGAAGCTTAAATGAGCTAACACTCTTAAAGTACTTAGCATAGTGTCAGCAAATATTAGTTGTTATTTTTGAGAGCATTGTCTTGACTCAAATGTCTTTTCTGTTGGGACCGTTTTCTGAATTCCTAGCCTAGGGCTTGTCTTCTACATAGAATTAATAGCACTCTGTGCTTATCTTTTAAAACACTTATGATTCATAATTTGAGTAGTTTATGTCTGCCTCCTCCACTAAACTGGAAGCTCTTGGAGGATGCTCACCTCACTACAGTTTCTCCCAGCAAGTGCCACATTGTTCAGGACATCCCGGTGATTGAGTCTGATGAGTGAATAAAAAATACATATTCAAAGCACTAATATTAAATGCAATTTATTGATATAAATAATGAATCTGTAAACCTTTGTATCTCCTTGAGAGATTAAAGTAACTTGTAAAAGAATTATTATTTATCCTTAGTGGAAAATACTGAACATTTGTTAAAAATCAGTTTTCATGAAAAAAATCTCCCTGGGAGTGTATACTAAATAAGTGTTCGGATTATTTGATATCCTCTGCAATTTCAATTGCTTTATCTACCTATGACATTATAGGTGTTCTTCATTTGAACCAATATTTCCTCACTGAGAATTCACCCCTTAATGTTATGATTCCAATTCAAACATTTTGTTCTTTTTTTTTCCAGTGCTAGGGAACAAGCTTGGGCTTTGCAGATGCTAGTCAAGTGCTAGATCCCTATCAAGCATTTAAAATGAAATAGTGAATTTAGGAAGCAAAATAGCTGTTTTGGAGATGACTACAAAGCAAAGAAACCTTGGCAGAAGTAAATGTTCATTGTGTCTAATACAGAGCTTTATATATTAAGTTCTCTTAAAAGGAGAACTATGCTTGATGAATTTAAAGTTTTACAACTTGTACTTTTCTAATATTTCCTCAGGTCCTGGGCAGGTTTATTTATATCCTGGTAAAAACAATGTGGTACATGACCTATTCATTTTCACACATAGAAAATATTTGAGTGTATGATTTCACTAATCCTTAAAATCCCTTAGCTATGAAATGAGCAACTAAAAAGACCCAAAAGCACAGTCGTGAGAAATGCTAGAGAAATGTTAGTTGTTTTCTAAAATATAATTTAATGTTTCCAAAGTATTCTCAAAATATGAGAAAAGGAGAAAGTGCTTTGTGGGCTTGAGATAGCCCATACAGTCAAATCTTTGTTTTGTTTCTTTCTTTCTTTTTTTTCTTTTCTTGTGGTGCTGGGGATTGACCCAGTACCTTGTGCATGCAAGGCAAGCACTCTATACCAACTGAGCTGTATCCCCAGCACCTCAAATCTTTGTTTCTTCCTACCAGAGTGATGAGACCTCAGGCAGTTCTAAAATAGTTGTCTCCTTTCTTTGTACTAATGGTTTTACTTAATGGTCCACCACCTGGCAGACTGCCAGAACTGTGGCTTTATCACAAATGCATCCCATCAACTTGCCCATAACATGCTACATGATGCTGGCAGCACTTGGACACTTTGATAAATTGGTCAGTCTGGAGAAATACTTTTCTGAAATGAAGTCCTGGAACTCATCAGGTGTCTTCTCTTACAGTCATATCTTCCTCTGGCTTTCAGATTACCCAAGCAGCTGGGCCAAAGCCCACATCCTCCCACAAAGCATGCTTCCTTGAAAATTCAGATCTTTGCAGTTTTGGCACTAAAGTAATGCTCTTTCATTGTGTGTTAGATCAGGGCTGAATAATCTCTTGGGGTTGAGTAACTTTTTAAATGTTAGAGGACAAACAGTTCCAGGGGTCAGTGTGCATTTAGCAAAGGTCAGAGTTCCTTATAACTACATTTAAGCCTAGATTATGTTTTGCTTTCTTGTGTGTTAGTCTGGAGGTTGGTGTCACTATCTTCCCCTCAGGGAAAGCAATCTATACAGAAATGAAGTATGGCTTCTGAATTGAATTGGTGTAATCACCAGCATTTTTATTATCTAGTCATGGATTGCTTAACAATAGGGCCACGTTCTGAGAATTGCATCTTTACATGATTTTTGTGGTTGTGTGCATACCATAGAGTAAACTTGCATAAACTAGATGATATAGGTCAACCACTTGATGTGGACTCTTAATGTATTCAAGAGTTGTGGTAAAAATGAGATGGATGAGGCTGCTGTTGGTGAAACAGCATGCTGTTATAGTAACTTTTTATAGATAGGAGTACACTCTAGAATAAGGAGAGAAAGCATAGTATTATGAATACATAAACCAGTCACATGGTCGTTTATTATCAAATATCATTTACTGTGTTTAATGGTTCTCAGCTTCACTGCTTATTGGTATCATGTGGCATCAGGCAGAATGTAAGTATCAGAAATATTTAGGTGTTCCCTGAGTGACTTTAATATTCAGCCATGGTGGAGAATCACTGGACCAGCTGATCATATAAAGAGGTAGGATCAAGTAAGTCCCTTAGCCTTTTTTTTACTGGTTGTTAAGAGCTTTATGCATTGTTAAAATTCCTATTCAATAGCTTTGTGGAATGAATTTTCTTCTTCAGTTCATTAGGCCTTAAAGTTCAAACATTTTCACAAATCTCTGTGCAATAGTAGTGTTGCCTGATAAAATACAGGATATCCAGTTAAATTTGATTTCAGATAAATGAAACTTTTTTTAAAGTATGCCCAGGCAATGTTTGCAATGAATAATAAAAATTATTTACTGTTTATCTGAAATTCAAATTGAACTGGAACCTTGTATTTTTTTAATTTCTAATTTTTATTTTTTTAGTTGTTGATGGACCTTTGTTTTATTTATTTATATGCTGTGCTGAGAATCAAAACCAGTGCCTTATGCATGCTTGGAAACACTCATTGGTAGGAGAACATGGCTTATCCTTGGGAAAGACAGCAGTCAAATTTGGATTGGAGAGAGCACCATCCCATTATTCCTCAGAATCTGGGATTTTTACTTTAGCTCTGACCTGTTCTAGCTGCATCAGTGGAAGATAAACATGCAGGGATTGGAGGTGTATGTCAGAGTATGTGTTTAGTATGCTTTAAGCATTGGGTTCAATTCCCAGTAACTCCCAGCCACCCCCCCCCCAAGAAAAAGGCATCAGCATATTAAGAATTAAAGACTGCTTAAAATCCCCCAGTGAGCCAAGAAGATTTTCCTTTTGCTAGGGGTGTTGTGAAAAGTGCAGAAGAGGAGGGGTATGGCTATGCAAGGAGACAGGATACAGAAGAGGTGAATACCTGAATCTGGAGTCTAGGATTTGCTTTCAGGAATCCTAGCTGCAGTAGTGCTGGGATTTCTTTTTTTTTTTGTCATTTTGAGTCTTTTCTATGGTTTAAAACTTGTTTTTCCTTATTCTTTTTTCACATTATAATTCCTTAATCTACCTGAATATCAGATACCTTCTGCCCTGGCTGGAGTTAAGATTATTCCCAGCTGGAACTGTTCTCCTAGCCTAGTGAGTCCGAACTAATGGAAACTTTCAAAGTCCCTGACAGTCTTGGAAGAACCTTAATCTCAAGAGGCTTCTTAAGCAGTCTGGATGCCTTTTGGCCTGAAACTCAAAGGACTGTTTACCTCTAGCTCATTCCTGATATTTCCTTCCTCCCCTTCATCCCAAGAAGGACTAAAAGTCATGGTTGGTGTATTTCTTGGGCAACAGCAGTATCCACAAAGGGAAAAGGAGTGAGATTTCACAACAATTTCCAGAAAGCAGAAGTTGTAGTTATTTTACCAAATTGGTGCCTGACATTTTGATGAACAACTCTTGAGCATCCCCTTATAATTTCCTCCAAGTAGAAGATGGGCAAACGGGTGAAGTGTCAAATCCCTCAGTGCTAGTCCAAGTTAACTAATGGAAGGAGGTGAAACAGGTGAAGCACATTAACTTTTAACCTGATAACAGTGATTTTTTTTCAGTAAGCATTGGATGTTTAAAAGAGAAATGTCTATTGGCAGCAAGAAGACAAAACAAAGGGGCCATGGAAAGGGCTGAAGCTGGCCCGAATCATGCAACACACTTGCAGATCAGCTGGGCCCACTTTGCACAGATGTTTTTATAGGAACAAGAGGAGGGGCAGGTATTGTAACACTTACATATTAGCGTATTATCACAATGCTCCTCCTTTCTCATGTGGCTGGAAAAAAAGAGGCTTTGGGTTGTCACACCTGAATTCAAGATAATCATATATATTGAGAATAGACCCCCATCGATTCTCAGCCTTTTGGCTAAGATCAAGTGGAGAATAGATCTTTAAGTCCACATAAAGTGGGTTAATTTATCTTTTAAGATGCCAACACTGAAAAGCAAAGAGCTGCATCTCTATTTACTTATGAATAAAACAATCATTATCAGCTATTTTATTCCTAGATGAACAAACTCAAAACAATTTGGAGAAAATGCTTCTAAAAATCTATCTCCTTGGGCCTAAATGTTGACATTGTTTTAGCACATTCCAGGATCAATCCTTGTTTTTCTCAATTGCCTTGGTCTTCCAGTTCTTCTGGAATTTTTCAGTACTATCTCTGGGCAATACTTGTTACAGAAAGTGGAGCAAGTTGGGTTTCCATGTAAATTTGTGTACAAATTAGTATCTCAACATTGCCACATACAGTGTAGGAAAAATCTTTGAGCCAAAATTAGAAATGGAATATGTATGGAACACACACACACACACACACACACACACTTGGATTGTCAGCTTGTTTTGGAAAATCAAAATGTTTCTTTATCCTGTACCCACATTCCTCATCTCAGTAATTCATTCTGATCTTTGTATTGGTCTGGCTGTACTTTTTCCAGTTCACCACTGCCTCTTTTCATTTTATTATTATTCAGTAAGGTGAGTCAGATATAAGGAGATAATTATATTACTTTCATGCATTGTTCCTGTATGCATTTGAATTTGCCAGAAAGATTTGATTATGGTATGGCTCCATTGTCCTCCAACCTGATTCTGTGATTTTCTTTTATTCAAATGGAATTCTCAATCCTGCTATAGATAATCTGATATTTGCTTGGGGGAAAGAACTCAGCTATATTGTAGCTATAAAGTTCTGTCATTTCTGTCATATTTCAATTAGTTTGTTTAAGGCATGAATGAATTTGTGACCAACAGAATAACTCTTAAGTTGATTTTCTTCTTTGGCTGTATTTTCATTGGTGAAGAATTAATTTTGATCATTTGGATAAGCTCATCTATAAATGGAAAATGGAATTAGCAATTTGAATGTGGCTTCAAGTGTAGGCAAAATATAGAGAAGTAGTTCTTAACTTTTGGATCTTCTCGACTTAGTATCAGACAACTTTAGCACTAGAAGGGACTTCATGGACAATAGCTGGCCCCATAATTTACAAATAAAACTGAACTTATCATAAGTAAAGTAATTTGTTCTTGATCACACTATGGGTTTGTGTCAAAGCTGGCACACAAACTCATCTCTTTTGAATTTAACCAAGGCTGATATTATTTCCATTACCCTTAGTGGCCTTCAATTATATAATAGATACAATTTTAGGCTTATTTATCAGTTTTCATTGTTGTTTACTATTTATTTCATGAAGCATTATTTATAACAAAATTATAACATTGTCACAACTATTTTATAAGTTTCCAAATTATTTGTGATAAAATTATAAATAATTTTGTAGGCTCTTTTCTTAAAAACATGAAGATGACCTCAATAATGAAAAATGTGTAATTCATATTTTAAGAAAAAGGACTTCCAAACAAAAAAGCTATCAGTAGTTATTTGTCTTTTCATGACTTTAGATGGCTTCTCCCACTCTTCTCTTTTATTATCTTGTGTACATGTTTTAATATTACTTTTATAATTGTTAAAATTTTAAAGCAGTTATATGCAAGAAACAAAAGCAAATCCAATCTGATAAAGACATGAAGCATTTATGGGATATTAAAATCTTTTCACACTTCATTCATTCCTGTGAGTGAGATGTGAAGACCATTTCCTGTGACCCAAATATGCAAACATACAGAGAAAAGATTTGACACTTTCCCACAGTAAAAGAAGAATGTCTGGTGGCCGTGACTGCCAGGGGCATGTGCTGAGAGCTGTGACCAAGAGTGCATCCCAGGCTGAGTTAAGGTTAAAGTCCCCCAAATCTCTTAAGGATGACCTCCTCACAGTATCTGGCTAATCAACTTTACCTATATTCTGGTATGGATTTTTATTTTCTCTGAAATTCTGAAAGCTAAAGAAAATTCAAAATTTAGAGTACTTTTGTCTGGTTCTAGGGAACAAAAAGGCATAAAAGTTAGTACCCACGCCCAACCTGTGTCCAGAGGCAACAGCTGCATGGTTGCCAGGGGAAGAGTTTACTTGGAGGGCGAGAGAAAACACTTCTTAATAAATAATGTGTTTTTATGACTTCTGTTTCTGGGAAACCTGATATGTACAATGCACCTACACATATTTGAGGTCAAGTTCCAACTGTGTTTTTATTAAATATTTGACTGTTTTATGTGTTTTTAGACTGAATTTGAGACCTGGGTGATTAAGGAGTATGTCTGTAAAGAGTTTTCCTCTCTGTCCTGTCTCCTGTCTTTCTCTCTCTCTCTCTCTCTCTCTCTCTCTCTCTCTCTCTCTCTCTCTCCTCTCTCTCCTTCCTTCCCTCCAAACATACAAAAATATACACACAAATACATATGCATATACACTCACACCTACATAGCCCATATACTTTACATATGTCTGTACTAAATTTTGTAATTAGTTGACACCACTGCTCTGGTCTTGGGGATGCTCAGTATTTCTTTAATAAACATTTCCTTGGTGTTTGCACAACCACTTGATGCAGGTGCCATTCTCACCCCCACTTTGCACATGGAAGAGTGATGTTCGAGGGTCATCATGTAGCTCACCTACAGCCACAGGGTTAGCGAGTTGTAATGCTGAGAACTTAATTCCAGCAATCTGGAATGTTAGGTGGGATTAAAGAGCAAGAACATTGAAGCAATGAATTTGACAGACCAGCTCATTCAGAATACAGTGCAATTCTTGTGGGCTTGGCTCACAGACTCAGAATTTTTACTGTTACAAGGGATGGTACAGGACTTTGAGTTCGACCTTTCTGTCGATAGTAGAGGGAGTAAAGACTCTTTTCCACATATCCATGACAGATGATGTCTATTCTCTGCTCCCACAGTCCCAGTAAAAGAAATCTAAAATGTGTGTATGCAGATCTTTGTACTGTGGGATGACTACTCATTACAATTTCTTCCTTAAATTAAGCAGAAATGGGTTCAGCCATGAAATTACACCAAAGACCTTAGTTAGTGTATCTGGAGACCCAGTGAAGTCTGTGTCCTCTTCCGTTTGATAATGTCTGACATAGATGAAGACGATACTTGCATCCATAATGTGCTTGATGGTTTCTCTGGAAGAGAAAGTAGAACTCGGGTCCCAGGAGGGCTTACAGTCCTGGGCTCAACCCTCATTTGACCCTATGCTGGCCGTTGATCTTTGAGCAAGTTCCTCAAGCCTCAGTCTCCTCATCTACTTCCTGATGAGTCCGGTACCCATGCCACTGTGCTCATGAGAACAAATACCAAGTTTCCAGATAGCAGAGTGCCAGGCACAGAATAAATACCTACTCCATGTCGGCTACTTTTTTCTCTTTCGTGGTTTTATTGAGCTTCCTCTGATGCTTTTGAACCTCTTGAAATATGGGAGTCCCTTTCAGGCACAGAACTGCAGATATAGACCAAGCAAGGTGGGACTGTCAGGCCCTGTGACACATCGGGCCCTCTGATTTTTAAAAAGACGTCCCTATCATTCCCATGATCCCCATTCCTCCTGGAAATGGATAAAAAATATATATCAGATCTCTTTTCCCTGCTTCTTATCAAGTCCCATGTCTCCTGTGATAAAATTATTCAACTATCTGCTCCCAAAGTCAAACTAGTTTCTCTCCCTATTGAAGTCTGTTTTCTGGTTTCTCGGTCCCTTGTTCCTGCCTGTTGAGCATTCTGTTCTCCGTGCATTAACAATCCCTCCCCACTTCTGTAGCAGCTGAAAATGTGATAAGCATACTTTTAACCCAAGAAACTGATTTTAAAAAAAACACACACACAAACTGGAGAGGGCCGGAGAGCAATCCCCATGTCACCCGGCTGCAGACCTCCCACCGTGCCAACAAGGGGTCATTCATCAGCCCTGACTGCCTGGAGCCCCTCAGCTGTTTATGACTGTGTCCAGCAGTCCTGCCACCCAGTCCCCACGTCATGGTCCTGCACACACGGCCTTCAGGGAAACCATCCAATGCTGCTCAGAAAGCAAGAAGCATTTGGCCCCTGGTCTACCTGCCTCCCAGTAAAAACCACGGTTGTAGGATATACAGCCCTGATGTGAAAACACACACCACGTGAGAATCAATACTCATTTATAATCAGTGCAGTGTTTAACGCAAGGTTCCCTAGAGATCACCTTCCTTAGAAAGATCAAGTCACCTCTTTGGTTACCCAAGGTGACTTAAGTAGGTATCCTCCAGTGTAGGACACTGGGATGTCCTTACTCGAGGCAGCCCCCCTGTTCTCCTGTAAAATTCAAAGACCACAGAAAATTACTCTAATGAATCGTCAGGCCCCAGAATTGTTTCCAAAAGCCCTGAAGGAAGGGTTCTGCTTTTATGCACTCGATCATTATCTTCTTCCCTTTCCAGGGTAGCAGTTTCTGCTCTTCAAAAATCTATTTGATCTTCTCTTCACCGTGAGAAGACAGAGCACGCAGAGCACATGGCTTCGTCCTAGTTTAGGAGGGGAAGAGAAAGAGACGTGGCGTGACAGTCCCTCACTCTTAGAGGTCCTCACTCTTTGTACTCTTCTTCCTTATATCATTTCTAATTTATTTACTATATTCTAAATGGAAAAAAATATTTTAGGAACTTTTCTTTAATCATGACATGTCTACCATCTTCTTTAAAGACAGTAACCTCAGCATAACAACTAAAAACTCACCTTTTGTTTATATGTGCTCATATATTAGCTACTTAAAATTGTGGACATTTCTATTTTAAAAGTAGGCTGGAAATATTTCCTAAGTTGTGCTACTACATATTCTACTGATGATATTTAAGCTAAGTTGGATATATCAGCTTAGTGGATCATAATATAGACCTGAAAACATTGAAAGTCTAATAAATATGACATTTAGTTTTTGTATAAATAGGAGAAAAATTTTAACTATATTAGTAAATGATTGCTTTTTATGTATTTGAATTATCTCCTGCACATTAGTTTCCCTAGACAGAGAACCAGGTCAAAGTGAATGAATAGTTTCATTCCTCTTAATATATATGATCATCTACATTCAGAATAATCTATAGTGCTCTTTCTCTCGTGGACAAATATGTTGCTAACACTATATCTGATTTTTTTATACTGCCTTACATACATAGGCAGTATTCAGCTTTGCAAAATTAGGGGCAGCTTTCAAAATCTATCAAAGATAGGCCATAAATGGATTCTTCAAACCCTCTGTGACAATCATGATGGGTGCTACGACAGAGGGCAGATGAATAAGATGGGACTTTTATACTTAGAGACACATATAAGTGATTTTACACCTGTTCGTTCTCTCTTTTTTTTAATTTGTTCTTTTCAGTGAAACGTGATAGAATGTATTTTGGGAAATTTTACATGCATAGAGTATAACTTATTCTATTTAGGATCCCATTCTTGTGGTTGTACATGATGTAGAGATACCCTGTCAAATACAAGGTGAGGAAAGTTATATCCAATTAATTCTACTGTCTCTCCTATCCTCCTCCCACCTCCCTTACCTTTGTTCCTGATTGTCTAACCCAGTGGAATTCTATTCTTCCTCTCTCCACCCTCCCTTGTTTTGGGTTAGCATTCACATGTCAGAGAGAACATATGGCCTTCAGTTTTTTTTTGGATTGGCTTATTTCACGTAGCATGATATTCTCCAGGTCCATTTACCAGAAAATGCCATTGTTTCATTCTTCTTTATGGCTGAGTAATGTTCTCTCTCTCTCTCTCTCTCTCTCTCTCTCTCTCTCTGTGTGTGTGTGTGTGTGTGTGTGTGTGTGTGTGTGTGACATTTTCTTTATCCATTCACCTGTTGAAGGACACTAGGTGGTTTTCATAGCTTGGCTATTATGAGTTGAGCTGCTATAAACATGGATGTGGCTATGTCACTGTAGTATGCTGTTTTTAAGTTCTTTGGGTATAAACTGAGGAGTGGGATAACTGGGTCAAATGGTGGTTCATTCCAAGTTTTCTAAGGAATCTCCATACTGTGTTCCATAGTTGTTACACCAGTTTGCAGTCCTACCAACTATGTATGAGTGTGCCTTTTCCCCCATATCCTTGCCAACATTTATTGTTACTTGTATTCTTTATAATTTCCATTTTGACTGGAGTTAGACGGAACCTCAGTGTATTTTTAATTTGCATTTATCTACTTGCTAGAATGTTGAACATTTTTACTTTTTTAAAAATTTTAAATTTATTTATTTATTCTAATTTGTCATATATGACAGCAGAGTGCATTTGAATTCACAGTACCCACAGACAGCACAATTTTTCATGTCTCTGGTTGTACACAAAGTAGAGTCACACCATTTGTGTCTTCATACATGCACTTAGGGTAATGATGTCCATCTCATTCCACCGTCTTTCCTACCTCCAACATTTTTTGACTGTTCATATTTCTTCTTCTATGAAGTGCCTATTCAGTTCCTTTGCCCATTTAGTGATTGGGTTATTTATTGTTTTGTTGTAAAGTTTTTTGAGTTCTTTGAATAATGTAGAGATTAATGCTCTATCTGAGGTAGTAAAGATTTTCTCCCATTCTGTGGGATCTCTGCTCACATTCTTGATTGTTTCCAAGAACTGTCTTTCTTTCTTTTCAATTCATCTCATCAAGCCTTCATCTGTGGCTTGTGGATATCTACACAGTATACAAATGGTGGCATGTTATATCACTTTCCTCCATGATAAATTAAAAGAAAAGCCATCTGTTTATTTTGATCCCTCTTCTTTTGAAATGGTGCAAGTGGAATTTGGGTGGTGGTAGGTTAAGCTGGCATCATTTCTCTGTGATCTGCCTGGAGCATCGGTCAGAGAGCTCTTGGTGATGCTGAATGTCACAGTGATGCATCCGGCAGCCACAGTGACCTTCAGCTTTGCAAAATTAGGGGCAGCTTTCAAAATCCACCAAAGATAGGCCATAAATGGATTCTTCAAACCCTCTGTGACAACCGTGATGGGTGCTACGACAGAGGCCGAATGAATAAGGTGGGACCTTTATACTTAGAGACACATAATTGCTGAGGAATCATAATGGAAATCTTGAACAAAACAAAATACAATAAAACCCCACAGAAATAGGAGGCTGAGAATGGAAAATACCCAGGTTGGCACAAACATTCAGGGGCTGGAGCATGAGTCTGAGGTTTGAAACGCCCTGCTTGGGGCAGGAAGGGGTGGTGGAGTTCATAGTGATTAAGACTTAATCAAAGTCCCAAAGAGACATTTTTTTTTCTGCTGCTCAAGTTAGAAAAGAGTGCCAAATAAGGCTAATTCCTGGGGAATCAGAAATAAACTCTTCTCCCTAGAGAAGGGTCTTCTCTTACTTGTTGTTTTTTAAAAGCTGAGATTGTGCTGAGAAATGCAACTGTTTGGGAGTTGTTCTGTGGGAGAGTGCAGTGTGTTTGGGGTGTGTTTGCTTTTGGGTGGTACTTTCCCAAGAAGAGTCTGGGGTCCAGAAAGACTCTGGGAACTGGGCTTGGTTCCCCATAATCTTGCAAGTGAGGAATGTGACTTGTACACTGAGCCACCTCTGAGTTTTGCCATAGTAGCAGTAGGAATCATGAAGACAATCTGTCACTCTGATACTTATCAGGCATGTCCGCCAAAGGCCAAGTGTTTGCATCTCGTCTCCTCTGCCACCCATAAATCCCACTGTAGCCAGAGCCGGGTCTGGAGAATGGAACGCCTGTGCTGCGTTCCTTTCCCGAGTAGCTGATCAGGGTGCCTGCGGCCTTACCCTGAGAGAGCTGTTGTTTATTGATCTTGAGTAACTCTGGGAGCCTACATTCCAGAGCAGCTTGTCAAAATACTGGTCAAATTAATATGTCATTTGATTACCTCCTCATGGCTGCCAAAGATTCCATACATTTGATAAAGAAATACAAAATCACAACTTTTCTTTCCCTCTTACCCCTCCACTACCTCCCCACTGGTGTTAGACTCTTTCCACTCTACTGATTAACCCTGAAACACATAATGCAACTGGTTTCAAAGGGAATTTGGGAGACCTGGGTGCAAACCACGACTGTCACTCAGATCAAGGGGTTGGGTGGCAGCCTATGGCCTCCATGCAGTGAGATTCAGTCTCCTCTCAGATCCTTAAATAACTGGTCCCTTGCATCACTTGGGAAACTGTGCAAATCACTTATCATTAGGGGCTTCCCTGACTACTTACATCACTCTCTATTCCATTATATTCTGATATTTAGTTGTTGTTATGATTTAACATTTGTTTTTCATCATAGAACTTATTACTATCTAACTTATATCATCTAACTTATTTTTTTTGTCTCCTTCCACAAGAATAAAACCTTCCTAGGGACAGCAGCTGTTTTTCTTATTTATCATTAGTACCTGGCATGTTGTAAGGCTTAGGAGAAGCAAAGAGTATTTGCTGAAAGCAAAGTTAATGAATGTGGCTCAGCAATGGACCCTCAGGTATAACCTCTACAGCACATGTAATAAGAAGAAGAAAAATCAGATGAAGCATATTCATCGATATTAATAATTGCTGGATGTCAAGGAGTATCATCAAGAAAAAGAAAAGTCATGCTACGGAATGGAAGAAAATATTTCAAATTGTGTATGTGGGTTTAATATTCAGAATATATAGAGAACTACAACTCAACCACAAAAAGACAAACAGCCCAATTAAAATAGGGGTAAAGGACTTGAATAGACATCTCTCCAAACAAGATATGCAAATAGCCAACAGACACACAGAGAGATGCTGGCTCTCATCACTCATTAGGGAAATGCAAATCAAAACCACGATGAGATACCAGTGCTCACCCACCAGAATGGCTGTTCTCAGAACAATGGAAACTAACAAGCACTGGTAGGATGCAGAGACACTGGAATATTTGAACGTTGCCAGTGGGAATGTCAACTGGTCCAGCTCCTATGGAATAAGCATGGCAATTTCCCTTAGTTAAACACAGAATTATCACATGACCCAGAAATTCTGCTCCAATGTCTATTATGGTCTGTGAATGAGGTGTTCCCCCAGAAGATCCTGTGTTAATGCAGGAAAGTGCAGAGGTAAAAATGAGTAGATTACAGACACTTTAACCTAATCAGAGGATTAATCCATTTGATGAGTTAACAATTTTAATGTACTAGCTGGGTGGTAACTGTAAGCAGGTGAGGCATGGCTGGAAAAACTAGGTCACTGTGAGCATGGCTTCAAGGTTTACATTTGTCCTTGGTATCTGACTCTGTCTGCTTCCTGTCTGTCATGAAGTGAGTTTCTTTCTTCTACCATGTCCTTCCGCCATGATGTTCTGCCTCACCTCAGGCCCAGAGCCATGGAGCAGGCCGACCGTGGACTGAGACCTCTGAAACTGTGAGCCCAGATACACTAACTTCTCCTCCTCTAACTTGATCTTGTTGGGTATTTAGGTCACAGCAATAAAAAGTTGAGTGTCATAGCATATGCCCAAAAGAATGGAAACAAGGGACTAGAACAGACACCTCTGTTCTACTGTTGATAGTAACATTATGCACAGTAGCCAGAGAACAGAAACCACCCAGGCACCCGTCAACAGATGCGTGGATAACCAAAATGCATAATGGCACATTACCTGGTCACAAAAAGGGTGGCGCCATGAAACCCACCATCATGTGAAGGACCTTTGAAACATTGTGCTGAGAGAAATAAGTCAGACACAAAAGGATGATATTATATGGCTCCACTAATAGGAAGACAAATCTGTGGAGACAGAAAATACATGTAGAGGAGAAAGATATGGAGTAATAGGGAGGCATTGCTTAATGGTTACAAAGTTCCTGTTTGGGTGATAAAAAAAAAGGTTTAGAAATTGTGAGTGTAATTAGTGTCACTGAATTTTATACTTAAAAATGGATAACATGGTAACATTTAGGTGAAATATATATTACATATCTGTGTGTGTGTGTGTGTGTGTGTGTGTGTATATATATATATTTCATACATATACACAAAAACATCTTTAAAAATTTAAATGAATGAATGATTTACAATGTCAGTGTTTCATCTTTTCTCAGAACTTCCATTTATCAGTCATTAATAAAAGTGATGCTATGTTTAAGAGGTTTTGTTTGTTCTACCTGGATTTGGATCTATGATGTGGTTTGGGGATGCAGCAACATGATTTCTGAGTCTTGCTTGTGTTAAGGGAATGAACAGATAGTTCATTCATAGAACTAGAAAGTCATCATATCATCCCAACAATGCGTTCATCACCCTGTGTGTGCCAGGACCAAGGAGATCTGAAAATGAATGGAGTAGAGAGGGGTTTTTTTTGTTTGTTTGTTTTTTCTCAAAAAGCTTTGGTTCAGTGAAGGAAATAATATATCCCTAAAGAAATCTATCATAACAGTATAAATGTATCCACACTAGGAACTCTTGGCCCTGCAGAGGCTTCCTTAGAAGCAACCCTCAAAAAGTCTGCCTTGAGAAAACCCTTCTCTGGAGCCTAGACTGGGCTGAGGTCCCTGTCAAAGCCCCCAGCACAGCTTGTGTTTTCTTCATGATGCTCATTCTCACTGGTATCTTTAGCATAAAATGTGGCCCACAGTACATTCTCAGTTAAAATCTATTAAAGGATGAAATAGTGAATGGAACCGGGGTAGCCTAACTTTGGTAAGGCATCGTGAGCAATCATAGCCATTTAAATTCCTTTGGAACATCAAGCACCCTAGGGAATTTGTCCAATCAGAGTGAACTCCTTTTCCCTCTTTAGTGGGCATTCTCCAAAAAATAAAAAGGCCTTTTTCTTTGTAAACTCAAAATCTTCAAAATACCATGTATATCTTTGAGTATCCCTGGCAAGAAAAATGCCAAATATATTCAAGGAAGCCTAGTAAACTCTTCTCCTCCAAACACATCCAGTCTTAGGAATGGTGTGTGTGTGTTTATGTGTTTGTAAGTCTGTGTAAGATATAAATGTCTTCAAAACCTATAATTTCTGTATTGAAAATGCTGCCGTTGGATTTTCCCCCAGAACCAAGGCATGTGTTTTAGAGGATGAAAACACAGGGTGTAGGGGAGGTGGGCTCATTCTGAGGGCAAGAAGGGAGTGCAGATTTTAGGAAATCTGATGGAGGAGCACTGACCCTGAAGACAGTGCCTGCCTCTGCTGTCCCCGGGGAACACTACGTCTGCAACTGCAGGCATCTTGCTGTCCCTGAGCCTCAGGCTCTTGGTTTTAAATGTGGGGTCATTTGACCTGTATCATCTGATCACAGTGAAGGGGAAAGGAAATGAGGAGCGCAGTCACTAACAGATTCAGGGGGTCCGTTCAGCCCCAATTTCCTCCCTGGTGAAATGCACGAACAACCTGACAGTGAGGACCACACATCCCTGTCACCAGGAGCCCTACAGTTCACTGGGAGCCTAAGCTCTTGGATCTGCTGGATGACACCTGGTCTGCAATCAGCCACAGCCTCTGCTGCATCCCTGAGGACCCAGGTCCCCACGTTACTGTTGGTACGCAACTCATATAGGATCAGTAGCTGTCTCAGCAGTTCACCACAGCCTCCTTCTCAGTGCCCACCTACACACTTCATCTTCAAATTTGCTTTTTAAAAAGAAAACCGATTTTTTTTCCTACTGAGCTCCTCTGCCTTTTAATTCTGCTGTGCCTGTTTTATTGATAGGAGTTTTCTTTCTTTTCTCTTCTGTAGACTTGTTCGGGGATGTTTGTGTATGAATATAAACGTTGCCAGTTCACAAGAAGTGCAGCTTTCCAGAGCAGGAGAGGGACGGCCTGTGTCATATGTCTGGTCCCAGTATCTGAGGCTGTGCCCTGCCACTATCCAGAAAGAATAGGCCAGGACCAGGAGAGCTAGAGAGAAACTCCTGTTTACAGAGGACACCTTTAAAACTCACTCCCCCAAAGCAAAGAGTGGTGAAGGTACAGGGTCCTGGCCCTTGCAAAGAAACCTCCCCAGTGGGCAGGACTGATTTCAGTCTATCATGGAGAAAACTGTCTTAGGAGACTTCTGGTTGGGCAGGAGAGGGGCTGCATTTCCTATCTGCTACTACAGAAAATGTGAACCAACTTCCAACAGATCATTTTCAGAAGCGCATGAACAAAAGAACATGGAAATCTCAAGAACTGAATGTGATTGGAAAGGGCCTCCCTTTCTCACCTGCTGATCGTATCAAGGGGAAGCTGTGCTTTGGCTCAGCCCCAGAGTGTCTTCCACATCTGTTTAAAAGGGAGATTAGCAAGCATTAGGGGAGAACAGGCTTCGGGCAAGAGCCTTTGGCAGGCAGAGGTATCTAATTAGAAGGTGATTTTTAAAAGCACAATGAAAACAACATGATGTTTTAGAATTCTTATTGTGAAAAAAACCACGATGCAAAGATTCCTTTTTATCTATTTCTAATTTGGGAAAAGAGTGAGTTGACTTAAAGATGAGTATCACGGAGATGTTGGTGCACAAGTTTCTCTGGGCATGTGCTGGGGAATTCTGATGCTTCTGTCAGGGGTTGTCTTTCTGTATAACCTATTTTTTGCCCCTTTACTCTTGAAGGTAAAGAACAGGCAGGGACAAATTTGGATCTTTGAAAAATTCTATAGGAACTAGAGTCATGGCCCCTTTGATATTACCCTCATTTTCAGAATCATAGCTTATTTTAATCAGATATTCTCTAAGGGCTCCTTAAACTGTAGCACCTTACTTTTTAGATGAAACTGTTGGGGCTCAGAGAGGCAGTGGAATTTGCCCAAATGCACAGATCTAGCAAGTGGGAGAGCCCGCACAGGACCCCCGAGCTCCCTGTTCTCCACCTGTCCACTGAAGCTGCCCAAGCAGCTTCCCCTCTCCCCCAGTTTCAAATGGACTCCATCCGCCAGCTCTGGCCTGTAAGCCCAGGCCAACTGGGACAAGAGCAACCTCAGCTTGCCAACTCCAAGACAGGGACCAGCTGGTGTGTGAGAAAGACGTGTGTGACAATGACCTCAGGGATGAGATGACACCAGCTCCAGAGCCACTGGAGAGCCTGCCGTTCCATTCTCCCAAAGAGCTCACTGAGGGTCTGCTCCTTCCTACGACCTCAGAGGCTGCCCTGCATTTATGGTTCCCACAGCCCAGACCCAGGGTGGGAATCCTCGCAACCTGCTGTCTGATCTGCCCGCCAACCACCTCCATATCAGCCAGTCCGCCAGTGCCATCGTTTTCCCCAAAGTGACATAAATATCCACACCAACACTCAAAAGCACTGGACATCTTCACAGACGAGAATTTTTCTCTTCCTTAAGCTGTTTCCCAGCTTGCCCTCGCTGTTGGCCAGAGGCCCCTGTGGAACGTCTTGATATTTTGACTTTTCTTAGAGCAAAACCCACAGGCAACCAGAAGCACAGATCCACTCCCAACTGTGGCTTCTGGGTGCAGGGGAACCAGAGGCCATTTGGGGTCCACTGGTAGGCCCGGATTTGTGATCTATTTGCTTTATTTTAACAGAGCTACTTAATGTACCAAAATGAAAATCAAAATTGTCTAAAGTACCCATCTCCTGGCTCCTGGCTCCTGGTCCTTGCCCCAGGTCACAAGCGGCCAGGTGTTGCTGTCTGCGCTCTCTCCTTTCCAGCAGGTCCTTTTTTAAGGGAACAATAGTCTTTCTTTCCAGACACCCTGTGGGCAGGACACATGAAGCCAGGAGAGGCTGGCGAGGGCGGGAGCTGCCTGGGAGGCTCAGGTGGAGTGGCAGGGCTGTGAGGAGGCGAGCAGCCGGGTCCGTGGACTTTGATGTTCTGAAGGCACGTGGAAGGCCACCAGGGAAATTCAGATACACTCACCCAGTAATTGATTATTCAGCTGCATCTCAGAAGACACTGCTTGGCAGGGGCTGAGAGCTATTGTTTCCTTTTGCAGCCTTTGGGGGCAGGAGCCAGGGAAAAGTGGGGCAGAGATGCAGCCTGAGGGGCACCAGAGGTAAGAAGTCACCTAACCCTACTGTCCAGGTATCTGCAGATCTCCCTTTTGCATCCAGTCTGAGGACAGTCCTATAAAATAGAAACTGATAAGACAAAGACAGAGCCATTGATGAATGGGTAGAGCCGGGAAAAATGAGCGCAGGCACTATGGACAAATGGAATCTTTGTGGGTTTAATGATTTTCCAATTCTTTGTGGGACGGATAATGTGAATACACTGTAGTCCAGTGTGTGCACAAATATTTAAGGTTATGAACATTGATGCGGCTCCACCATGCTTTAACTTTCACTCCTGTTAACTTTCACTTAGTTTTTACATCTACTACTAAGGGAATTTTTGAAACATTATACCCCTGGTCCTCTCAGTGCAATTTTCTGGGTTATTTTTTGACAGATGACAAATGTCCTTGATAATTTTTTAGTAATGACTTCCACTGATTGCTTTTCACCAGCAGAGCGAGGTAACACTGGGACTAAGAGACAAAAGGCAGAGAACACCTAGGACAATGACCTTTTCTTGGGGGGTGGCCTGTGTGTTAGGGAGACAGTAAAAGAGGTAGGTGCCAATCAGACTTCCCCAGGGAAAATACGCTTATGAAGATTTTTAAATTATTTTATGGCTTAGATGGAATGCCATTCAGACAGTTCAATCTATTTAGACGTTTCAAGGGATGGAGCCATGAACGTATCTTAAGAGAATCACGTTGACGTGATAACAACTTCTCATTTACAGACAGGTAAATGGACCAGCTATCTGAAGTGGTAGACTGAGACCGGGAACCAATTACTCGGATTCCAAACCCAGGCCCCTTTCCCTGGTAGTCATGCCATTCAGTGGCTCCAAGGACATGCTTTGGTGTCTGTCCTGTCTCTGTGCTACTCGAGAGGAAAATGAGGGCCTTGGGAATGACATTTGATATGCTTCTACATGTAGTAAGTGCTCAGGAAATGCTATTAGTCTCTAGCAATCATTGAGCTCAGCATTTTGGGTGGACTAACTCATTGAAACCTCATAACCATGATACAGTAAGACTCCTCGTTGTGTTACCATAATTACCCCCATTTTGCAATAAAAAATAAACTAGGATGGAGAGAGGCTCGTATCTTACTCTGAGCCATGCAGTTAGCATGTGACTGACTCAGGAATAGAAAACATGCCACCTGACTGCCCCAAGAATTCTCCTAAGTGCTGGCACACATGACACATCACCACTGTCTCTGTCCTTAAGCCCAGAAGGCTCTAGGCTTCATAGAATTTGGAGTAGAATTTGACAAGGGTCCCTTTGCATTCTAAGACCATGCCAGACCACCTTGGCATTGAGTGAGCTAAACGTCTCAGAGAGAAACCAAGAGGTTATGGAAAACCCACTAGGAAACAATGCCTAGGATCCAGGGTGAAGCTACTGACCTCAGTGAAGCTGAGGTCTTTTTCAGTATTGGGTGTTGACGGTTTCATGACTCGCTTTCTGTGCCTTGCCTTATGGCATTTGCGTTTGATTCATGAGTTTGGGCTTCCTCTCTTGTCTCTCATACCACGCTGTCTGTTGGAGTTACAGAGGTGTATATGTAGTCTTGAGGACACTAAGCTGCCTTCACAGAATGTTTGGAAATTCTGGGGGGAAAAAGCATCTCTGGGAGGTTAGCATTGCTATTCTCATCCCAGTGAATCAATCAAGAGGATACACAGATTTCTCTAGAGTCCTAGCTGTTGTAACAACGTGACCTGGGCTTGCAGTAGATGTTGACACTGTAATAGTCATGCATCTTCACTTGGGATCTGCCTGCACCAAGAAACCCAGCAAAATGCTGGGCCTGCAGATTATTTGAACAGGAAATGACTGGATTATCAGCTGGAAGTCATCCTTGTTTTGATGCATGAGGAGAACTAGAGAGAGTAAGCAAATTGTTCTTTGTCACACAGCAAGTTGGCTGTAGAGTCAGCACAAAAACTTTGACTGGAAACACCTTTGAGATCGTTCTGAGGGATCCTTCCCTCCATGTACCCACCCACTTGCCTACCTACCCAATTCCCCATCCATCCGTCTATCCTATAATCTCTTGAGGGACTTCTTGGCTGTAGTGTGTGCTACTCTGGGTGCAATAGGGGTTATAAAATGATTACAGTAATTTGCTAGACACTATAATAGACATATAGCTTCTATGGCGATACAGAGGAGAAAGTCATTAAATTCCAGGCAAGGCATCCTGGGAAGTTTCATTCAAACTAAATTTCAGAGGGTGAACAGGGAGCCTAGAAGGAGAAAGAAAGGTATTTCATTAAAATGGCAGATACATAAGAGGTCGAGTAGGATTGAGGAAAGGGAGCCTCCACTTCACACTTATGCTGACCACAGAGGGGAGAAAAGGTTGGAAGAGTAGAAACACACCTCAGAAAACCTTTTTGGATGTGAGCATCTTCAGGGAATTTAAACAGAGGAATCCGTGGAAATGTGATCCATTGGAACAACTGTCTTACCCTAAGATATCTAAGGACCTCCCTGCTAACTGGCCCTTGTCTCAACTCACATCAGTTTTAATCTCAAGAATAAAGTGACAAGTCATCAGGGCTAGGGACCCTGGGAAGCAGAGCATCTTCTCTACTTTTTCTTCCTGGGAGGCAGCTTTAGGGTGCCGTCAAAGCCAGGCATGATTGACAGGCACTATATTCTGACAGAGGCAAGTGGGGAAACCAAACTTAGTGTCTCAAAAGGCAAAGCGCAAGATGCAGAGATTTCCTTTCTCTCCAGCTTCTGGCTCTGCCTACACATGCATCAGGTATGGTTTTTGGTTTCGGTTCCAATTTATGTTCCAAAAAATATTTGCTTCAGGTCCGCCAGAGAGAGGAGTTCTGCTCTTGACTCCAGATTTGGCCTAGACCATCAGAGTGGAGTACATTTTAGAAGATACAAAATGTGGGGTCTAGAGGGACCAACCAAAGTCATTGAACTTTTTATCCACATAAAGTCTCTGACTACTCAAAAAGTGTTAGCAGGTCTGCATTGCCTTTAATTATTTGAGGCATATAATTATTTGATGCATGCAAGGAATTATGTAGCTCCCTATTTTAAATAAATATATGCTGTGATGGATAATGTTGTATTTCAACTTAACTGGGTCATGTTGCTCCGATACTTGGTGAAACGTGATTCTGGATATTTCTGTGAAGGTGTTTGTGGATAAATTCATGGATTTTGAATAAAGCAGGTTACTCTTCATAATGCTGGTGGGCCTGATTCAACCAGTTGAAAGTCTTAAAAGATCAAAGATTGACTTCCAGAGAAAGAAGGAATTCTGTCAACAGTGGGCCTTTGACTCTTTCCTGGATCTTTAGCTCAATGGCCCACTCTGGAGTTTTTGGATTCACCCAGCCTCCACCATTCTCTGAGCCAATTTCTTAAAAAAAAATCAATCAAGCAATTGATCAACGGACTGTTTTCATTCTTCTGGAGAACCCTAATATCATGCCATATCATGCTAAGTGCCTACTCTGTGTCAGGCAATATATCAGGCTCTCCACATCTATTCAGTCTTCATAAGCACTTTTAAAATCCAGCTGCTTTTATCTCCCTTCTGTAGGTGAGAGAATTGAGACTCAGAAACTCCTCACACCTTGGTCAACATCATGCAGTCAGACAGAGTTAGGACTTGAACTCAGGTCTGTCTGGCCCAGATTGTGCTTAATTCCCAAAGTGATGACAAGGAATTAGACATAACGAAACTAATTAAGTGGAAGGACATGTGATGGGAGAGGACCCACAAGTGTGGAACCATTGCCCATCAGCCATCCCCAAGGAAATCATTCCCAATCCCAATCGGAAACACAGGCTGCTGGGAGCCACGGGGCTACCCAGGCAAAGCAGGCACAACCGGGGTCCCGGCCCCCTCTGGCTCTTCCTACTCCCCCTGCACTGCCTTGATGGGTCTTAGTTGATTCTGGATGTGCCCTGGAGAGAGAGACAATTCAGCTTCACATTGACTTCTCCTCTGACTTCATCATTGACTATCTGTCTTTGTTGAAATATTTTAGAAAACAACCCCAGGGTTATCTGAAATGCATAGGACTTAGAGACAGTTTTAACGAAGGACATTTTACAGAACAAGCTGGAGGGTTGACTTATGAGAGGAATTACCTTCTTGGGGTAATGAGGTACTGGCAGTTGAATCTCAACTGCAATTTAAATTTGGGTGGACACAGACATGGGGCAGGGCACCAAATTTCTTCCCAGATCTCCACGGTCTAGCTTGGATAACAATGAAAAAATAACTCTCAGCCTGACTTCCTCCTGCCTTCCTCTCTCAGCACCATCTTCCCTTTTCTCCTTCCCCAGAACATTCTGCTGCCCCTTGCATGGGAACCTTCACCCGGTTTTTTAATGGCAGCTGACTTTGGCCATTCCTCTGCCTGGAAATAACCAGTGCATAGTGCCTAAGGATGAGGTCATGGGAGCATCTCTGCATCTAGAGACAGGAGTTCAATTATTTCAGCATTTGCCTGCTCTCAACATTCTCCAGGGTGGACTCGATGATCATCCCTGTTGCTTTCCATAATGTGAACATTCATTGCTTGCAGCCCCAGATTTTCCACAAATGTATTTATATCCCATACATATCTCGGCATTCTCCAACTTTTGACTCTTTTGTTTTGTTTTGTTTTTATTTCTCTCTTTGTGTAGTCTTTAAGTAGTCCCTGATGGTGTGTGTATGTGATTTCATATCACGAGAATGGTGTGGCCAGGGCAGTGAGACATTAGGATATATCATAAATCAACCACGGTTGGGGGAAACGATGACAAGTTTGATTTATAGGCTATTTCAGCTCAGATTTCCATACAGTTTTCATTCCTTGGAGGAATGAAAAGCAAAACAAAGTGCAGTGTGGGTGGCAGGTTCCCTCCCCAGAAATTCACAATAGTCATCATATCCACATAGGAAAGCAGATATTTACGCTTTGCAATGGACGAACATTGTCCATGGCAACTGGGAAACTGTGAGAGGAAAGAATGAGTCAACTAACACTGGTTTTTCCTTGATCTGCATAAAATAAGATAAATTTTCATACAACGGTCAATAAAATTTTAAAATTTCCAATGATTTATGGTATCATAAATCCCCAGAATAAATCTAAACTATCAAGACATAAATTAAATAGATAAATTTTGATAATCACTTTTATGTTAAGTAGAAGCAGAAAATGTGACCTGTTTTTACCAAATGATACATTTTTACATCCCATAGGATTTTTGGCTTGTCTTGCCTAGGGTGAATCATATGTCTTCTAAATCAGGATTTTTTTTTAAAAGCAAAAGGAGTGCTTATCATCATTACAGGTAATGGGAAAGTTCCCGGCAGAGTAGCACTGTGATACCACATTCATGGCGATCACTGTATCTTGTTCTGCTTTGTCCTACATCCTCAAGCGCAAGGAACAAGATGTCCCAGGTGCCTTTATTGGGGACCCCATTTATTCTCTACTAGAGACCAAGAACACTCTGTATTGAATGAATGACACACTGTTGTTGGAAATAAATCCATCCAGGTACCTGGTAGAAGGCAAGTACTCAATAAATTATATTAATAAGTACATTTTAAATACCCCCCAAAATGAGTACAATAGGTTATGGTTTAGATGACTGACATCGTTGCAGATGTTTAATTAACATCAGTGGCTTGGAGAACACTAAATGTTTCATTATCATTTTCACTCTACCTCTTTTTGTGTCTTTCAAATCTTGCCCAGAACTCAATACGTAAAACAGCAACTAAGAGTGTACAGCTTGGCAGAAACCTCCTCAGCATTTGCAGGGCCCCGGTAGCACACCCCCAAATCCTAATGCTTCACCTGGAGCAAAATTCAAAGTCCACAACTCTGAATAAATCTGATTAAAATTGTTAAAATATCAGCTAAACAGAATTGGTAGAAAGAATCCCCATATGGTCTTGGAAGTTCAGAAGTGCATGAAGGAAGAATCGAGAAGAAATCTTTGGCATTCAGTAGGCTTTGGTTCCTTTAAAGCCCAATGCATATGATAAAGCAAGTGGAGTCCTCCGTGGTCCCTCTGACTGAATGTCAGAGGCAGAAGAGAACAGAAAGAGAAATGACCCCTGCTAATTGCATCATTTATCTTTAGATTTCTCAGACCCCCAAAAATATTGAGTGGAAACCAGAGATTTTCTGAATGAGCTCTATGATATTCTCCTAAAATCTGTCTTCTCTCTGGCCTGCCAAGTCCTTGCTCTGACACTCCAGCGGTTGTTCTTTAAAATATTTGCTGAAACATAAGGAGGTTATTCCTTTCATTATGATCCCAGAAGATTCCGTAGAATGTTTCTATTAAGGATTGTGAGCATTGGAGCAGAGATTTGGATTCAGTGATTCCTTCGACAAGCGTCTTTCCCATGTGTCCCAAAGCCTCGGGGGTCTGCAGCTAGGCTGTGCCAACATCACAGAGGAGCCACACCCTATAACTTGCCAGGCCCAAAGTTCAAGGAAGCAGTTGGCCTGACTAGATCCCACTGGGGCTTCTCTAACCTACATATTCCTTTCTTCCCCAATGGATCTTGGGACATCGATGTATTAGTTATCCATTGCTGTACAACCCACAATTTCTAAATCCCAGTTTCTGTGGATCAAGAATCCAAACACAGCTTGGCTGGGCCTGCTGCTTCAGGGTCTCTCACAAGGTCACAATCAAGGTGCCAGCTAAGGCTGGGATCTCATCTGAAATTTCCATTAGAGAAGCACTGGCTTCCAAGCCTTGTGCTTGATGGCAGAATTCAGTTCCTGGAAGATGGTTGGAGGGAGGGTCGATCCTCAGTTCTTATCTGGTTGTCAGAGATGCTCCTCAGTTCTTTGCCTTGTGGGTTGGCCATTAGGGCAACTCACAATTTCCATTAAGGAAGGATGCTTCATCAGAGAGAGAAGGCAAGACAGGCCACAGAAAGAGAGAGGCTGTGAGATGGAAAGCATAGTCTTCCACAACCTGATCCTGGAGGTAACATCCCACTACATTTGCCCTATTCTGTGAGTTGGAAGCAGGCCACAGGTGCTGCCCACACCCAGTGGGAAATCCAAGCCCTTTTAGGAAGACCTGTCCCAAATCCCTAGAACCTCACGCGACTCTATGCATGATTTCCGTTAGCTTTTACCTAACTTGAGCAGCTCATGCACACGTTGTAATGGTGAGCGGGACACTCTTATTAAACCAAGAGCTCCTTGGTGGCAGAATACATCTTCATTGCTGTTTCCCCATCCAAGGCCAACACCAGTGGTTTCCCAGTAGAAGAGCATTTGAGAGAACAATACCTCCAGGGAGCAGGAAGCCCCTTCCCTCAGCCTCCTGGGCTGCTCCTGGTTCACCTGGATCTTTCCCTTCAGCTCCTGTCCATGCCCCTGAACCCCCAGCTGCCTGAATCTCACAGGAACATTTGCGGTACTTGAGCATCCCGTATTTGGTGAGAAGTTCCAATCTACCCGCCCAGAAATTAAAAACCTAGGCGCCCCCCTCCCGACTCTTCAGAGTTTACTCTAGTCTTTGAACCCCAATCTGAATTGGGCACATCCATCTTCAAAGGGACTTGAGTTCCAATCAGGGAGGAGAATCCTGGCTTCTCCTGTGGGAGGCAGAGTCTCAGAATGTGTGCTGTCAGGTTGGGATCGCTTGCTCAGCACAGGACGCGCAGGCTGCCACGGCCTCATTCCATCACCTGTGACCAAGGATCTCTGTGATCTTTAACACACGATCTTACATATGATGTTTTAAATGCCATCTCCAGTACCTTTCACTGTAGCAAAGGTGTGTCTTCAAAATAATACACAATATTTTTGGACATTATGTGATGTCTTTGTAATCCTGTCCATGACATTAACAGTGATAATGAAAGAACATGAACAAGAGCCACATTCTTGAGTGCTTGGTGATGCCCAAAACTATACCAGGCACTTTTTCTACAGACACATTTGTTTTTCCATTTTATTCCCTAAAGCCATCTGAGGTTGAGGTCGCTGGTACATGTCACAAATGAGAAAACTCAGATTCAAAGAAGTAGCTAGAGGCAGACAGAAAAGGTGTAAATTTTAGGGAAAACAGGAAGAGGCCTCAGTTCCTATCTGACTGTAGGTCGGAGGTCACCCCTTCCCATCCTGACTCCCTCCGTGCTCAGGAATAAAGCCTTTTGTTTTCCAGCGAGAAAGAAATTCAGTGCACCTGATGCGGCAGAATCAGTCACTTGCAATCACATCAAGACACAAGTGACCGATAACTGTACCTTTTTTGAGGACAAGTTTCAGTAAGAAGGAATGGGAGGAAGGATGGGAGACGGGTGGAAATTCGAATCAAGGACCCTAGATAACTAAAGAAAAAAGAGGGGACTGTCTCTCTTCCCCAGAAGACAACCCAGATGATTAAGGAGTGTCAGACTGAAGATCAATTCTTGTGACAGCTTCTCCTTTATTACTCATTCCTTCATCCATTCAGCAAGTGTTACTGTGGCTGTCCATCACACAGGATTAGAGAAAACGCCTAAACAAACACTCCTCAATTTTTCACATGGAAATTTTTTTTAAAGAGAGAGAGAGAGAGAGAGAGAGAGAGAGAGAGAGAGAGAGAGAGAATTTTTAATATTTATTTTTTAGTTCTCGGCGGACACAACATCTTTGTTGGTATGTGGTGCTGAGGATCGAACCCGGGCCGCACGCATGCCAGGTGAGCGCGCTACCGCTTGAGCCACATCCCCAGCCCCTCACATGGAAATTTTTATAGAAATAAATCGCTTGGATGAGTCATCAACAAGTCATATTGTTTCTATATTTGTGGCAAAAAAAAATCTGTTTCTTATGGTCCAGAGAAGAAGAATGAGCACATGTGCATAGTTCACAGTCTTGCAGAGCCTCAGGATAGACCCTGAAGGTGTCTCTGGTCCTTGCACTCCTCTGTAATGGAGACCGCTTGAGTCCACCCAGACCTAGGACTATTCCATAGCCACTGAAGAGAAGAATGAAGGAAGCTGAAGTCCAATAGCTGCTCGTCCACTCTGCCCAGCAGTCAAGTTTCAGCCATGCCCTGTGTCCCAGAACCCACTGCCTGGCATTGTTTGATAAAGCCATGAACCCTCAGGGTCTCTGCCATGGCCTCTGGTTTTCCTGTTCCTCCTCTTGCAGTGGATCCCCTATGTACTGGTGAAGCTCTCTCTCTCATCCAGCACCTGCTTCCCTTTCTTGACATTTCCTCCTCGTGAGAACATGGTAGTGGGACTCTATCCTGCATTCATTAACAAGAGAGTAGAGAAACACCCTGGCCTCAAAGCTACTCTGGATGTTTTTCTTAAACAACAAAAATAAATAAACTATTTCTTTGGGTAGAAAGGCTCAGCTTCGCTGGGTATGGTGATGCACACCCATAATCCCAGTGGCTCAGGAGGCTGAGGCAGGAGGATCACCAGTTCAAAACCAACCTAAGCAAAATCGAGGCATTAAGCAACTCAATGAGACCCTGCCTCTAAACAAAAATACAAAATAGGGCTGGGAGATGGCTCAGGGGTCGAGTACCCCTGAGTTCCATCCCCAGTACCCAGAAAAAACAAAAAGCTCATCTACTAGTTCATAAAATGTTCTGGATGAGACTTTTAATAATATCCTAACTCTAAACCCTGGATGGCCAGAACATGAAGGTTTGTCAGTGCTGCCCTGAAACCCACAGAACAGATACTCCTCATGTGCGGCAGAGCAGGGAGCGCCACAAATTCCAGAAGTTGTTTTTTTTAGAAGCTGGAAATTAATTAACGCCCATAAAACTTTGGACCACACCGATGGACCTCATCAGAAAGAAAAGCAAACAAGCAAACAGAATATAAAGACTTTCATGCTCAATGCCACCATTTAATCAATACCATTTAGATCATCCAAAACAGAATGCTTAATACAGAGATGACATAGTTCATGGATGGATGGATAAATGATAGATTGATAGATAGATAAAACAAATGAACAATGGTTTGGATGTGGTTTACCTGTGTCCACCAAAGGTTCATGTGCTGGGAATTTGGTTCCAGGGTGGTGTACAGGTTGTGAAGCCTTTAAGAGGTAGGACCCAATGGGAGATATTAGGTCATAGGGGCATTGCCCATAAAAGGGATTAATGCTGGCCTCCTGGAGTGAATGAATTCTGGTAAGGTGGGTTGTTATACAGTGAGGCGATTTCATGTTTTTCTGCTTGTATCTCTTTCCCTTTCCTCTTCTCCTCCATGCTATGGCACAATTGGGAACTCTCTCCAGAATTCTGGCATCATGCTCTTTAACCTAACAAACTGTGAATTAAATAAACATTTTTTATTTATAAAACAAACAACCTCAGCAACTATCTTAGACTATTTTCTGTTACAGCAACAGAAAACAGGCTAAGATAGACAGGATAAATAGAGGATGAATGGAGGGACAGAGAGGTCAATGGGTAAGTAGATGGAGTATGATTGGACAGATATGAAAATGGATAGATGGTGTATATATATTCAAGATAAATGATTATTTTGCTTGAATGAACTGACCTTTTCTTTCTTCATCACTGCAAGTACTCAGAAGTCATCATAAAAGGAAACCTGACACTCCAGAACTAACAGCTAAATGTTGAAAAGAGATTTCAGCAAAAAAGCTGCATCATTTTCTCCAAGTGCAGCCACCGACCTGGATAGTAGTAAGAAACCTAAGGAAACAGATCCGATACAGGTCCTCTCCTTGTTAGAACTCATGTAGAATAAGAGCCCTGGTAATCCTCATCCTTCCATCTCTTCCTCACTCTGGACCCCTTCAGGAGTCAGGGTTATGGTTTGTTCTCTGTACCTGAGAAACCAAAAGCACTAGAAATTAGCAAAGCAGAAGTGAGGCTCTGGGAAGAACTCAGCCACCTGTATTCTGAAAATTGAGCATGGAAGAGTAAGTCCAACTTCACTCCCCCAGAGACTGGTCAAGGGGGAGTGAAGAAAGCCAAAGGCTTGCTGGGAAGGAGGTGGGGGAGGTGTGGACAGGAACTATAGCTTGTCTGCATTAACAGAGGCAAAAATGGAAAGCATGAAGGCATATATGTGGGTCACAGGACATGAGTTCCATATAAAAGTCAAAGAAAATGCTTAGCAGAAGATGACCTGCTCATGAGCCACCACCAGGATCAAATGGGACCCTCCTTCCTCAAGAAATCTGTAGGGAAGCTTGAGAAAAGCAAGTCTCTGTTTGTGCAGCTTTGCTCAAAATTCGTCTCTCATCCCCAGGCTAGCCTCTCTTCTGGTACGCTTTCTATGGAGACGTAGACACTCAAAATAACATCCATGCTCCATTCTTGACTCACCCATGCAAGAACACAATCACATGACCATTATAAACAGAGGCACTATTCTTTAACCATGTATTGTGTGCCAAACTTATTTTCACAATGTGAGGCAGACATTCCTATCCCCATTTCATAGAAAAACTTGAGATTCAGGGATGCTAAGTCACTTTTCCAAGATTTCATAATGAATTAGAAGCAGATCAAGGTTGTACTATGAACAACCCCAGGCACACCAAGTTCCAAGGGCTGTATTCTTTCCACCTCAGTCCTATCTCTCAATCAAAAGCAAGAAGGGGGTTGCAAAAAGGGGAAGAGAGAAGAGTGGCATGGGATATTTTCTAAACTACTCTTAGTCCTCTATAATTTTAACAACAAACAGAAATTGATAGTACTCTGGAGAGGATTTTCCGTGAGTCTTAACCATTACTGCACATCTCAAGAGCAGGGCATGGGCTGCCTTTGTTGTGTACTCTGTCTTTAAGGGTGTATAACAAACAGGCTTGGAAGGTAGAAATAATATCTCCCAAAAGGAACTCCATGTACAGTTGGTGGGAATGTAAATTAGTAGAACCATTAAGGAGAATGGTGTGGAGGTTCCTCGGAGAACTAAAAATAGATCACATGATCCAGCTACCCCACGTCTGGGTATGCATCCAAAAGAAATGAAATCAGCAAACTACAGAGATATTTCACACCTGTATTTATTGTGGCAGTATTCACAATAGCTAAGTTACAGAGTCAACCTAGATGCCCATCGATTGATGAATGGATGAAGAAAATGTGGTATATGTAAATGAATATTTCTCAGCCACAAGGAAGAATGCAGTCTTATCATTTGCAGTTCAATGGATGGAACTGGAATACATTTTCTTTAGTGAAATAAGCCAGGCACAAAAAGATAGGTATCACATATTCTTTCTCATATATGGAAGTTTAAAAAGTTAACTGAAGATAGAAGAGAAATTACCAAATATGAGGGAGTTGTGGGGGGGGGGAGTAGATAAAGTGTTACTGGATTTGGTCCGAGCACATGGGGTTCATGTATTGAAATATAACACTGAACCTTATTGATATACACCATCAATAATGTTAATAAAATAAGCAAATAACCCAAGTTTTAAAAAGAAAGAGTGTCTTCCTTTGGAGAAATGGGAAGTCATGCTTATTGTTCAATATGAAAACTTCTGGTTCCCTAAGTCTTTGGTTCCTCACCTGTGACATACATACCACCTTGCGTTGCTCTGTGGGACAGAGGCAAGGACAACTGGCACTAATGCAAAGTTCATGTAACTTGCTATTTGAGAAGTAATAAAGTCTTTTGTTTCTGACCCAGGAGTCTCATGTCTTCTTGCCAATATCCATAAAACCTTGTAACACCAACTTGCAGGTTAGGTAAAATCTCAAGCCACACCACAGAAGCCTTCTTGGGTAAGCAGGAAATGTACAGAGAAATCCAGATGGATATCTCCCTTCTTATCTTCTGGCATCAAACAAGTCCAGATGTCCTCCTATGTCATACCAGAGAGTGTTCAGGTACTCTATGGGTCCTTGGGCAATGCTACCTGGAACATATCTTGAATAGCTGCCAAGCCATTCTCAGGCCCCAGTTCCTGAATGAACATGACCATTCCCTGGGCCACCATACTTCCATGCAAGGAGGACACCAAGGTGAAGTAATAATATTTGACTTAAGGATAACAATGGATATTTCAAATTTTTCGTTGAAAATTGACAATAACTCCACCCATGAGGAATCAGTGCTCTCAGGAACATAGATAACTCACGCAGATCACAGAACTGGTACCCCAGTGGGTCTGAACCCATGCCCATCTTGACCACCCCTGGGAGATTTTATCATCTGTCTTCTGCCACCAGGAGATTTATCACTAATCTTTAAACACATTCCCTTTCAATTCTTTAAAACAGTTTCTTGAAACCAAGAACTTTTTGCTAGTCAGAATAAGCGATTGCCACTCAGGGTGAAAAGGGGAAATAAAAAAAACACCCCGCTTTAGTTAATGAGGAACACTTGTTCAAGCAAAGCAGCTCTCTGGGGCAAATGGAACTTTATTTTTTTTCCTTGATTATCTGAAGTCCATGTTGGGGTAATCCAAGCCTCCCCACAGAGAGGATGCAGTCTGTATAACCCCATTTTCCCTTTTTCCAACTGCAGGAGATAGAAAGTCCTGAGAATGACCCAGGTCACTGGTTCCTTTGGAACAAAGGAAGACATGGCGCCAGTAAGCCTCGGCAGTGAGAATGGCTTTCATCAGGCCAAGAGATATAACTAACTCCTCAGTTCATGCTACATTCAGGATCGAGGTCGGCCTGCAGATATGGGCCTGACTGCTGCTCATGTAGCTACGAGGATGGTGTGGCTGCCCATTCTTCAAGGTGTCTCACTGCTGTCAAACCCACTTTGGGGAAGAATCACTCATGGAGGCCTTTCTGGAAGAGTGGAAAGATGGTGATCTGTTGAAGTCATGAGTTATTGCATTTGTTTATTAGGAGTGCCTTAATAACCTGCCATAAACTTGGAGGCTGAAAACAATAGAAATGGATTCCTTCACCATTCTGGAGGCTAGAAGTCTAAAATCAAGGTGGTGGTAGAGCCCCACCCCTCGCTGCTGGTGGTCACGGCCCTCCTTGGGGACCTCGACTTGCAACTTCATATTCCAGGCTCTGCCTCTGTCCTCTCAGGCTATTTCCATGCCATATCTGGGGTTCATGTGGCCTTCGCCTCCTTTTGGCAGGTCTTTTAGTTACAGTAGCAATAAAAGCTGACTAAAACAACGGTCTTTTTTTTATTCCATCACTTTTGATAGGGTACAGAGCTTATTTGGGTTTATTGGTATAGAGGACTTTCTGAAATGGCTTCTAACATGACTCCATGTGATCAAAAGCAGATGAGTTAAATATCATGTTATCTTCAGGATGAAAGAAAAGAAGCTCAGATACAGTGAAACTAGATCAGAGAGTGTTCAGGTTCTCTCTGTGTCCTTGGGCAATGCTACCTGGAACATATCTTGAATAGCTGCCAAGCCATTCTCACCAGGGCCCAGTTCCTGAATGAACATGACCATTCCCTGGGCCACCATACTTCCATGCATGAGCATGTTAGCAGTTTGAGTCGTATAATTTTATTGTGAGGGCCAATCTTCATTTTGGAATATGATTAGCAGCCTCCCTGGTCTCTACCCACGTGCTAGTTTCACAATTTGTGATAATTAAAAATGCCTGTAGATATTGCCACAGGCCCCTTGGGACAGGGGTAGCAAAAGCCACCTGATTATAAAATAGTAAACTAGAAAACATGGACTTAAATCTCAGTCCTCCAAATTTTTCCGTACTCTCCTTGAGACTATTTTTCTTATGCATAGAATGATATTAACTTCTATCTTGCAAGGCAACTGTGAGAATTAATGAGATACTGTTGGTAAGGCACACTATGTATAGACACTCAATAAGTGGGAATTAATTTTATGAGACTTTTAGTTAGCTCTCAGAATGGCCACATTTGAGTACCTTGTTTTCTTTCCTTGTAGACAATGAGATACACTACCTTTAAAATTGTTGTGCGCATTTCATAAAAATGATCACTAATATTTGTGAATAACTTCTATCAAGTATGTTATTTCTATTATCTTTTAATCTTTACAACAGTCTTACAAGTAAGGTGGCACCATCATCATTTTTAAAATAAGGAAGATTTGGAGATATTTTTAAGTAACTTACCTAAGATCATACAGCTATAAAGCAGAGTTCTGACTTGACATCCAAAGATATCTTCTAAAATCTTACCCAACAAGAACTTCCTGAATTTTATACTGAGGACAGAGTCTCCTTTACTGAATTGCAAAGGAAAAAAATAAGCAATTGCCTTAAGTGAGTTGAATAAGTTTTACATAAGGGTAGAAACAAAAGGTTATGAGAACCCTAAGGAGGCATATTTATTCTATATAGAAGGTTCCAGAAACCTTGCTAAGAAAAGATATGCATAAAAATTAATAAAGAACAATTTGGAGTTAGCCAAAGAGTATCTGGAAAGAACAGAGGTACAGTCAAAGGTAAGGCAGGTACAAAGTCCTAGTACTGAGAAAGAAATGTTCCCTCTGTTCAGAATGGAGAAGGATGAGACAGCAAGGAGAGGAGACCAGGAGACAGGTGGGAAGCAGGCAGAGTCCAGGCAATCAAGGAGGTACCTGGTTGTGGTGTTCAGAGCACATGCTTTGGGCCAGGGGGCTTCTTGGATGTTTCAGTTCTCTCTTTTGACCTCCTTCTCACATCATCCCCTAATGTCACCCGATTCCCCCTCCCCCATGGTTTAACAAGATGAAAAGGATCTTATTTCCTTGGCAAGCATGTGGCTGTGAAGTTCATGTTGTCAACTGTGGCAATAAGAATTGCTCTCATAGTAGAGTTGATGCATGTGTTAGCATGTCCTATGATCGAAATCATAATGAGGAATTAACAAGTGAGCTGCATTTTATACAGGACCTGGGATAAAGCACACACAACGCCTGGTTCTTTCTAGAAGCCTGCATGAAGACAGACACCCAGCCCAGCCAGCAAATGGAGACCAAGACTCATGACAGACATGGGGGGTAGGAAATGGGCATGCTGGGAGGGCAGAGGTGGCATGGCTGGATAACTCAAAGTACAGACTTATGAGGCCATATCTGACCTTGGCAGACCCTTGGAGCTCATCCTTCCTGAGGAAGAGGATTCCTCAACTGTGCCTCCCTGGCACTGGGGTTCCTCATGGTGACCTGAAGGTGAGCAGACTGTCCTTTCCTTCCATTTTAAACTTTTATATAAGAAATGTTAATTACATTTCAGACTTGACACACCTAATCTATCCAATCCAGCTGTTATATAAGGTGTAAACATAACAGCCACTGGGCTGAGGGCAAGTCTTGTGGGGTTTTCCTCATATCCCCAGTACCCTGTCCCTTGTGGGTACTCAGTAAGTGATGGGTGGGGGGGGGCAGGGAATGAAATCATCATTTCTACAGTTGCATTAAAAAGTCTTGCTCATCCTTATTTTCCGCAGCTCTAGTCACTATCAATAAAATTATCAGATGCTCAAAATATCTGACTGATTATTCACAAAGTATATTATATTGTGTTTGGAAAGAGCAAGAAAAGTTGGGAATATATTGGCCTAAGGAAGAAGATCGTAGCAAATATGGAAGTCAGACCCCTAGGGTACACACACGTACAGGTCTCATATTATACCGGGTTAAGCTTTTTGAGTCATCACACAAATAACAAATCATTTGCATTGTGATGTTATCCTGGAAACATTCTCTTAAGAAGGAAGAGAGAGAGGAACAAAGAAGGAGTAGGTCAGAGAAGAAATGGTATTGTTATGCCGCCTGGGACGACATCAGGAGAGCCATGAGCCTGGAAGGGAACAAGACATTTCCTTTTACCAAGGAGCAGCATCCTGGTCCCTAACTCTCAGGACTAACATGCCGAAACATCAGTATGGGCATGAATGGGGAGGTCAGAAGATCCCCCCAGATTCTTCTACATTCTCCAAGAAATGACTTTGAGCAGCTCCAAAGTTGTATAAGTCCACACCCTAAAGCAAGAACTGGAGAGACCACTGGTCCGCACAATTTTTCTGCCTTTCTGTTTACTAGGCCAAGCTAAATGTATCAATAAATGGTACCATCTTTCCCCTTGAGATCTATTTGAGGTATTCTGTACCTCCTGTGCCGCCTGTAACCACACTGACCGATAAGAAGCAGAGTATATAATTTAGCAATTGCATACTGATTTTGAAGTAAAGTAGGAAACAAAAATACTTGGTCATCATGTGTTAATATGCAAGTATTTTATATTAACCTTCCACATCAGCTTTCCTCATCAAGTTCTAAGGCCAAAGTCTTCCACCTGCATGCTGCACTTGAATCCACAAAGGAAAATCAGAAATGCAAGGGTGTTTCCCTAAGGCCACTTTTCCAAGTTCAATCCTATTCTGGGATCCCGAGCAACTGAGTTTGAGAGAAAGAAGTGGGTCATTGGAATTTATCTGTCCCCCTCCTCTACCAATGACCACACATAAAAGAGTATAAGCCTACCTGGAAAAAACAAACAAACAAGGACAGTCAAGAACATCATCCCTCTGTTTCTGAGGCAGCCTTTGAAGGGTGGTTGTATCTGGCTGACTTTGGGGACTCTAAAATCTATCCAAACTTCTCATCCAAAAACTCCCAGGCAGTTTTACATTGAATTCCAGGATTTACAATCCCCCAGCAAGTCCGTGCATGGACTTCCCCGTAGCAAGTCCTTGTGCATAAAAATTACTCCTTGAAGTAAAATCTTTACCTCTAAACTTCTTCTAAGTCATTTCTTAGGGATCAATTTCTTGGGATCAATTCCCATTTTAACAAAGTCACCAAGAAGATTTATGGAATGATGCCAGAAGGATCACCACTGGGATTTCTATTCATCCTTAGGTGCTATAATGAACTTGTTTGTCCATGGGGGAAGTTTCAGGAGAACTGAAAGTTGATGCTGGGTTCCCCTTGGGTGAACTTGAAACAGACATTTCCTTTTACCTGCAGAATGGAAGGATTATTCTGTACAATCTCTAAAGCTCCTTCTAGCCCATAAGATAACTAACACTCACATCCCAGCCACCGCAGGAATTCTGCCTTCCCTGGAGAGAAAACAATAGTTAAATGTTAAACCTCATATGACCAGAAGAGCAAGATCTTTCTGCAGACAAAGCAGAATGAACAAAGGCTGTGTTTGGATCAGGAGCTGAAAATAAATTAGTGGTCTAATTTTTCTTCAACCTCTGCTTAGAGAATAAAAAGATCTTCTTGAGTTTGAAAAAAATTCTCAAAATCATCAACAGTGGTTAACAATTAACCATAAGGAACTGCAAAGATTTCTTGCGAAACACTAAAGGAGAAGACAGGATCAGGTGTCTCTTCCTCTTGGTTCTTCTCAACTCTATTACCCCTTGTGTTGACTATTCCTCCTTTATAACATGAAGCTGAGCTGAACATGGATGAGGAGAAAACTGGAGAAAGTGAATCATTTGTTGGCCATGATTACAGGCCAAGAATTATGCACATATTTCGACTCTCATAGGAACTCATCTTGAATGATCAGCAAACAGAGACTCAAAAATGAAAAGCTTGCAAAATATGATCCCAATGGATAGCATCCTAACAGAGATTCCAGCCTGGATCAGTCCATGCCCATACGGCACACACTTTCCAATAAGCCAGGCTGACTCCATGATGTGTGCCATCCACAAAGATGTCTCCACATCTGCAAGCCAAGCTGACCTGAGTACTAACACATGACCCAGATCTGTGAATGTCTAACCGCAGCCAAAGGGCCACAATCAACTGCAAAGACAAAAACAAGGGATGGCCAGAAATGTCTCATTGTGCTGGGGACCAACAGTATTACTCACTGAAAAAAAGATCATATCAAAGATAGGAACTCTAGGCCACCCTTTTTCCATTCACCAGCTATGAATCTTGAAATCAATATAGCTACACTTCTGTTCCCTGCCCTTTAAAACACAGGTGAGTGGTATCCTTAACTGAGCCTTTGGAATCACCCAACAGAGTACATGCAAAGACACATTTCAAAGAACAAGGTGGTACTTCTTGAATGCAGTGGATTTTTTAATTCTGGCCACCATTTCAGATAATGAGAGCTCATACCAACTAGACAGATAGTTACCTAGCCTACAATTCACTTTCGATTGAGCCTTAAGTCCTATACCCACTAAAAAATAGGAAATAAAATAAAAGCAGCTTTCAGTACAGTTCCACCAGCATAGCCATATATTCCCTGGCTAATGAGAGCCCCAGCCAGAGTTTCTGGTTTACCCAGGAGGCTGATGCTTCTGTGTTTATTTCAGAGTGGGAACCTCTTTATGTCTAGGTCATATCTCTGTTTAATGCCTCATTTCCAAACATCAAACCACAGGAAGAATTTAAGGTTAGGAGCTCCATGTCACATAGCTAACAAGTGGAGTTATTACTCAAATTGAGGTCTGCTGGGCTGAAAAGGTGATGTTCTCGCCACAAGGGCTGCCCTGCCTCCCGCAGCAACCAAGACTAAACATGAGAAATAAAGCTCGAAATTCCACTTGTCTGATTAATACCAAGTGCCTATCTGGAGATTTATGTTTGTTTTTCTACTAAATAAATGGTTACAACATTTCTCCAGCCAAGAATACATTGGGCTAATTAATAACAGCTTTCTTTCAAAGTCCAACGTATAGAAAAAATTCTGTCCCCAGGGTCCAATCCCTCACAAAGGCCATGGACAGCCCATCTCAAGAGTTCCTCACTGGGAGACCCTAAAAGCAACCACAGGTTGACATACGACGGCCATTCGCACGTTAGCAAAGATCAGTGCTGGTGAGATGTTGAGTGGGAAATAATACAGAATTATCAGAAAAAATTAGTAGAGGTGGAATGGAGGAAGAAAGGAAGAGAAGGAGGGAGGGAGGGGAGGCAGAAATAAGGGAAGAAAAAAGGGTGGAGGGTCTATCGTAGGTTGTGTCCCTTATCCAAAGTGCTTGGGACCAAGTACTTCAGATTTTGATTTTTTTTTCATATTTTGGAATATTTGCCTGGACTTTACACAGCTGAGCATCCCTAATCTGAAAATCTCAAATGCTCCAAGTACTGAAGCTTTTGGCATGCTTGGAGTAGGAATGTTCAGCTGGTATTTTTCCAGGCACTCACTATATAACATATGTATTGCTTCCTCTTACAAGTGTCAAGTGCTGTGTCCATTACTCGGATATCATTTATGTATAATAAAAAGCAGTTTGAGCTGGGTTCAGTAGTGCACATCTGTAATCCCAGCGGCTGTGGAGGCTGAGGCAGGAGGGTCACAAGTTCAAAAGCCAGCCTCAGCAACTTAGTGAGGTCCTAAAGCAACTCTACAAGATCCTGTCTCTAAATTATATACACACACACACACACACACACACACACACACACACACATACATACACACACATATATATACACAAAAGGACTGGGGATGTCTCTGTGGTTAAGCATCTCTGGGTTCAAATCCCAGTACCAAAAAAAAAAAAATCAGTTTGAAGAGTTTATCCATGCAGCTAAGCATCTCTATAGCCATGATATAGAACATTTCCATCACCCTAAAAAGCTTCCTCATTTTCTGTACTATCAACTGCTAACCCCCAGCTTTAGAGAATCACTAGTTGAATTCTTTTTCTCTATAAATTCACCCTTTCTTAACAGGTTCCTTTTATTTAGCATGTTTTTTGAGCTAAATAAAACATGGTTAAATATTTTATTCTTTTCTGTCTTCATCATATTCCATTATATGAACATTCCACACTTTGTCTTTCTGTCCATTTGTTGGTGAATTGTTTCCATTTTGGAGCACTTTGGGGAAAAGATGCTGTGGATATTGTTTAACTTTTCAAGAAATTACCAAACAATTTTCAAAATTGGTTGTAGTATCAGCCAAGTGCTCCAGGGCTGCCCCTCTCTTCCACACTTGATGCTGGTAGTCTTTTTAATGTCAGACATTCAGTGGGACGGGTAGTCTGGCTTCATTTCGGTTTTACTTTGCATTTTTCTGATGACTAGTAAACATTGAGCAGCTTTTCACATGCTTATTAACCATGCATATGTCTTCTTTTATAAAGTGTCTATGCAAATATTTCACCCATTTAAATTAGATGATCATCTTATTCTTTCTTATTGAGTTATAAGGATTTCTAAATATTCTGCTCTAGTCCTTTGCTCAATAAACATATGATATTTTTTTTTTTTTTTTGCCAAATCTGAAGCCGCATGTTTTTATCATCTGAGTGGTACCTTTCAAGTGGTACAGTTTGAGAGTGGTGAGAGTCATGCAGAGGCTCAGGAAATGATGAAAAATGATGAGATGGCAGGTCCTCATCAGGCTCTCCAGCTCAAGTGCATCCTTGTTTTGGCTGGCTGAATCCTGGTTCATTTACTCTATCATTTATACTAAATTTGGGGTTTTTTTACCCTCCCCCTCTTTTAATCCCTATCAGCTACCACCAGATTTCTCAGTGTCATCATTCACCCTAGGGTCACAAACATCTGGCTTTGTAGTCTCCACCCTGAGCTTCTCACCTTTCTCTCTTATCAGGGGAGGAAAGACTGCCAGGGGCTTCACTGTCTTTATCAGGGTGGGGGAAAGTAACTTGTTCGAGGCCAGAGTGGAGGGATCTGTGGGTGTGCCTGGTGAGACTACAGGTTTTTTAAAATGAAGTTGCTTAGGCTCAGGCCTAAGGCCATCCTACCCCCCCCCCAAAAAAAAAAAAAAACAGGGAATTTGTTACTAATCTATTTACCATATAAAACAAGTTGAACAGCAGGCAAGCAGAGCGGAAGAGGGCAACAGCCAGCCTCGGGACTTCCTTCACCTTACTTTGTGGACTGAGGAGCAGGGTGGGCTGCATTCCAAGTCCCTGCCCCTTGGCCAGAGGTCTCTGCAAATGCACAGCCCATCTCCCACAGCTGCAGGCAGTGGGGAGGACAGGGGAAGGTGTAAAGGATTTGGCCTGAGCAGCTGAGGTCACTTAAGAGCTCAGGTGGAAGAGATGCCTCCTGGCCTCCGGAGAAACCACCTGCATTGCCACTTCATGACCCCTGCCTCAATAGGAGGCAAAATAGAGACAAATAATTCATCATATCTGATGACACAGCTCAATGGGCTGGCCACTGCACACACCTGAAACACCCTGGGGCCACAAGGCCTCCTGCCATTCCCTCAGGCTCCCCTGTGTGCTTTGACTTGTTATGCAAAAATACTTAACCAGAGAACTGTCTTCTTAACATGTTTTAAAGGGCAAAATACCACATTTTTAACTACAGGTAGTTAGGGTGCAGATCTCTAGGTCTCACTCACCTGGCATACATGTGCCCATGTAACATTGACCAACACCTTTTTCTCGCCCTCACCCCTGATAACCACCATTTCTTCTCAGCCTCTGTAAGTTCACATTTTAAGACTGCCCATATAAGTGAGGTTGTGCCAGATTTCTCTGTGCCTGGCTTATATAATTCAGCACAACGTCCTCTAGGTCCACCCAAGTTGCTGAAAGTGCTGGCATCTCCTTCCTTTTGGGGGTTGAATAATATGCCACAGTATGCCTGCCAATTTACTTAGCCATACATCCATCCACAGGACATTAAGATGGATTCTGTCCCTTCCTATTGTGAAGGGTGTTGCAAAGTATAGATGTCTCTTCCACATGCTGATTTTGTTTCCTTTAAATATACACAGAAGAAGGCTTGCTGAGCCATATGGTTGTTCTATTTTTATTTTTCCAAGGAACCTCCTAACTGCTGTTCATTGTATCTGCACATATTTGCACATTTGCAAATCCTCTGTGGGTAATGCTTCATGGGAATTTAGGAGGGGGAAGGTGGTGAGTCAGCCACACACTCCCAACCAGAGGAGTTGTTAGGGGAATGGCCATGTGACCTTGGAGCCTACAGAAATTAAGCTCAGTGCCCTTGGAGATTGGCACAGACATGCACAAATCTTATGGAAGGTGAAGTTCACAGCATAAGTATACAGCACATGTACTTTGGAAGACATCAGGCTGGAGATTTTGTTCTGTGTCTGCCCATCTGCCTGTAAGAGAGGCTTCACCAAGCTTCTGTTCTCCCCAGTGCTATCAGTCTAAAGCCCTGAAATTGTATCCTGGTGACATCTGAAAATCCTGCCATCAGATGGACACAGCACCTCCTCCTCCCACCTACTGCTTTCCACACTGGCAGTGACAGCCTCACCCGTGTCCACGAGTACGACAGTGGACCTGCTGGCCACCTTGCAGCTGTGTGTACCGCCATTTCTGCAGATCAGTGCCTGAGACGGACTGAGTCCAGAAGACCGAACCCCTCCACTTTCTCCCAGGAGGTGATTAGAACACATCCAGGGCTGGATGACTCCCTGAGGAAAATTCTGTTCTTCTGGCTCTAAACACAGAGGGACGTGAGGCTGGAGCTGCTTCATGAGGGAAGATCCTGTCTGACCATAAGACACACACGGCAGAAGGCAAAAATGAAAGTGAAGAGAAATTGTACCCTGATGAACCCCTGGATTCTACTGGATCTTCAGTCCACTCTTCCCCTAATACTTCAGCTACACAAAATATTACTTCTTATTGTTTGTTTAAAACCTGTTTTAATTAGATTTTCTGTGATTTGCAAATGCAAGATAACCAACTGATACATTTCATAAACTCAGGACAATCTTTATTGTAATTTTTTTTGTTTTTCTACTACAGAGACTAGCATCTCTTCCCCAGAAAAAAGGAAGGAAGGAAGAAGAAGGGAGAGTGAGTATTTGATGGAAGGTTCTAGCTGAGCAGTCATCCTGAGAAGGGAAGGGCAAACATCAATGATCTTACCATTGCCACAAAGAATGGCTGCCAGCACTCTGAGTGGGATCACTCATGAAATAAAGTGGGCCATTGGGCTATCTGTCTCTCCCATGGCACTCTAATTAAATAACCACCTTTAAAAATCTTAGTATTTTGAAAGAAAGTACTTTAAGTAATTTTATTTAGATCAGAAATTACATGGACCAGTGGTGTTTGATAAACCAGGCTGTTTCAAACTGATTTGCTGGAAACGCCTTTCCAAAACAACTAACATGCCTGATATTCCATGCCTCAGGCCTCACCTGTGGCCCAGGAAATAGGGCTGCTGCCTCAGCATAGGGGATTCTCCAGCCACAAAGAGACTAAGCCTGAAGACAAGGGCCATGGTCACAACTTATCTCTGAAAACTGTGCTTTTTGAGGGTTTGGACACATAGAAAAGGCACTGTAGGGCCACTGCCAGATCTTGCTTCTCCTAGGAAATGTGCAGTAGCTGAAGGTGCAGAGACAAACCCCAAATCAGGCAAAAATAGCTCAGTCCAAAGTTCCAGACCTTCAGGTCCACAGAGGAAGCCCTGGTGGGCCTGAAGAACCATGACCTTCTGGCCACAGAGGAAAAAGCAGAGAGTGCAAAGAGCAGGAGGGCAGAACTCTTTAAAAAATCTAAAGTGTTTGAGCATCCTTTGCTTTTGATAAGGCCAATATTCAGAAATACAGATGTGGGAAGGAGACTAACAAAGCGATTTCTAAATATGAGCATATGCTGCTTCCTATTAACGTTTGAAACAAACTATGAATAAACAGAGAGAGGCATGGAGGAGTGGGGCAGGAGAAAGGAGGAAAGGTAAGGCTCGGGACCTGAGTTGGAGCAAATTATCTTCATTGCTTGTGGGATTATTGAAAAGGAATTTGTTGTGTTTAACTCTGATGTACTAATAAAGAAAAAAAATAAAAAATTAAAAAAGCAAAATTCAAACTTCAAAACAAATCCTAAAGCACTGCTTTCCTTGATTTCCACCTGCATTTATCACAGGGATCTGGAAACCTGGAAGTGCGACATCCACTGTGACGGGTGCTAGGAGATTCCTTGAAAGCCAACACATGTGGAAGAGTCATGCAGGCAAATAAACCCGGAGAACATTTCTATGGATTGCCCTGGAAACTGCTGAGCTAAACACTCGGCCAGGCAGAGGTCCTGCATGCCAAAGGGCAGGCAGGGAAGACAAAGGACAAGGCCACAGTGCTTAGCGCCTGCAGACCTCAGTATGACCTTGCAATTCCCCACCTTTGCCTTTGTAACCAGGGTCTCCCAAGATTCTCAGTCACCCTTGTGCACCACTCAGTGGGGCTAGCTGAGGGAAGTCTTTATGAAAGCCACAGGTAATCATTTCATAATCCTGGAAGCTCTGATGTTCCCATAGGTGATTTTCTTGAAGGTAATCCTTGGGGTCCAGCCCCTGGTGGCCATACCAACACCTTTGGCTAGCCTGGGCACCTACAAATGGCCATGCTGGCACCCTCTACTCCCTGTGGCTGCTAGAACAAAGCTGGACCGCTGGGTGACTTAACGACTCATTCTTTGTGCCCTGGAGGCTTAAAGACTAAGACACATAACTAGGCCATGCTCTTGGGACACCTCCAGGTGCCATCCTGTGCCCTCCCAGCTTCAATTGTGCCTGCAGACCTTGAACCCTTTCCCTCCCAGCTGCATGGCTCCAGCCTCCTCCTCTATCCTCAGAGGGCCTTCTTCACCTGGCCAGCCCCTCAAAAGGACATGGTCACCTGCATCGGGACACTCTTTGCTGAACTGTGACCTCACCTTGACTATCTCTGCAACAATCTGATTCCAAATCAGTTCATATCCTGTCCTCAGAGGCAGCATGTCAACCTACATGTGTACAAAGACACAAGCACTGCAGAGATCTACCCTGGCCCCCAGAATGCACATACCTTCCAGGCCCACACCCAGGCTCATGATTTGCTCCATCTCTGGGAGCACCATGTGAGCCAAAACTGGGTAGGACATGGGTGATCTCATTCTGTAACCTGTGGACCTGGCCAGCATGCCACCTAATGAGCTGCAGGCCCTATCAGGCAGCCTGAATTCTGGATACCTTCTGGTTCTGCAGGCCTCACAGCCCTCACACTCTCCTGTAGTCCACAGTCAAAGGATCAAGTGAAGGGCCACCTCATCAGAAGGGGACAGGCATCACTTCTGCCCACAACTCAGGTTCAAGAAGTAGTACTGGTCCTAGTGGGCATCTGTGAAGGGGCCAAGCAGGTTCCCCAGAAAGAGAAGGGAACAGATAATGGCTGATCATTAGCAGACTTGACTGCTGGGTCAAGAAGGTGACACATCAACATTGACCTCTGGCCCTGACCTCCAGCCGAGGGTTCTGGATCCCCAGAGAAGAACAGAGCCTTAAAATGGAAGGAACCTGGTCCCTGCAAAGCTGCCTCCTGCCCTGTCTGTCCCAGCCAGCTGGCTGACACTGGTTCCCAAGGAGCTGCCTCCTGCCCAGCCTCTCCCAGCTGGCTGACTGCCCCAGTCTCCAAGGAGCTGCCTATTGCCCAGCCTCTACCTGCAAGCTGGTTGCCCCTGGTTTAAGTGAGAAACTGCACTACAATTAATTTCCATTGACCATGGCCATTGAGACTTCAGCATCATCCTTAGTTCCAGTCAAGGGGTTTTACCTGAGACTCCCAGGAACTTGGCATCTAGAAGCAACATTCTCTAGAAAAAAATGATGCTCCTGACTGCAAAAAGTAAAGAAAAAAATTAAAAAGTAAAACCCTGGAATCATAAAAATGGCTCATCAATCCCACCTCAGGTAATTAAGGTATCTAAAGTTCCTGGTGTCTCATTTTAGCCACAACATCCTCTAATATCTGTAAGAGTGTTGGTACTAATTGATTCTCAGGGAAATGGATCCCAGGGGCAAGTGAAGAAACTACTAAACACCAGCACTAACCAAAATTCTTACAAAAGTCTTGTGAACCCTCAGTCAAGACATGCAGCAAATCCATTTTATCACCTTCCCTATCAACTATCAAAATGTTTTCATATTCAAACACTTTCTTATTCAAGAAAACCTTTTCTTTCTTCTTTATGGGCCATTGGCATTTGTTTTTTAGGGATTCACTAGCTTCACTTAGCATAATCTGCCCTAATGCTATCCATTTCCCTGCAAATGCCATGATTTTGTCATTTTTTTGCTGAGTAATACTCCATTCTTACTGGAGTGAGATGGTATCTTAGGGTGGTTTTAATTTGCATTTCTCTGATTGCTAGAGATGGTGAGCATTTTTTCATGTACTTCTTGATTGATTGTATGTCCTCCTCTGAGAAGAGTCTGTTCAGGTCCTTGGCCCATTTGTTGATTGGGTTATTTGTTTTCTTATTGTTTAGTTTTTTGAGTTCTTTGTATACTCTGGATATTAGGGCTCTATCTGAAGTGTGAGGAGTAAAAATTTGTTCCCATGATGTAGGCTCCCAATTTACCTCTCTTATTGTTTCTCTTGCTGAGAAAAAACTTTTTAGTTTGATTAAGTCCCATTTGTTGATTCTTGTTTTTAACTCTTGTGGTATAGGTGTCCTAAGATTTAGGGTTTTGATACAATACATGTTCTCATAAAAAGGGCACTAATTGGTGATCTGTCATGAAGCAAACCTCTGAGTCTTTAAGTATACCAACTTTTGAATAATGAAATATCTCTCACATACAGTATATTACTTTAGTTCCCAGATGTGCACACATCGCCAGTGACAGGTATGTTGGGTGATTCAGGGGAATCCCATGGCTATGCCCAGCCACAGCATCTTATGGAGCCCTTTGGTAACTTGGCAAGAACCTATCTCAAACAAAAATAAATGAATAAATAAATAATGAGTGTTAGTTTGTGTGGATGTGTGTGTTTGTGTGTGTGTGTGTGTGTTTGAGGTGTTGCTCAGAGGCAAAGCATCACAAAAGGAAGAAGGGGTGTTTACTATAATATCAAAACATTAGAACCTGACATTTAAAACATCAAAACTCTAACTACTCTGCTGACACTCTGGTATTCTAACCTACCCAAGTCCTAGCAAAGTTATCGAACAGAAAAATGATTTTCTGCATGAAATTCTTAATATTTGTTAGCCAATGGGCAGATAACCCACCGTAAAAGTCAATGTTGCTTCCTCTATGATTCGAGGGGGGGAGGGTAGGGAAAATAAAAAGGAAAAAAGATATGGGTTTTAACATGAGCCTCAGTGGCAGAACAGTGAGTCCTATACTCAAAGCACATAAAGTGGACACCTGTTCCATTTTCTGACTCCCACCTCTACATTTACCCTCTCCCCTTTTCTTTTATTTGAATGTTAGGAGAAAAAATTTTTAAAAGACAGACAAAAAAACACCACAACAACCTTCCCGAGTTTCTGAATTTACATGAATAAATTACTCTTCATTTTTTCTCAGTAACATAGTCTATCTTTTTCATGGTTCTTTTGTTTGTTTCATGATATTCATTACATATAGTGTGACCCATGTTAGCTCAGATCTTACCTCTCAGTTGCAAAGAAGGGGGGAGGGACAAGTGATGGTGGTGGTGGTGCTGGTGGCAAAAGCAATTTGGAACCATCTTCCTTGCACTGATGAGATGTAGGGATAAACGCGGAAAGGCACCGAAGAGAGCTGGAAACAGTTTTATTTGGATGGAGCCACATTCAGGGGCACAGCTCTTTCTGTAACCAATTAATCCCCTGAACCCCAAGTTCAGGTAGTTTCAGGGTTTTCTACCCAGGATGTAAGGGGAGGGGCTCTGAAATTCACAGTCTCCAGAAGTTCACATAAAAAAAGCTTTTGTTTTCACTGTTCTTGTCATGTTAACACTTCAAAGACAACACCTGAGAAAGGGAGAGCTTCTTCTTCCATTTATATTCTCCCTCTGTCAGTTGTTATCATGAAGCCCAATTGTTAAGTTATCTAAAAAATGTAGATATTTCTGTAGCCCAGCTAAAGGCCAGAGGCCTTGTTTCCACATTTCTTCAAAGTAGTATATGGATAAGTTTGTGAAAAACTAGTAATGGGGTGTTAGCACCTGGAGTGTTCGTATCTTCTTGGCCAATGGCCAAGTCAACAGGTCAACAATAAAATAGGAAATTTGTCTACATTGAAATATTTTGCAGAGACTCTTTTGCTGACATTCTTAAAATCAGTCTGGGTGAATATTTCTGGAGAGGCCCAGTTAAGACATTTCAGTGGAGAAAACAAGACATTTTAGTGGAGAAAACGAGTGTCACTTTAGATGAATCCCAAAGACACATTGGACAGACCCAAACATATCACATATTTTAAGATTCTTGTAATTCACAGCAAAAAGTAAACAGTTTTACATGAAAATAGTTTGGTTTCAAAAGGCTTATTTTTGTAATCCCCTTATTTTCTCATAGAGCTCTTCTATTTTCTGTTAGAAAACTCTGTTATCTTAGAACTTTTCTCTTAGTCAGAGGCCCAATTCTCCATTCAAATAACACAGAGAAAAAATTCTATCAAGCACATGGACACCTCCTACCCCAAATAAAAATTTCTCAGTAATCAATGAATTTAAAAGGCAAGAAAAATGAATCATTAACAGAAATGAACCTAACCACAGTTACTGTTTTCTAAGAATTAGAATGCTTTCACTGTTCTGGGTATGTTAACCCTTCAAGGACAACACCTGAGAAGGGGAGAGCTTCTTCTCCCCTTTCTATTCTCCCCCTGTCAGCTGTTACTATTGAGCCCATTTGTGAGTTCAAAGGCAGCCTCATCAACTTGGAGGTACTGAGCAACTCAATGAGACCCTGTCTCTAAGTTAACTAAAAATAGGGCTGGGGATGTGGCTCAATCCCTGGTACCAAAACAACAAAAACAACAAAATAAAGAGCTGGTGGGTATAACTTCAGTAGTATCACAAAAACTAGATTAAAAAAACAATAAAAATTAATTGCAGTACTTTAAAAAATATTTTAATTTTGATACATGGCCTCATTTAGTTGTCAAGACTAGCCTCTAACTTGAGATCATTCTGTGTACTGGGATTACAGGCATGTGCCACTGTGCTCATTTTCAGAGCTTTAAACATCTTACAACAACCACTTCCTGATCTTGTGGGAGGATAGACATGCAGGACCCATACCTGGCTAAGCCTTGCATTTTAATTTGTTTCCCCTTTAAGTTTTTGAGTGGTATATGGACACAATATCTTTATCTTCTTTGTTTATTTGTGCCTTTGCTTTTTGTTATGTGGTGCTCAGGATCAGATACAGCATCCACACATCCCAGACAAGTGCTCCACTACCAAGCAAAACCCTAGTCCAAGCTTTACATCTAGAATGCATATATTTTCTTTTATGTTTAAGGAACACAGACAAATTTATTATACAAGACAGACATCTTAACATCACAGTTGCCTAGAAGCCTTACATACATTCATTGACTTTTCACTTTTGAAGCCATGTTCAGAATCTATCACTCTGGCCAGATAACTGGCATTATGTGGTTTTTGGTCATCAACATTTGTACCTAGGTGAGCAGCTTGGACTCAAGTGGACAAATACTCTTATGCATTCAGGAAACATTGCCAATGACCTGTTATAGGAGTGTTCTTTCAACAAATGATCATAAAATCTGTACTTATTCAATCAAAAATAACAGATGTGAAAACTAGTCATTAATGGTAGTGATATTTCTTAAAAAAATAAATATGAATGTTACATCGAATGCTTATGTTAGATCTTCCTCATGTGTCACTGACTATGGAATAGATTTAGGATTTTGATACAATACATGTTCTCATAAAATGGGTACTAATTGTTGACCTCTCATGTAGGAATCCTCTACGTCTTTAAGCATACTGACATTTGAATATAAAATATCTCACACACAGCATACTACCCTAGTCCCCAGATGTGCACACATCTCCAGTGACAGGTATGTTGGGTGATTCACAGAATCAGAAGACTAAGACCAGCCTCAGCAATTTATGAAGCCCTGTGATAACTCGGCAAGAACCTGTCTCAAACAAAAATAAATCTATAAATAAATAATGAGTGTGTGTGTGTGTGTGTGTGTATTTGTTTGTGTGTGTTGGGGGTGTTTCTCAGAGGCAAAGCATCTCAGAAGGAAGAGGGGAAGTTTAATATAATGAGAAAACATAAGAACAAGACATGTAAAGCAATAAAACTCTGACTACTCTGATGACACTCTGGTGTTCTAGTAGCAAAGTTATCGAACAGAAAAATGATTTTCTGGAAGAAATTCTAAATATTTGATAGCCAATGGGCAGATAACCTACCATAGAAGTCAATGTTGCTTCCTCTATGATTATAGATGGGGAGGGTATGGAAAAGAAAAAGAAAAAAATGATATGGGTTTTAACGTGAGCCTCAGTGGCTGAGCAGTGAGACTTATGCTGAAAGAATATAAAGTGGACCCCTGTTCCATTTTCTGATTCCCACCACCACCTTTTCCCCCCACTTTTCCTTCATTTGACAGTTGGGAGAAAAATTTTTAAAAAGACAAAAAAAAAAAAAAGGTAAGCAACAACCACTATAGCAAAAACCACAACAAGAAGCACCTTACCAAATTTCTGATTTTACATGAATGAATTACTCTTTGTTTCTCCCATTAACAAGGTTTATCCTATTCATGGTTTTTGGGTTGTTTGTAATTAAAAAAAAAAACAGAAAAAATTATTGGTATTCATTGCATATAGAGTGACCCATGTTAACTCAGATCTTACCTCTCAGTTTCAAAGAAGAAGGGGACAAGAGGGTGGTGGTGGTGGTGGCGGCCAAAAGCCATTTGGAACTGTCTTCCTAGCATGGATATGTTGTAGGGACAAAAGATACAACACACCAATGATAGCAGGAAACTGTTTTATTTAAGTGCAGCCAGGATCTGAGTGCACAGCTTTTGCTGTAATCAATTAACACCCTGAGCCCCGAGTTCATGTATTTTCATAGTTTACTACCCAGGATATTAGAAGAGGGTCTCTGAAATTCACAGTCTTCAGAAGTTCACATAAAAGCAGCTTTTGCTTTCACTGTTCTGGGTATGTTAACCCTTCAAGGACAACACCTGAGAAGGGGAGAGCTTCTTCTCCCCTTTCTATTCTCCCCCTGTCAGCTGTTACTATTGAGCCCATTTGTGAGTTCAAAGGCAGCCTCATCAACTTGGAGGTACTGAGCAACTCAATGAGACCCTGTCTCTAAGTTAACTAAAAATAGGGCTGGGGATGTGGCTCAATCCCTGGTACCAAAACAACAACAACAACAACAACAACAACAACAACAACAAAATAAAGAGCTGGTGGGTATAACTTCAGTAGTATCACAAAAACTAGATTAAAAAAACAATAAAAATTAATTGCAGTACTTTAAAAAATATTTTAATTTTGATACATGGCCTCATTTAGTTGTCAAGACTAGCCTCTAACTTGAGATCATTCTGTGTACTGGGATTACAGGCATGTGCCACTGTGCTCATTTTCAGAGCTTTAAACATCTTACAACAAACAGGATGGAGGCAGATATTAGTAACTCTACTTTGTAGATGAAAAATCTGATAACAGAAATTTAAGCTTATTTAAGTAAGGTCATATCAGTAAAGGGACTCACAGTATTCATTTATTTTTTGGTTAATTTTTTCCACTAGAAAATTAGTCATTTGTTTGTTTAAAAGATATGTATGCTATGTAATGATTTTGGAAACAGCTCATTACTTTAACTTGTTGAATTAATACAAATATATTTGAACAAATCAATTTTATATTCGAGTGGTTATATGTTATAAAATTTTAACATAGGCAATTGTAAGGTGTTGATAATGCTGCTTTATAAGTAGTTATAACTTTCTATGTAGGTAATAGATATATGGATGTGTATGTATGGAAGCTTAAGTGGAGATAATTTTGGTAGAATTTGTAGCTGTCAGAGCAATCTGAAAATGGTGGTTTTTCATAGAGAACTTTCCTATTCAAATTTATATATATTCAGGATATGACTATACTGAACTGTCATTCAATATGTATCAGGAGGGGTAGAGTTCTGTAGAACTTTTGAAACTTTCTATTCTAAAAGTGATGAGATTATCTAATAGAACTGTATACTTTTACTATTGTTTTTTTTTTTCTGTTGCTGAGAAATTGAATCCAGAGCCTCATGGATACTAAGCAAATGCTTCAACACTGAGCTTCATCCCCAGACCCCTATAGTACATTATTAATGGAGGGTAAAAAGGTAAAAAGAAGCAATTACTTCTGCCTTTGCCTTTTCCTAGATATAAGAGACATATCAGGTAGTATATTTACCACAATATTATTCCAAAAATGTAGAGTGTATCATAAAGCAGTGATGGATATGAAGGCAAATCTTTATTTGGATAGACTTTGGAACAAAGGAGTACAGTATGACCTGCTTAATCCATCTTTTTTTGCCCCCCCCACCCAAAATTGCTAGATTCTTTTTATTTACCAGGTATACTTTCCTAATTTAGCTCCTTCAAATCACTATTTCCATAATCTGCCAGTCTACTTTTAAAATAGTCCCAAAGTGACAGTGCTGTTTTCTCACTAGTTAACTTTAGAGCTCCTGCAGCCAATCTCAAATGCAGGTGCAGCAGAGGTGCTTTAAGAGAAAGATAACAGAATGCGATGGCCTGGAGCTAGCTGATCGTGGGAAACCATGTGACTATGTGATTGTTTCTATGGTCTAGATCCACCTTGTTCTGAGGATAATATTGTGAATAATCTAATTTTAATTACCTGAATGCTTTGGCCCTAACTTAAAATAGAAGTTTTAGCAGTGAAGTTATGGTCAAATGAGTTTCAGTAGAATTGGATTTTATGACATTAAAAACAGGGCAGTGATTCTTAGTTTCAAACCCTAATGTTTTGAGCATAATTGACGTAGTAATTCATATGTATATATTAACTTTCACTAAAATACTGAATTGTTTTGCCAAATACCTTGGATGACCTGTCACATTTGTTTTATATATTGCTTCAGATAGTAAAATCCTGTGTTTGGGGTTTGGCTCAGTGGTAGAGTGTTTGCCTTGTATGCTGGAGGTAAGGTCCTGGGTTCAGTCCTGCATACTGCAAACAATAGGAGAATAGTAAAATTCTTTAAAAGCGGACCAGAATAAAACTATACTTAAAAAGTTAGAAAAAGCATTAGGAAATTTCTAGTGTTTGAGTATAGAACATTGCTGTCAAGGATCAGATCATACCACATATTAATTTCTTATGCTCAGTTGTTACATGTTAGACCTGCTGCCAATTTGTAAATTCTGGTACAGCAGAGATGCTTAAGAAAGACACACACACACGTGCACACACACACACACACACACACACACACACACATTCAGAAGAAAATGAGCACCATCTTTACTTTTTTCTCTCCTTCTTTTATACAGCATTTTTAATTAAAACAAGGGAAAAGGAAAAAACATCCTTTTGGCAGCTTAATCCTTACAAACATGGATAAATATTCTCAGAAAAACTTTGTTTATGGTCATAGTGCTCCGTATTTCTTATCAATTAACTTTAGATTAGTTATTCCCAGGCAAACACACACACACACACACACACACACACACACACACACACATATATATATATATATATATATATATATATATATATATATATATATATATATTACACTTGGCAGATCATTCTTTTCTCTTATCTTCTTAAGACAGCAACAAGGACACAATTCAAAGAGTTCATACTTTCTCACAAAACTCCTTGTTTTGCTAAGCACAGAAAAACTTAACTGTTTGTGTGCATGAGCACACAGTTCCCCCTTAAATAACAGTGACGACAATTGCTCCTGTCTTAGGTTGTGAACCATACTGCAACATTCTTACCCGTCATGGAGGACTTCCATCAATGGAAAATGAAAGCCTCTGTCTTAGGTTGATATGAGCAGTGATTCGTCTTACCCATCATTGGCAACAATCATCCAAACCATCAGGGGGCATATGAAGTCACCACAGGAGGACGAGATAAGAGACAAGTGATCATAAAATGACCAATGATACAAGTAAGTATAGACATGCCAAGTATCAAAATCACACATATAATTAATTATTTTAACCAGGAAATATTAGGAAGCCAAGATGTTAACCATGAAAATAATTCTTCATTTACTTCATATTGTCTGATATTAGCAATCATTTCTCTCAAATGATAAATTTCTGTATCAATAGGAACACTGTTATCTGTCAGATTAAAGCAACACATATTGTTTACTTGAATACATTTTTTATGGTGTAACAATAGTGAATAATCTATAGCAGCTCTATTATCCAAAACTCTTTGTCGTAAAACCTGCTGTTCTTCATTCAACAAGGCTAGAGCAGTAGATGTATGATTAATGTTTTTGTCATTACACATGCCAATTTAATAGCTGTCTTATAAGTTCCCACTGCCAATCCAGGGATCCCCACAAGGGAAAAGGTCAATGCATCAAACTCTGCTTTAGATAATAAGTTTATATCATCCTTACAGTCTGATGTTAGCATAGCCATTCTTCGTAAGTGACAAGAAGGATGTTCAGGAAGCAAATCACCAATGGAGGGAAGGAAAAGTGTGAGATGACTAAGACAGCAACGAGTTCCGTGAGTCATATTTGCTAGTATGTAGTTGAATGTATAAGTTTCACAGGGAGGAAAAAAAAAACAGCCTCTTGGAAGTGGCACATGTCCATTGCCTCAGTCTAGCTGGGCAAAGTAACTGAGAGGTGACAAGCAACTGTGAGGGTTAAAGCAGGAACTGCTTTATTGTGAAACAACAGAGGTATATATATAACTGATTTACATAAAGCATAACTCAATCAGCATCATCCAATCATAGCATTGCTCCCCTACAGATACAGCAATCAACCAATAAGGAGTCCCCACCATCTTGATGGCTCGGTGGCGTTGCCTCACAAACCACTCCTCCTGGCAAACTGCCAGGCACCATCTTGTCTTGGTTGTGGCCTCCAACATCTCCCCCTTTTTGTTTTATTAAACAACAAGTATATGGTTTAGGGACTGTGCCTGTCTTAGGTTGTCCAATAATATACATATGGTTCTTACCTGTCATTGGATGGTCTTACCTAAAATCATCAGCCTCCTGGCTTAGGTTGGTACCATTGTAATTGGATCTTACCTCTCTTTGACTACCGGCCCAACATATTTAGCCATATTTGTGGATCTTTCTCTGTTTCTAGGGCCATCATGCCCTGTTTAATGACCATAGTGGTTTCTTTTTGTTGTCTGTGTAATTTACACAAATACCATAAACAACCTGCCACAAGCAGAAGGAGGAGAATACAAAATGCCACAATTTCAAGCCATTGACGGCTCCAAATGAGAAGCCCTTGGAAAAATTGTACCACCGATGACACCGTTGGCAAAGACACCTTGGTACTATTAAGAGTTACAATTTGTTGTCTCAATATATTACTTAAATTTTGAAACTTTACATTCCATGTGCCATTAACCATGGCTCCTAATTTTCTGGAAAGATTTGCTGCTCAAGAAATATTATCATAGTGCATAGAAGTGATACACAGTCCAGGTAAGTTCTGTAAGCAGCTTAAAACAGAGGAATCTATTAAAATGTCTATCTCTTCTTGAAGTAAATTGACTCTTTGGTTGAGCATCAGAATTCCATTTCTAAGATGGTCATTCATAATGTTTTGTGTTTGTAAAGCTTGTGCTACTTGTTAAGTTACATTATTTATTGATGCAGCAGTTTGTACAGTTTGTGTGATAGCTATCACAGAAGCTGTAGCAGCAGCAGCAGAAACAGCAACAGCTGTGATGATGGCAGCTGTAATTCTGAAGTCTCATTTGGTTCTCAGTAATATTGGAAATTCTTCTATTTTTGTCTTCACTGGGACTGGGATTAAGGTAGGAATTCTGGCAATGATGATTAAAGAAAATTGTGTAGCATTCCAACAGACACTAAGAAAATGATTTTCGGAACAATTTAGTACATTATCCTGAACAGAATTATTAGATACAATGAAAAGGAAAGGTGAAAGTAAACAAACAGGAGTAGAGTAGGTTTGAAATCTATGTATTTAGTTTTATTTATCTGTAAATTGATCTCAAATGTAGTACTAGTATTATAATTGTAAGACCCATTAAACATTGATCCTCCTTTTATAAATCCTACAGGTGAAATATCCATACAAGCTCTTTGTCCACAAAGTGACCAAATATTAAATGTACTGTTGATATCATTGCCCTCCCACATCCTCAAGTACAGGGCATGCTAATCTTCAAGGTCCTGTCTCAGGATCCCATCTATCAATTACAGGAGGTGGGGGCCACCCAGCATATGTTGTCCCCATATACATAGGTGGAGCTGTTGGTTGAATACTTATGCTCTCTGGTGATAGAAAGAGGTTAGTAGCAGCCTTTTGTTGTAACTTCTCCCCAGATATCCCTCCTCTTCTGAACTTTCTTTCCCTTTCTGACTAGCTTGAGAGACTTCCTCTTTTACTTGATATAAGATGTCTTCTCCTTCCTCTATTATAGTATGAACTGAAGGCTTTGGACTAAGCAAACAAAATCTTATCCATGTCCATAATGGTAATGTGCCAACTGGCAGAGTTCCTGGACTTTTCTTTTCTATTTTTTTCAAATCTTCACCATGATGGTCCCATTGTGGTATATTTAATAGCCCCTCCTCTAAGAACCAAGGGCTACATTTTTGTATCATATCAACGTATGCCCTAACTGTTCTTGGTTTTACTGGGGTGCCTCCTTCCTTTGGCAATTTACTTAGCACCCTTTCGGTTTGATTTTTACTAACTTCTGATCCCATATTTCCGTAACAAAGAAAACACAACACACTAAGATAAAATGAACCAAAAACACACTTATCAATTTTTTCTATTTTCTAGAAATGGCCATCTGTCCTCTTGCCCTATTTGCTCCTTAGGGGCAAGCAGATTTCCTCCCATCCTATCTATTTCTAGAGACAGGCAGCTTACTTTGTCACTTACACCCGAGTATCCCAGAATTCCCTGTACAGGCCACCACTTGCCGCAGTCCAGCTGGGCAAAGTAACCAAGAGGTGACAAGCAACTGTGAGGGTTGAATCAGGAACGGCTTTATTGTGGAACAACAGAGGTATATATATCTAACTGATTTACATAAAGCATGACTCAATCAACATCATTCAATCATAGCATGTCTCCCCTACAGATACAGCAATCAGCCAATAAGGACTCCCCACCATCTTGATGGCTCTGTGGCATTGCTTCAAAAACCACCACTCCTGGCAAACTGCCAGGCACCATCTTGACTTGGTCGCCGCCTCCAAAAGTCCATAACTTGAAGGAACTGCAAAGGAATTATTACATGCAAAGGAAGGTCCCATAGATCTACATTTAGTTGCATAATTGTGAAACTCAGCACAGGTGTCATTATCTGTTACAATAACAGTAGTGATTATAACTTGAACTGCATTTCGGTGTAGGTGATAAGAAGCGGTGCCCCAATTAGAATAATCAGAAAAAGTAATAGTTTTATCAAAATTGGAGAAAAAGGTCGTATTTTTTATTTCTTCTGCTGGATGACAGACAAGTAGCAAACAGGAACCCAATACTACTCCCAGATGGATATCTTGTTTTAGGCAGATATTATTAATCCCTGCCAATTAAGTCAATCTCAGCCATACATTGGTATGATTGCAAGAGGCAACTTTCATAGCTCTGAAAAGGAGAAAAAAGGTCAGGGACAGCATCTATAAAATATAAAACAAACCAAAGAGGTAAGAGCATCCATGATGTATTTTTGGAAGAGTCAAACCATATTAAAGGAATCCATTGAGGTCCAGGATCATTTTGCGGAAAAACACAGGCAGCTCCTTTTCCCCACATTAATACAGGATCAAGACCCATCCATTGTCCTGTTAAAACATTTTTCCACCTTACAAGTGGATGGGCTGTTTGTCCCTTAGCATACCATAAGAGATCTGCAGCTGTCAATTTTGTAGCTGGGTCTACAGTTAAAACATTTAAAGTAAATAATATGTGTGCTAAACGAGAGCGGGGACTGCCACTACTCCCCCCTCCCTTTTTTTGACAGATATGCTTTAAGAGTTTGATGAGCTCGTTCTACTATACCCTATCCTAGAGGGTTATAAGGAATACCTGTCATGTGTTTTACATCATAAGTGTGAAGAAATCTTGCAAATGAAGTACTAGTATATGCTGGTCCATTATCTATTTTAATATGTTTAGGGAGACCCATAATAGAAAAAGCTTCCATGCAGTGAGCAATTACATCTTTGACTTTTTTTCCCTGAATGAGGAGAAGCATAAATGAATTGAGAGTAAGTATCTATGGACACATGAACACATGCTAATTTGAAAAAAGAAGGATAATGAGTAATATCCATTTGCCATAAATGACCCAGTAAAAGGCCTCTAGGATTAATGTCAAAATTAGGAGAGTGTATCTGTGCAGAGGTGAGGGAACAATTGAGGAATACTTTGAGAAGCCGCTTCATGAGAAATTTTACAATGATGAGCTAAAGAAGAAGCATTAAGGTGAAATTGAGAATGTAAAATTTGGGGATCCATAGATAGAAAGGCAGACATTTTGGATGCTAAATCAGTGGCAGCATTTTTTTTTACTAAGTGGTCCTGGTAAAGTTGAATGACCTTTGTGTCTAATAAAGAAACCTTTAATTCTGTTACTCAGGGCTGGATAATCATACTAGCAAATACCAAGCCTACCTGTGTAGGTTAGGAATATCTGTAGGCCTTAAACTAAAAACTTCTGTCTGGAAGCTCCTCTTGATAGTCTCTTTTTATAGTTGTCAGGCATTTCTGTCTGAGAATCCTTCTTTGTAGCCTCCAGTCTTACTTATCTTACTTATCTCAGGCTAACATAAGGTGTATACCTTAAATAATAATTATTATTATTATTATTATTATTATTATTATTATTATTATTATTTAAAATGCCCAGGAATGGCTATGTTTTGATTTTAACTGTCTTTGCTGAGTGTTTAAGATGAAGCAGTCAAACTGACTTCTTTTTTTATTTATTATTAACAGTCAGCTGAGTTTTTATGGGAGTCATTCCTGGGAAAACTTGAGAGCAGCTTCTAAGTTCTGCTACTGCCATTAGTGCTAGGAGGGGTCCAGGTCTTGCTTGACCATGTGGCTTTCCTCGGAAGCATAAGGGATGTCTCTGTTCTCTAATGATCCTCTTCTTTATAGCAAATGCACTGATTGGCCTTTTGTTTTCCAGTGGTCTCATTAATCTCCCTGATCGAGAGGTCATGTGGCCCACATTTGCAAAACTCTTTAGAGAAGTCCCCTTTCCCCTTGTTGTTGGCCACAAGCCAAGTCAAGATGGCACCTGGCACTTTTCGAGGAGGAGTGGTTTGAGAAGTAACACCAGCGAAACATTAAGATGATAGAGATTGCTTATTGGCTGATTGCTGTATCTAGATGATGTTAATTAGGTTAAGCTGTGTATAATTATTAAGATAATGAGGATTCCTCTAACTGGATGATGCTAAATTGAGTCACGCTGTGTATTCAGTTGTGTATAAATACCTCTGTTGTCCTGCAATAAAGTGGCTCCCACTGTTTCAACCTTCACAAGTTGCTTGTCACCCCCCACCCCAGCTACTTTGCCCAGCCAGCCAGACAGTGGCATTCCCTGGATTCAGACTGACTTAGAGGGCAAGAGCCAAATATTGGTTTTCCTGGCCCTTTTGATTTAACTTTAATTTTAAATCTTTATCTTAAGCATACAGCAAATAAATTTTAACAGCCTTATATTAAGAGTACTGGGCTTTAATGTCTATAACTTTATAATTATTTATCTTTTTATTAATTGGGGTCTGTATTATCCTATCTGTCTTGTAGGTGATGGCTTATTATCTTAAATTAACCCAGGTTGTGTGTTTTTAAAGCAGTAACTCTGTAAAACATCAACAGGCAATCTTTAGACCATTTATAAGAAAACTACAAAATAAAATTAACAAGAGTGAAAACATATTTGGTTAGTGTAATAGTTACCTTGAATTTTGGCTGAGTTATACATTATATCCACTGTTTGAGATTTTAGTAATCTTGACAGAAAAAAAAAAAACAACTTTTGAACATAATTTTAAATGAACTAAAATCTGACCTACTGCTCTTGTAGTCATTTATTACTTATTTCAGGTAAGGCAGGGCTTTTTATAAATCTTAAGTGTTTTAGTTCTAAAGTTGATCTTTGTCTTTTAAATGTCATTTTACATTTAAAAGTTTACATAAATTGTTTGAGGTCACATGAACATTAGCTAACACCATATGATATCACATTTAAAACATGAATTAAAGAAAGGCTGAAAATTTGTAAACATTTGTGGAAAGATAACAAAATATTTTGTGCTTTACAATATTAACCTTTACATAGATTAGGCTCTCATGAACTTAAAAATATATTTAAATTGTTTTCCAATATAAAAAGTAATATAAAACTTTACATATATTATTGATAACAGATAAATAAATCCCCAATATGTTTTTTTTAAGCTTAAAATTACCATACAACCTTAGAACACCAGCTTGATATAATGCTCTTTTAAAGCTTCTACCTTACCAACTTGTATACCTGGAAAATATGAACACATTAATAGCATCACAATTACATTGATGTTTTTATATTAACCAAGTTTAGCTTTTAAATAAATGAAAGTACAATGCTCTAAAGTAACAGTTTTTATTTAACCAGTTGTTTAATTTTTATGATTGCTTGCTCTTAGAAAAAATAAAACTTAATAAACACAATGTTATGGGTAAACTTATGTTTTAAGAAATTTTTATCTTTTTAACATGATTGATTGTAAAAAAAAAAAAACTTATACAGACGTAAGTAAATCAATCAGATATCTAACAAAAGTACTCATGAATGAGTAATCCCATATCAAATTTACTTTACTTATTTTATCAAAATATTAGACAAGTATATTGAACAGTGCTAGCCATTTGTTGTTGTTGTTGTTCAAGGAAAAGTACTAGAACTAAGGTATATTAGACATTTTATAGACATTAATATTTTATTAGTTTCTTTTTTAAACACCTAGAAAAACTTGTAAACTTAAATTTAAAGACATTTATTTTTACCTGTTTATTAAATTTAAATTGAACCATTTTAATCATATGAATTAAAGATCTTTGGATCATTTTTTTAAAAATTTTTATGAGCGCTCCTTATATATTTTAATTTGTATATCATATATATGATATAGGACATATGCACATACAGACATACAACACATAACACAAGTGTGCACACATAACACAATAGTAAAGGCCTTGTAGCTTTTGCAGGTGAAATCTCAATTGCAAAGTTTTAAAAACTCCACAGTTGTCAAAAATAGCAGGAGCTAATCACATTTCACCATTTTTAAGTCAACATCCTTTCCCTAATCATTCTGCATCCCATAGAACCTGTTTAGATCCAGGTACCCATCACACTGCCTTAAACCTGACATCACATTTACTGGCTGAATAATCCAGTAAAACTCCATTACCTACAATCAACACTCATCCTCTGACTAGTGGTCCACACCATTCTGTTCATCTTCCTCATTTACTTCCCGCTGTTTTACCTGAAGTGCCTACTGCTTCCTTACTTGGTGGCCACTCATGCCTAGAGAGTGCTCATGCCAGCAGCTTGAACCACTCAGCGCTAGCACACCAGCAACACCAACAGTTGTTACAGCACCAGTCACCTCATCTTCTTGGACAAGCTCATCCTTCTGCTTCATATAATCAGCTTGGACTTTATCCAATTATTTGGCAGTATCAAAATGGAACACATGCATACTCAGGACTTGGTCTGCCTTGTTCTAAGTGGGTTAACCCAGAAAATGCAGTTAGTGCTGAAGCTTCATTAAGGAGGATAAGTGACACCAGTTTGCCTTTAAGTCAGAATGTACTTATTTATTAAAAGGTACAGGTGCATCTTCAATATCCTATTCTTTTAGATCATGTCCAATTATACAATGTTAGAATTTTTCAGATACTTGTTTAGATGCTTAATATCCTCAGAGCAGTAGCAGCAGAAATCTCAGAAAAGCCAATTTATAAAAAGAATTAGTTGAAGAAAGTAAAAATTTTTAGATTGTGGTTTTTATTATACATTTAAATTCATATATTTATAATTGAAAATTCTGGGTTAATATTTATGCAAAATTATAAGGCTTTCTTTATATTTATTATCAAATTGTTCTTTTTAAAATTGTTATGTACCCCAGTTCAATGCATTATGTTAATTGTATAATATGAGCTATACTCTTTACACTCCCTTTTTTTCTTAAGGTTATCCAATTCTGGAGATTTCCAGTATGTGGAAAAGTTGATGAGATTCTCCCAACCTAACAGATTATTGTTGCAGTTGGTGTAGGACTTATATTCCTTTGTGAGCTATGTGATTTCTCTAGTAAATTAATTTTACACTAAGAAATAGCTAGTAAGAATAATACCAAGCTCAGTGTCTTTTTAAAATGGAGAAATGGGTGCCACTGTTAAACTTCCAGGAGCTAATCTTGTCCTCTGTGTGACCCAAGATAGTCTTCAGATATTCTGCCCAAATCTGTTTTTATGCCCCTTTTTTTGTGGGGGGGACACATAATGCTAACTTGCCTAGCAAGTCAAGGCCATGGGTTTGATCCCCAGCACCTAAAAAATAAATTTACTAGGGTTGGGATTGTGCTCAGTGGTAGAATGCTCACCCAGCACACATGAGACATTGGGTTCAATCCTCAGCAACAACCACATAAAAATGAAATAAAGATATTGTATCCACCTACAACTAAGAAATATTTTTTTAAAAAATAAATAAATTAATTAACTATGTTAATGATTAGACTCAAATGCTGTTGTACATCACAGCACTAGAAATTTTTCACCTCATCTTTAATTTTGATCATCACACTAAACTGGCAAGGTTTAACTTGAGATCCTCCTGCCTCAGTCTCACCTCAGCTGGGATTATAGATGTGTGCCTCCATACCAGCCCCTATCCCCATTCTTGATGGTACCATTAATCTAGTAATAGGTGAAACATACTACAATGTGTACATTATGTAGTTTTTAAGTAAAAGAAGAATCACTATAATCATTTCATTATCCTAATTTTAATTGTCAAAATTGAAAGTAGGAGTGGTAACTTAATGCACTTACTCAAACCTTCACTCTCAGTGTGTCATGAATGTAGCTGCAGGTGCATAAAGATAGCCTAGAGGAATATAAGAAGCAAAGAGATGGCAAATATCTCTGAACCTTCTATAAGTTCCAAGCTCTGGAAAATAGATTTAAGTTATTGTTAGAAGTGGCTTGAAAGGATTGTTACTTGGAAGACTTTGTGACTGTAAAGCCTCCATGTTTATAAGAATATAAATGTTTTATTAACTGGTCATAAAAACATTAAACTACCTGGGTGTGGTGGTGCATGCCAGCTATTCAGGAGGCTGAGGCAAGAGGATCCCAAGATCCAAGCAAGCCTGGGTAACTTAAGGAGAGTCCCTGTCTCTAAATAAAATGGAAAAGGCCTGGAGATGTAGCACACTGGTAAAATGCCCTGGCTTCAAGCCCTAGTACTGCTCCCTACTCCCCCCAGCGGGGGGGGGAGGAGGAGGGAGAAAGGTTATACTAAAAACAGGTGTATCTGTCTTCCATTAATTTGTATAAAAGTATAATATGAAGGAATAAATTTAAATAACATTTTGAGCAAAAATCAAGATCTGCTACCCTGGCTTAAAAGGGAAAAACAATAAAAGCACAGGCACTAGATTAAGAATCTATTTTGAGTCGTGTTTTGATTTTTGTTTTGTTTTGTTTTGTTTTGTTTGTTTGTTTTGTTTTGTTTTGTTTTGTTTTGTGTGTGTGGAGTATTTAAGATTGAACTCAGGGACACTCAACCACTAAGCCAAATCCCCAGCCCTATTTTGTATTTTATTTAGGGAGAGTCCTACTGAGTTGCTTAGCACCTCACTTTTGATAAGGCTGGCTTTGAACTCGCTATCCTCCAGTCTCAGCCTCACAAGCTGCTGGGATTACAGGTATGCACTACCTCGCTCAGCTTGAGTGTTATTTTATAGGGTAAAAACCTTTATAATTGCCTTGCCTTTATTGCAATTTAAGATTTTCATTTTTGAGGTTCTGGGGATTGAACCTAGTGGTGTTCTACCACTGAGCTACATACCCAACCCTTTTTATTTTTTATTTGGAGACGGAATCTTGCGAAGTTGCTGAGGCTGGCCTCAAACTTTCAATCCTCTTGCCCCAACTTCCTGAGTCACTAGGATTTCAGGTGTGCATCACTGTACCCAGGAAGAATCTTGAATCTGTTAGAACTGAGGCCTTTTGTATCATTATATTTTGGGATGATCCTTATGTGTATAATTAAGTATTTTCTCTTAGGTGACATTTGCAGCCATAGCATATGTTTTTAGTTTCAGTAATTTTACAGCAGTATCTATTTGTCATAAACTGCTTTTGCATTATCATTTGAGTTGTAAAATTTAACCCCTTTGTTAAAACTAAAGCAGCTTTTGTTTTTCTGGTATTTCAGTATCACTCATAGTAGAGAAAAAAAATCCTTAAACATGCAATTCGATATATGTCTCAACATAGAGGTCTCTATACCACATTTTTAATTAGGAGAAAGGCAGCATATTAACATAGAAAAATTTGACATCGTTATATTTCCACACCTCCAAGTTGTACTTTTTTTTAATTTTGTAGTTATAAATGAACAGAATGCCTTTATTTTATTTGTTTATTTTTATGTGGTACTAAAGATCAAATCCAGTGCCTCAAGCATCCTAGGCAAATGCTCTGCCACTGAACTACAGCCCCAGCCCCACATCTCCAAGTTTAATGGCCAAACAATGTTTATAGTTTATGGTGCAACTGAGTACTTTTAAGCCTTGAAAATACAATTATCTGCCAATTGTAAGTAAATTGTTGTATTGAAAAAGTTAGCTTTTATTGATGACAAAAGATGGCCAATGAACTTGGTTATAATTTCTGTTTCTATTGAAAAATAAGAATACCATTCTGTTTTTGTTAATACCAAGTTAATCTTTGCTAATATTTTGTTTGGTGCAGTACTGGGGATTGAACCAGTTCAAAGGCATTGTGCCACTAAATTACATTCCTAGCACCCCTCCCCATACTTTGTAAATCTTTTATTCTTTCTTTCTTTTTTTCTTTCTTTTTTTTTGGCAACAGGATCTTGTTAAATTGCTAAAGCTGACCTTCAACTTGTGATCCTCCTGACTTACCCTCCTAAATCTCTGTGATTATAGGCATGTGCCATTGCGCTTAGCTATAGTATATATTCTTTTGATATTAAAGTCTTTGGAAATCAAGTAATTTAAGTTGAAAGCACTGATTCCCAGAGCTACTTTTAGTAAAATTAAATTTATGTAAATTGATAATTTAATACTGATGAGTTGACTGCATACTATGGGAAAATTAATCTAATTATGCTAGTTACATACTTGAATATTTCTCATCCAATTTATTTAGAATAAAAATCACAGGTTTCATAAATGTACTCCTGTTAAATGTCTGTGACACTAATTTGAACATTTTCTAGTAACTAAAGTCCAATTTTTTTAAATAGAATTCTCCCAGTCCTTGGTTACATCAACACACCTCAGCAGATTGTATTGGATTACTCAGTCACATTCCTGTCAGACCTTCCAGTGCAGAACCTCATGAACCTCTTAAAATTACCAAACATTCCAGTCCACCATTGACAAAACCTGTAGTAGATCACCATAAAGAGTAAGTTAATTAATGCTTAAATTTAAAACTTGTTTTTCTTAATTTGCTTCTCAGTTAATTTTAAGTTAATAAATGTTTACATCTAGACTTTCAAGAAGTATTCTGTATTGATACATTTTGTAATTGATATTAGAGTACTTGCAAAGGTGGGTTTTACTTTTATAATAGAATATATTACATAGAAACCATCCCCCCAAAAAATTGGTTACAGAAATCTTTGTGTTTTATTTATAGAGAATTGGAGAGAAAAGCTTTTATGGAACCATTATGGTCTGTTGCATCCACATCAGCAAAAAATGACCTGGATCTAAATAGGTCACAGACTGGGAAAGATTGTCACTTGCATAGACATTTTGTGGATCCAGTATTAAATCAGTTGCAGAGGCTACCCCAGGAGACTGCAGAGAGATTAAACAAATATAAGGAAGAACATCATCAAATTCTTCAAGAAAGTATTGATGTTGCTCCCTTTACAACCAAAATTAAGGGACTTGAGGGTGAGAAAGAGAATTATTCCAGAGTAACAACATCATCATCTAGCCCTAAAAGCCATGTCATCAAACAAGATAAAGAAGTAGAAGGCTCTAACAGAGCTTTACAAAATGAAGAACCCAGTGCCTCAAAATAACTATTTCACTATATTGTCCAATAGTGTGGTCAATGAACCTCCAAGATCATACCCATCCAAAGAGGTTCCAAATATTCACACTGAAAAACAGTAATTCCCTTGCAACAGCAGCTAATCCTCAAACTCTTATTTCATTTATATCATCTCTTTCAAAGCCTCCACCTTTGATTAAACACCAACCAGAAAGTGAAAGTTTAGTAGGCAAGATACCAGAACATCTTCCCCCCATATTGCATATCACTCAGTAAAAACTTTCAGAAATGACTGTAGAAGTCCTACCCATTTGACAGTTTCTTCTACAAATACACTTCACAGTTTGTCTGCTTTACATAGAGCACCAGTATTTCACCCACCGATTCATCACACTTTAGAATGAAAGGAAAGCAGCTGCAGTAGCCTTTCCCCTCCGACTTTAACTCCAGTAATGCCAGTAAATTCTGGCAGCAATGTTCAGGAATCACAGAAGCCTCTGACTTTAATTCTTGAGCCAAAAGACTCTCAGGCAAAATTTGAGAGTTCTTCTGACCAGAGTTTGACAGAAATGTGGAGGGCTAATAATAACCTCAGCAAAGAGAAAGCAAAGTGGCATGTGGAGAAAAGTGGTGGAAAATCAAAGACTTCTGTGGCGTCTGCCATTGTGTGTCCACCTTCTAGTACAAAACCTGATAGCATGCAATGCAGTTAGCTTTCAAAGATCCAGTTAGTGAAAGATCTTCAACTGGGGCAAATAAAACAGATTGCCTCATATCAGTAGAAGCTGGAGAGATTGGAAGAATCATTCTACCAAATGTGAGTTCAGACAGTGCTCACATGAAATCTGAAAAAATCCTTTGAGACTGTCTCAAAGGGCATTGTTCCCACTTCAGTTATGTCTACTATATATACAATATGTAATACCAAAACAGATGTATTCACATCTGCTCCTACTACCACCAGTGTTTCCAGCTGGGGTAGTTTAGAAATAACTTACTCTTTGTCAAATATCATTTTGGCCTCTACATCCTTAGAATGTACCTCTTCAAAAAATGTTACTCAGTCAGTGGCTCAAACACAAGAATGCAAGGTCAGCACCACAGTTCCAGTTACACTGTCCAGTAATAATACAGGAGTATTGTTCAGCCTAGCTCTGGCTTCTCAGGCACAACTGATTTTATTCATTTAAAAAAGCCCAAGGCAGCATTGGTTGCAGCTCAGTATAAACGTAGTAATGTTAATGAGACTGAACTTAATCCTGTGAAAATTCAGACAGTTTCAGCCTCCCTTCCTCTGGATAGCATTGTAATCTGTAGTACAATTAACAAAGCAAACTCTGTAGGAAATGGGCAAGCATCCAAGACAAGTCAATCTACCACACTAAACTGAAAAAGGCCAGGCTTACCAGACATTCAGAAGAAGATAAAAATATTAATAAAATGGAAAATTCAGGGAATTCTGTATCAGAAATTATAAAACCATGTTCTGTCAACTTAACAGCCTCTACATCTAATGATATACAAAATAGTGTAGATAGTAAAATCATAGTGGATCAATATGTAAGAGATAATAAAGTCAATAGGAGAAAAGCCAAAAGAACTTATGAATCTGGCTCTGAAAGTGAAGACTCAGATGAAAGTGAAAGCAAGTCAGAGCAAAGGACTAAAAGGCAATCTAAGCCAACTTACAAAAAGAAGCAAAATTATTTGGGTGGCGGGCATGCAGGTCTGCGGGAGGCGAGCGCCTGGCGCTGTCCCAAGGCAACACTGCCCGGCCCTGGGCTGCCCGCGCTCCCGATGAAAAAGCAGCTCCGCGGCCCCCCATCGTGGGTGCACACGTCGACTTCGGGGGGGCGGCGACGGCGGCTGGGGGCACCCAGGCGGGGTCGGAGCCTGGTGCGGGGTCTGGGTCCAGCTCAGGCACCGCGACGGGTGCAGCAACGGGAGCGGGGGCCATGCCCTGCAAGAGCATCGAGTGGCTGCAGGAGGAGTTGGAGGCTTGGCGGCTTCCCTTCTGTTGCAGGATTGCCGACCCCACGAGCTCACTGAGACAGCCATCAACCTGGCCATCCTGGTCCTCATGCTGCGCGCCGCCTACACAACGGCAACCTGCCCATTTGCTCCATCATCCCCAACCACGCCGACAAGGAGCGCTTTGCTACGCGTTGCAAGGAGGCCACTGTGCTGCTCTACAACGAGGCCATGGTTGAGTGGCAACCTGAGCCCGGTGCTCCTACCTCCATGCTTGGATTGCTCCTGCACGACGGCTGCCAGGCCTACTACCTCCAAGGTGGTTTTAACAAGTTCCAGACAGCGTACTCGGAGCATTGTGAGATCAATGTGGACTGCTCATCCTCGCCCAGTGGTTCGCCGCCCACCTCGGTGCTGGGCCTGGGGGGGTCTGCGCATTAGCTCTGACTGCTCTGATGGCGAGTCAGACCGAGAGCTGCCCAGCAGTGCCACCGAATCGGATGGCAGCCCTGTGCCATCCAGCCAGCCAGCCTTCCCCATTCAGATCCTGCCCTACCTCCACCTTGGCTGCACCAAGGACTCCACCAGCTTGGATGTGCTCAGCAAATACGGCATCAAATATATCCTCAATGTCACGCCCAACCTACCCAACGCCTTCGAGCATGGTGGCGAGTTTACCTATAAGCAGATCCCAGCCTCTGACCACTGGAGCCAGATCCTCTCCCAGTTCTTCCCTGAGGCCATCAGGTTCATTGATGAGGCCTGCTCCAAGAAGTGTCGTGTCCTAGTGCACTGCCTAGCAGGCATCAGCTGCTCGGTGACGGTCACCGTAGCCTACCTAATGCAGAAGATGAACCTGTCACTAACCGATGCCTATGATTTCGTCAAGAGGAAAAAGTCCAACATCTCGCCTAACTTCAACTTCATGGGGCAGCTGCTGAACTTTGAGCGGACCCTGGGGCTAAGCAGCCAATGCAACAACCACGCGCCCAGCGAGCAGCTGTACTTCTCCACGCCCACCAACCATAACCTGTTTCAACTCAACACTCAGTTTACTTATTCACAACACGTGAGACCAGGTGCAAGGATGGGCATAGTGCTGGGGCTCCCCAAGCCCTCCACAGGGCCCGATGGAGGGCCCAAGCTTGTTGTCCCTGGCCCAAGGAACCCGCGGATGTCTCCTGTGCCCAGAAGCGGAGGCCGAGTGGTATCCAACTCTCTGCCATTTGTGGGGGCAGGGTCTCCCTCTGCAGGACTTGCTAAAGAGGCCTCAGCTGTCAGACACATGGCTTTGGGGGCCCCTGGACCCTCATGTCTATCCCAGGACACTCCTTTCTTCTGGTGGCCTGACCATTCTGTCTGTTTTTAAAGACACATCTATGGACCTGAGTTTACTTTTTAATTTTAGCAGGTAAATCCAAGCTCCACAGAGCACAGAGTATTCAAGCTCTTCTTGATTTTTCTTTTTTTTTTTTAATGAAAAATGTTATGTTCAGGCTACATGCAGCAGTGGATTGTATAAACCAGTATTTCATACCTTTCTTGATCTTGTGAGAGAGAGAAAAAAAGAAGCAAAATGATTTGGAAAAAAGAAAAGGTGAAATAGAGGAAGATTTGAAACCAAATGGAGTTCTCAGCAGGAGTGCCAAAGAAAAAAGTAAATTGAAGTTGAAGAGTAGCTGTAATAGTGGTAAGTAAATAATTTGTTTTATCTAGCTCAGGTAAAATGGACTGAATGTTCTAGCAGTACTGGTGTGGTTTTAGGAAGATTAGTTAGTTGAAAGGCATTCTTTTGTCTTTATTTGCAGGTGTACATACACAAAAACAATGTGTATGTATTCACTGATGTCATGTCAACATTTTACAAGTACCCTATAAGAGGAAATAAGAGATTTATTCCTCATTTTAGAGAGACTTGAAGAAATACACTTATTTTACCTACCACTCATAGTAGATAATATTTGTAACCCACTTTGTAATTTAGGAGTTAGTCATAATCTTAACTATTTCTAAGAACTGTTAAAATGCAGTTATGGTAATCTTAATAAAAATGATTCTAATGGTCATGAAGATATTTAATTATAACAATATTTAGTTGGAAAATTCTAGTTATTGTAATGCACATTACCAGAGAAAAATTAAGAGTAGAGTGAATATGACATATCTTCAGGTGTCAAAATTGTAAGCTCATTGGAATTACCATCTATTTAATGATGCTGTTCAAATAGTTGTTCAAGATAGAGATACAAGATAGAGGGAGAATCTTGTGGTTTCATTTCCATATTCAAGAACTTCCAGAATAAGTAGAAAGCTGCAAAATTCGAATAATTCCTTTATGGTTATAGCTGGACAAAAATAAGTGATTCCAGTAATATTCAGTATAAAATGTTTCTATATGTGTTTACTCTAGAAGTGTTTTTTCTCAGTTTACTTATTTCTTTGTTGGTGTGTTGCACTATGCAGAAAGCACTTAATAGTTTGATTATATTCATGTGTTCATCCACATACAATATATGAAATATCTGTGACATTGTGGATACTCAAGAAATACATTCACAAGCACTTGTGTGCTTGAAGACTCTTATTTGTGTGTTTTCACAGAATTAGGTTTTCCCATATGGCTGTGTGGAAACCAGAGGCAAAGTGAAGGAGAAAAAAACAGGAGGATGGAATCATAAAAAAGGGCAGGCAGAAAGTGAAAGAACGAAGGACAAGCTCAACTAGAGATAGAGAGACTGGCAGACTGAAATGCAAGTACAGTCAGAAGACAGAGAGGGAGATTGACAATCAAGGATACCTGCCATTTATTTGAATTTGGGTTATATACAGTGTCACTTTTTCTTTCCCCTATGTTGTTCTTACTGCCCCTGTTGAATTCACAGTTGGCTTAGTGTGGTCAATAACTGTTTCTCTTCTATTTCACAAAACATTTCCTTTGGTGTTGCTTATTCGTATACTTGAGTTAAATTTACAGAAAAAAGTTAGGAACCCTCCAGCTTTTAACACTTAGAAAACCATTATGGGGTTAAATTTATAAAATTAACTCTAAATAAAGTGCATATTCTCTATTCATCTTGAGACTGAATGTACATGTTTTCAAGTTAGAGTCCTAAGACAATGCCTGGCATTAGTACCTTTTTTCTCTAGATTGTAATGCTTAATCAAATCTCTCATATGTGGTAACTATCATTTAATTTCAGTAATATTGAATTGTGTATTTAAAATTAGAAATTAGTTGCCTTTTCATAACTAATTCTTACATAATTTTAGTTTATCGAGAATATCTATTTGTGTGTTTGCTTATGGGGAACTAAATTTCAAAAGGTTCTTACTACACAAAGAAAGAACTGAGTTAGGTTTTGTTGTTGTTGACTAATTATGTTAATCTTAAACTATTAGATTTTAGATTTTGCAAATAAGTTAGATATGTAGAATTAGAGGAAAAACTTATTTATTGTACAAATATTATTATAGTTAAATTTATAAAAGTTGTTAACAACAGTTACCTATGGCCTGGTCTAAGAGCAAAAGTTTGTCAAAATCTCTTCATATCAATGTTACCTGTGGCTACTTTTGCACTCTAATGACATAATTATTTATTTATTTATTTATTTATTTTTTAAAGAGAGAGGGAGAGGGGGGGAGAGAGAGAGAGAGAGAGAGAGAGAGAATTTTAATATTTTATTTATTTATTTTTTTAGTTATCGGCAGACACAACATCTTTGCTGGTATGTGGTGCTGAGGGGAGCGCGCTACCGCTGAGCCACATCTCCAGCCCCTGACATAATTATTTATGATAAAGACCCATAAGCCATAAAATAAAAGATATTTAATACTTGTTACTTTATAGCATTAGTTTGTTAATCATAGTTTTTGATGTTTTCAGTTCAATGCCCACATACAATAAATGTATGCTCAAAGACTCTTCACCTTCACCCTACCTTAATACTGTATTCTTATTTTTTCATTTTGTAATCTTGAGTAATAATCAGAAGATTCATTGAATAATTTTAATTTCATAATGAGAATATGTCAATATGGGGATTTTTCAACACAGAATGAGACCATCTCTCTGATTGATTAAACTGATGATGTGAAATGCTTATTTGTGATTACACAATTTTTTAGAAATTTGTTCAAAATTGGAAGACAAAAATCTATCCACTTAGCTAAGTATGAGGAATTACACAGATTATCTATATGGGGGAAATTATATCAATCAGTATGCAGAGTTGAGAAAGAATGAATATGGTCTTCAATTCACTAATATCAGATGGACAACACTTAACTTGCACAAGTGACAAAAAATACAATGAAACTTTGAAGTTAAAGGTCAACATTTCTGAATTTAGACTTAGATCTCTTTTTAGTTAATCACCTATTATTAAATAAGCTATTTTCCTTTTATGCTCTTAATCAAAGTACTTGAGAACATGGATGCAAAAAACATTTTTTAACCACCATGGGTAGGACCATAACATTCAGAAAATTCCTACAGGGCAATATACCTTGCCCTGTATGAAAAACCATTTCTATTTCTCCTTATAGACATGATACCCCTGATGATCAGGAGCACATCTTTGTTCATTTTTGATGTATATGACAACATAGTAGAAAATACATAATTGGTGCTCAATGAACAACTTGTTCCATGAATAAGAGAGAAGGGAAAATGGTCAAATTCACTGTTTTTTAATAAAGTATCAACAAAAGAATACCTAATTTAAAATATCACTTGTCAGTGTTACAAAAATAAAAATAAATGCAATCAACCATTCACAGTCTGACATACAGGACTCTGCAGCTTTTTTTGTTAATCATCTCAGTCAAAATAATTTAAAAAATATTCTCGCAATGTTTGAATTGTGTGGAATAAACCTCCTAGAAATGTTTTTTTTTCTATATTCTACTGAGTAGAAAGCTGTATTATTATTACAGAAAGTGTTGATTACAAATAGAAAGGGATTTCTAAAAGCAGAGCAATTACAAAATAAATAAATGACTTGAGTTTTTGCCATTAAAGACTAAGACAGGTGAGAAACAAGGTTTTCTAAATTAATAATACTTTTTCTAAATTAGGTTTACTAAATTCATAAAAATAATCTTTATTATAAATTATAGGAATTGTTTTTTTATAGTTTATTTTTTTTAAAAAAATATTTTACCAACATTGGCTAGATTAAAAAAAAATCTGTACATGTAGAAAAATTAAACCTATATCCTATTTTTTCTCTAATTTTTATTTATTTTTTCAGGTGATAATTTATATAAAAGGAGGACACTCAAAACAGAAAATTGTTTCAAAGTACATTAAAATATAGGCCAATTTGTCAATGTAAATAGAACAAATAAAGACAAATATTGTTGAATGTAAAATCACAAGGGATATTACTAACAAATAAAATTAAATTTTACAGCTATCAGAAATCTATCTCTGGGGTTGGGATTGTAGCTCAATGATAAAGCTCTTCCTTGCATGTTTGAGGCACTGAGTTCTATCCTCAGCACCAAATCCAAATAAATAAAGGTATTAAAAAAGAATAATTATTTTTTTAAAAAAATATATCTCTGCTTTAGGATAAGTTCATGAACATGATTCTATACATACTCAATTGAAAAATCATAATGTTACACTTATACTTGCAGGTAAGCTAAAAGTAAATATTAATGACCATACCCTTATTTTATTTCAGTGAGCACAGCTTAAAGATCAGTTTTAAAAATGTTTGAATTTGACAGTAAATTGAATTGTGTATATAATTTTCTCCATATGAAATAATTTATTCACAAATTAATGGTTATTTTGGAAAATGTCTTACATTAGTAAGAATGCTATGTCGCTGGGCCGAGTGGCACGCACTTGTAATCCCAGCAACACAGGATACCAAGGCAGGAGGTTCGGAGTTCAAAGCCAGCCTCAGCAACAGTGAGTAGCTAAGCAACTCAGTGAGACTCTGTCTCTGAATAAAATACAAAATATGGCATGGGATGTGGCTCAGTGCCCTTGAGTTCAATCCCCAGTATTTCCCATGCACCCCCCAAAAAGACTGCTAATTTTATGTCACTAAGGACATGCTCTCTTAAGACTCCTATTCAACATCATGCTAGAAGCCTTGGTAAGGGTAACAATACAAGAAAAAATAAATACAATTACCGGTTCTTGGAACAGAGAAATAAATGAAGCTGTGTTCATTCAGAGATTACATGTGTCTATGTAAAAAAAAAAAAAATCTAAAAAAATCATGAAAAACCCAACAACAAGAATAGCATCCTGAATTCAATAAGAGTGCAGAGACATAGGCTAATATAAAAACAGTCAACTGTTTTCAAACATATCACTGATGAATAATTGGAATTAAAATTCAAAAAGTAATTAATAATACCATTTTAAAAAGAGAAATTCTTCTGTATAAACTTCACAAAATTAAAATATACAATTTTTTTTGTAGAAAAACTAACAAGACACATGCAAGAACTTAAAGTCTAAACAAACAGGAATATTTCTTACTTATAAATTGGAAGACTTAATCCCTTCCATCTTTATCAACACAATCCAAGTAAAAATCTTGGCCAGAAATTTTAAAGATATTGAGTAAGATATTATAAAATTATATGGATAGGCAAAAACATCGAATAGTCAACACGACACTGAAAAGATGAAGAAATTTAGAGGACTAAGGCTAATCTTTGTCTAGAATCTGTATAGTTCTAGTAACCAATACATCCTGGTATTGGCAAAGTATAGAACAGGGAACAGAATAGATAGTTCAAATGTAGATCCACACACATATAGCCAAATGATTTACAGAGGTAATTAACTGGAGGAAGGGTAGTCTTTAAACAAATGATGTTGGAACAATGGTATTTTCACATGCAAAAAAAAAAAGTCTAGACAGATAAGTTTAATATTTATAGAAAATAATTTAAAATAAGCCCTAATATAAAACTCAAAACTGTTTAGCTTATAGGAAAGAAAAAGAAGTTTTAGGTGACCTGGCATTTGATAAAGACTTGTAATGGTCAACATCAAAAGCGTAATCCATAAAAAATATTACATTGTTGGATTTCATTAAAATTGAAAACTTCTGTTCTGCCAAAGACACCATTAAGAGAATCAAAATACATGCCAAAAACTAGGAAAAATCATTTGCAAACACATTTTGGATAAAGGAGTTGTATTCCAAATTTAAAAAGAACATTGAAAAGCCAAGAAAAGAAAAACAACCTCATTTTAAAAAGGGCAAAATGTCTTAACATATACCTTGCCAGATCACATAGACAAATAAGCATAAATGATGTTCATAGGAAAATAAAAATTAAAACAGCAAGATATTGTTGCCTGCTTAATAGAATGGCAACGAACAAACAAACAAACAAATGAACAAAAAATAGCACTGGCACCCTCAAGCTAGCAAGCTGCAGAACAGGAATTCTGATTGATTGCTTATGTGAAGGTAATGTTGAACAGCCACATTGGAAGATGGTTTAACAGTTTCTTACAAAGCTAAAGGCAGTTCTATCACATGACCCAACAATCATGGTTCCTAGGGTATTTATACAAATTATTTAAAAGGTGTATGCCCACAAAGTTTTGAATTGAAATATTATAGCATTTTTATTATTGCAAAAAAAAAACTGAAGGCAAATAAGATTTCCTCTATTGGTGAACACACAGACAAATTTGCAATATATTCTTATAATAGAAAACTGCTTATCAGTGAAAAGTATGAGTTATAAAGCCACACAAAGCCAAAGATGAATCTTAAATGAGTATTAAGTCAAAGAAAACAATCTAAAAAGACTATGCAGTACATTATTTCATTTATAAGGTATTATGGCCAAACTGGAGCCATAGAGAAAGTGAAGTAGAAGAATGGATGCTAAGGATATAGAGGGGAAAGATAGTTGAACAAGAAAATAACAGAAACATTTTTTTTGCAGTGGTGAAATTACTCTCTATGATACATAAATGGCAGATACATGGCATTATACACTTGTTAAAACTCACAGAACTTTACAGCTCAGAGTTAACATAACATATAAAAATAAGAAGATACAATTTAGGAGTTCAGGAAATGTGAAAATATAATGAAAACTGTGAAGAAATCTAACTGTATTACAAATACATGAAACAATATCACAGAATGGGGGAGTGAGTGGGTACGACAATGACCTGGTAACTTTCAAAGTGAATTGAGTCCTTGAAATTAAAAGCAAAAGGGATTTTACACAGTCCTATAGATATTACAGTTCATAATGTTACTACTCCATAGGATATAGGTTCTCTACAATTTTCTAAAATACAGTTGCATATAGGAAATTATCAATTTAAGTAAATGGGCAGTGAATATCTGAAGTCCAGTTCCTCACAGTTGGAATGAGAGGCTACAGACAAGCAAGAATAGGCATTAAAATCATCCATGTAGAAATTCATTAGAATTGGAATATAAGTCAAATGGTAAATAAATTAAAATTATATCTTCCTACAGACTTAAAAGGTTATATGTTTACTGATGTTTAGCTTAATATAGTTGTGGATAATTTCACAGAAATATTTATAACATGTAGATATACTTTTGTTTTGATACCCACATGTATCTTTTTGTTCTCACATCTGAGAGACTGTGGAATCAATAACATACTTTATAGATAAGCACAACAAGATTTTTGATTTTAATACTACATTCCAATTAAAGCAACCAGGTATATCTGAAGAAATGGCTAATTATACCACCGGGATGAATCAGGAATAACCTGCAGTGACAAAAAGCAAGCAAATAAGTATTCAAAGAAACAAACATGCAAATCATAACAGGGATGTGAAAAATAACCTGGAACTCGATGGAAAGTTCATGCAAATACCAATGTTAAAGCAATTTGGGCCATAAAATAATTAAATTAATACAATACTGTAACCCCCAAATAAAAATAAATATATGTCCATGCTTATATACTAAATAAATGACTGAACGAATATATACATATGGGAGAAGACACAAATCTCCATGCAGAATTCCAAATAATTTATGTACACAGTTCTCCTCCAAGAAGATGGAGCATAAATCCTTGCCGTTTAAGTGAGATTCACACAATTACTTCTTTCTTAAAAGTAAATTATAGCAAAACAAGAATAACTGGACAATGGGAGATCCTGAGAATGTCTACCTCAGCCATTGAGTGAGGTTAATACCAGCAGTGATATGCATGCCAATAGTATATACCTTGGTTATGATTTGATGAGAAGTCCACTCTACCACTGGCTTCTTTCTCCCCCAAATCAAGAACTGTAGTCTAATCTAAAAATAAATAAATAATATGAAAAATAAACAACACACGACAAATATCATTTATGGTGCATTCTACAAATTATTTGACTAATACTCTGAAAATTGCAAAGGTCTTTGAAAAAAGTAAAAAGTTTTTTATGGAAAGAGGAACTTAAGAAACTTGAGTAATAAATGTAATATAGTTAATTGGATAGGAATCTGGGACATTTAAAGAACATAAGATAAGGAAATGAGTAGCACTACCCACAAGAGCCAAGAGAAGAAAATAACTGAAGTGTTGATCTACTGATGAAGAAAATGTGGTCCATATATACAAGGGAATCTTATTTAACCATAACAAGACTCAAATTTTATCATTTATGACAACATAGATGGAAATGGATATCTTTATGTTAAAGAGAAATAAACCACACACAGAAAAATAAATACTGAATGATCCCACTTATATGTGGAATCTAACAACGTTACTGTCTTAGAAGTTTAGAAAAGAATGGTTGTTATCAGAGGAGTAGAAAGGCTAATCAACAGTATGTTATAGTGAAATAGGAGCAAGAAGTTCTGGTTTTCTGTTTTAAAGTAGTATGACTATATACAACAATAATATACTGCATATTTCAAAAAGCTAGAAGAAAATATGTTGAATGTCATCAGTATAAATAAGTGGGAAGTTAGATATACTTACTCTAATTTAAACATTGTGATACATACATGTATTGAAACATCATATGAATACCCATCACATGAATGCATAACTTAATATTTGTAAGTATCAGTTAAAAATAAAATTTTAGATTAAAATAGTAAGGAAATCTGAGTAAGTTTTGAGTTCTTGTATCAATATTTATATATTATTTATGACAAATAAACCTTAATAATATTAATAAAAATTAACATAAAATATTGATAAAATTTTAACATAAAATTAATGTTAAAATATTAACAAAGTTATTGGATATGGAGCATGTGAGGACTTGTTACAATCTTAATAGATTTTTAATAAATTTACATTTATTCTATAACAAAATTTTATCAAAAATAAAAACACACTTCTGTTAGGGTCTGTAAACAAGTCTGGATGGCGAATCCCAAAACTCAAAGGCCCAATTCTCTCTGATAAGTGGATGCTGATCCATAATGCAGGGGGGTGAGCATGGGAAAAATGGAGGAACTTTGATGGGGCAAAGGGGAGGGAAGGAGATATGGGGGCAGAAAAGATGTTGTAATGAGATGGACATAATTAACCTAAATACATGTTTGATTACACATATGGTGCAACTTTACATTGTGTACAGTCAGAGAAATGGAAAGTTGTGTTGCAAATGTGTATAATGAAACAAAATGCATTCTGCTATAATCTATACTTAATTTAAATAAATTGATTTATTTAAAAACACATAGTCATATAAGAAAAATTCTAAAAAGCCTTAGGTCTACAATCCAGAGGTTAACATCATATGTATTATAGTTCTTCTACTTATACATACTGTCATATTGTAAAGATCATATGCTTTTAGCAATTCAATTTTATTCTTAACATTCTATTTTTGAAAAATGTATTTTAATAGATGATGCATACTAATATTGGTAGAAATTTGTTCATTAATGGTTACTTTCTAATTTTTTTCTCTTGGCAAAGCCAGTGACTTCCATTAAGTGCTGTGACAGTGATGTGTTCTGAATACATGTGTCATTATTTTAACTGGCAATGGCTTCACAATTGAGAAACCACCATGTTCAACGATCTAAAAAGTGTATTTCTTAATTTTATTTCACTTCAATTTGTTTTTTTTCACATCAAAACTTTGATTAGCTTAATGGCAGTTGAATCTAACTGTCAGATCTTGTATAAAATGAGAGAAAAGCATATTGTATATTGTTTTTGTTTGAATTTTGTACCAAATTACAGTCACTTGGGACAATTTTAGGATTTATTTTAAATTCAAAGTTTAATTTTTATTCACATGAGAATGTATGAATATCATTATGAAATGCATCAATATTTGTAGCTATTCCCACGTGTGGCTCATTGGCTTCTGCCAAAAATGAATTGGTCTCTTTGAACAGGCCACCTGCAAGTAGATAATTGCAACAAAGACAATGGCCAGTGCTTGGGCTACTGTTTACCTGCCAGCAAACATACTTACTCTAAACAAAAAGAAGAACCATCTTCCAAAAAACATGTTCAGTGTCAATATTTTGATGATAGAATAAATTGATGAATATGCCCAGTATTTATACATGGCCAAGTGTATTCTTTCAGACTTGAATATGATCTTGTTGCAATCTTGACTATTAATGTTTTTAGTCCAGAGGTCATAACTTCACTTAGACAATTACTTTGAATATAGCTTTTAGTTCCAACTCTTATGTACAAGTATTTAAAAACATTTGGAGAATCCTTAAAATTATATATTTTTCTTCATGTTTTGTTCTTATTGCTAGTTTATTCTTTTATTCACCCTCAACCGAGTACTAAAAACCTTTTCCTAAATAGGAGTAAAAATGTTCAGCACATTTTGTAAAGCCTTGCTTCATGATGATATGAATGAGGAAGTCTGGGTCAATAGTGAAGATTAGAGACAGATAAGATTGTTAATTCGAATCAGCCACATGTATGCTCAAGGTTTTATTCTCCTAGGTGAATTCCTCACTTCAGCTCCATACAATCATCAGGTGAACAAAAGGCAAGAAGCAAAGAGAATCATTTCCTCAGGAATTTTGCCAGATATCATTATGATTTAGTGTACATGCTAATAGTTAAGAATAACAACAAAACAGAAATGAAAACATTCATTGAAAAACTGCTGACCTGTTGCTATTCTTGGTACTCATTGACTTTTAACCTAATCATACATTTGATTACCCCCTTAAAATTTTAGAGTTCCTATTATGCGATATTGGAATTTGTTTTGTTTAATAAAAATATTGCTAGATAGCACTGTCAGTTAGAAAATTAGATTTAATTTCCCTTTGTGAGTAATTAGCTGTTAGAATCTCGGCTCTCCTTATGCATATAATTAACTTTATTCTAATCAAATATAACTTCTTTGGTGTTGAAGATTATTCCACAAGCTTTGTCATCAAATATTGCACTTCTTTTTCATGACAAACTTAAATTAAGTAAAATGTTTATTTACTTACAAGATTTTTACATGAAAATGGGAAACACAGGAAAGATCGTAAAGTTTCTAATGCCAAGGTTTCTTTGTTTATCAAGGCATTTCACTTCTAATTTCTATTGTCAGTATTGAGACACTGAAATTACAATCAGGTATATGAAAATTTGGATGTGAACATGCACTTCACTGCTGGGTTCTGCTTTGTGTCTCTAGGTCACCCTGAGCATCATTTACATCAAAATGTTTCAAATCATTGGCCCACTGCCCATCATTCTGGGCTAGAATTCAGGGATATATATATATATATATATATATATATATATATATATATATATATAAAAGATATTAAATTTATATATATATATATAAAAGATATTAAAAGTAACTGTTAAGAAGTGAAAAAATTAGCTACACGTTTGATTTATTTACACATAATTTTTAAAAAGGTAATTAAATAATTGACTGAATTTATACATTTAATTTTTAGGGCATCATGATTTTTTAAACCAAAAAATCAATTAATGGTTACATCTGAATTGTCTATGTACTCACTTTAAATAGTAGTTGTTCAATTTGGATAGTAATAACTCCTCAATAATCTCAAAAAAATGCATCCTACCCCACATAATTGCTATATTTGATATTGGAAGATCAGTAAAAATGGAAACAGCTTAAAAATGATCGCCCTTTGAAGAAAAGCCAATCCTATTAATATTGCATTTAGCTAAGAAAAATCATTGCTGTCTTAAACAACAATTTGAGAAGGGCAAAGATTATTACAACAAACTCAGATATTCTACAACCTCATGGAATAATTATAAATATTACAAGGTTCTTTTGTCAAGAGACTACTAGATTATGGTTGTAAGCTATAAATACTGGTAAAGCAAAATATATTTTTAAAGAGCATCATCCGTCTTGCAGAATTTCTGGCTTTGCCTGAAGCAAATCATTACAAATATTTTGTCTTTAACATTGGGAAAAAAATTTCACTATACCTTTAGAAAAAGAAGAGGGAAAAGTATGTGAATCACTCTGAAATATACATGAAAACATAAATTAACATATGCTCTAGTTTCCTTAGTATTACAATGTTTTTTTTTTAATCTTTCTTTTTTATTCTCTTTGAGATAAGGTTTCATTAAGTTGCCCAATCTGGTCTCAAGCTCCAGATCCTCCATCATCAGGCACGCAAGTAGCTGGAATTGCAGGAATAGGCACCTGGCTAATATAACAAAACGTTTTACCCAATGTTAAATACCATTTAATTTATATTGTATTACTTATTTTCTAGCATTGCCATATAGATAAACTTAGATTATTTATAGATAGTATCTTCTCAAAAATTAATAATGTAAATGTTATTTAACTATAAAAATTCAAGTTTTCTGTGTATATTCAATGTTATGAGCATAAAATAATTTTTATGGACATGCATATCAAAATGTGAAAAAAACAAAAAAAACCCTTGTATTTCTCTTAAACTGACTTTTTTTGTTTGTTTTCACAGTGATGATTATTTATTATGACAGATAATAAATTCTAGCCATATTACTTAGGAAATACAAAATCACTTAAACATCATTGTTAACATGCCACAAATAGTAAATTAAACCTTTCAACATACAATCAACTCTTATACTCTTCTCTAGAGGATATTCCAAAATATTTTAGGTATTCAGACATGTCCTTTTTATTCTCACAGACAATTCAGAATTGATTCTATGAGTGTTTGTGTGTGTGTATGTTTGTGTGTGTAAAATTCATTCTAAACAAAATATAGTTCATTGTTTTTATTATTTTTTAGGAACTAATCTTTTTTATTCTTAGCCATTTCTATTTATTTCTATGATGTTTATTATTGTGTTGTGATTATGCATAATATGGGGGCTCATTTTGACATAATTATACATTCATGGAATATAATTTGCTATTATTCTTTATAAAAAAGAAGTACAAACTAACTACAAATGATATAATTTCAAATTTTCTTTAAAACAAATATATCTAGATATTTGGCATACCATGTCTGAGATAGGACAAAATAAATCTGATTTTATATATGTAGTATTACAATACAAATAGGAATGTTTGAGATTTACATTGGCTTTCTAACAAACAGAGCACTCTTAACATAATTTATATATTATGTACATTAATAGGATGAATCTGGCTTCTCATAACAGTGAACTAATAAAATGAATTACATGAAAAATACATTTCTCATATCAAAAGGATACTTTTGAGTAAAAACAAATATGACTTTTATACTTATTTCGCTGTCACAAATAAATAAAAACAATACAAAGTTGAATGGCAATGCTCAATAAAAGTCAAAGCCCTTTAAAAAATAATTGCAAGTATGTAGTACAACCAGTTAAATTATATAACTTGCTTAACCTAGTTTTTTTTTTTTTTTTAGTCATTTACTGACAATGTTCATATTCTCCTAAGGCCAATTACAGGAATGAAGCATGGAATAGTATAAATTGTGATCTGTTTTTATAAATTGCATAATGATATATTCCCACATCCTTTGGCAATCATTTTAAGGTTTAGTGAAAAAAACAGAGTAAAAATTGTGTATATCAGCCATTGTTTACTTTATAGATTGAGCAAAATTATACACTGTGCTCTCAATTATTTAACCTAAAAAATGACCTTTAAATTTATCAAATATTCACTCAATAGCAAGCAAGTACTAGAAGTGCTGGGAGGTATCAGTAGCATAAAATAGAAATTCTGACTTAGAGAAAATTATTATATCAATTGGAGATACACATAATATGAACAAAATATTAAATTATCAAAGGCTTTGGGAAGTATTACAATAAGAAAAATGAATGTCTCATTGATCAAATTGTTTAAAAATGAAAATAAGGTAGTCTTTAAGATTCAAGAAATCACTTACATAAATTTTGAGTTTAGTTAAATTTCTAAAGATGAATGAAAGCAATTGATGGAGTAAGGGAAAGAGTGGCAAGCGTCCCAGAAATTGCAGTACAGAAGAAGCAAATTCAGAGAATCAGGTTTTATTTGAACATGCAGGTCTCCCAGGAAATGAGTGCCTTCTATGACAGTGGTGATATGTACGTTGCTTCCAGAATAAGAATTAGAAAATGAGTTTTAATCGTTGCCTCTTGCTGGAATTGTGGCTCACACATGTAATCTCAGCAGCTCAGGAGTCTGAGGCAGGAGGATCACAAGTTCAAAACCATCCTTAGCAACTTAGAGACTCTGTATCTAAATAAAAAAGAAGGGTTTGAGATGTAGCTCAGTGGTTGAGCACCTCTGGGTTCAATCCCTGGTACAAACAAACAAACAAAAACTGCCTCTATCAGGCAACTTTTGAGTTATGAGGATTTCTTCTAATTCTGAAAAGAAAGGTGAGAGTGATAGACTGTGTTTGGTGCCCCTGCTTGGAAAAATGAGCTTCTGGATCAGCAGGTGGAAAGAATTATCAAAGTAAACGTATGGCTAAACTAAGGAAGGAAATGGAATTGTCTTCAAGTAGCTGTTCTTTCCTTACTGAAAATTAGATCTTTCTTAAAATGTATTCCCTTCTCCACCCTCTCTCTTTCTCTTTCGTCCTTCACACATTCAAATATGTCAGTTCATATTTACCACATGATTTGTTAGAAAGAGATTCACTACTAATCAAAAGATAAACATAAATTTGGTGGGCTTTGGAATGCTTAGTAATATTTATCAGATCATATTTACTGTACTAGTTAACTTTGTGGCACACGTATTGAAATGAGTTTAATAATAGGTTTGCGTAGGGTATAAACTGAGAAGTGGGATAGATGGTTCAAATGGTGGGTCCATTCCAAGTTTTTTGAGGAATCTCCATACTGTTTCCATAGTGTTTGCACCAATTTGCAGATCCACCAGCAATGTATAGAGTGTACCTTTCTCCGCACATCCTCTCTAATATTTACTGTTGCCTGCATTCTTGATAACTGCCATTATGGCTAAAGTGAGATGAAATCTTAGTGAGTTTTGATTTGCATTTCTCTAATTTCTAGAGATGATGAACACTTTTTCATATATTTATTAATCAATTGTATTTCTTCTTCTCTGAAATGTCTGTTCATATCCTTAGCCTATTTGTTGATTGAGTTTTGTTTTTTTGGTGTTAAATCAGCATTCTACAATGATACAACCACATCAAAGTTTATAGCATCTCACTTCACAATAGCTGAACTATGGGACCAACCTAGGTGTCCTTCAATAGATGAATGGATAAAGAAAATGTGGTAAAAATATATATTCATGTGGTGTAATATTTTACTCAGATTTAAAGAAAAATGAAATTATGGCATTTTCTGGTAAATGAATGGAGTTGTAAAATATGTTACTAAGCAAAATAAGCCAATCCCCAAAAACAAAGTCCAAATGTTTTCTCTAATATGTAGATACTAGTTCACAAGAAGTGGGGGTACACTAGAGAAGAATGGAGTTACCTTAGATTAGGTAGGGGGAAGTAAAGGGAGAAGAGGGGAGGGGAGAAATGTGGGAATAGGACGGATTATAGAATGAAACAGACATGATTACTTTATGTATGATTGCATGACCAATGTAATTCTACAACATGTACACTGAGAAAAATGAGAAATTATATCCCATCTAAGGATCCAAGTTTATGAATGCATTCTACTGTCATGCATAACTAATTAAAACAAAACAAAACAATAAAAAAATAACAGGTTTGCCTTAAATTGTAGTCATTGGGCTTTTTATATTTCCCTGAGTGTCATCCATTTAACATGCATCCATTGTGCATGCTGGACACTGCTGTCTCAAATATGGAATAATAATTTTAACTATTATTATATTCTAGAATGGGCCTTCTTACACTATAAGCTCATTTAATCTTCATAATGATCTTATGATGTTTATTTTTAAAGTGAATTCATTTATTCTCAGAGAGAGAAGAGTAACAAATTTCCCACACTAGGTCTCAAATTCATTGAGATATGAGTCTATGTACATTTATCATTTTTCTGCTGGTCACTCTCACAAGGATGTTAATGTTGGCTGATTAAATACATGCAGAATGAGGAGTCTTAGGAAATTGTGCTAACCTAGAAAAGAGACAACATCATGTAAAATAATATCATACTTATATGGAACGAACTACAATTTAGGGTGTAGAATGTTCATGTAAAATGTAAGTAAAGATCTAGAAAAGGATTAAAATTAGAAAGTAATTAGTAGAGATCAGGCTTCCCTGCTACACATCAGCAATTCCATGTATAACTACATCTTGAACTTGATTTTCACTGAGGAATATTTGTTTTTAATATTTTAAACTGTACTATGATGCTTCCTAATCAAAATATTAAATATTAGTAACAACAATTTTTTTGTTTAATTTATTATCCATCAAAATACATTATGTATTTTTCTGTAATTCCCTACTCAGAATGGTGAGGACATGTCCTACTATCAAATTCATGCTCTCAATTTATTGTCCTTGTTTGCTTCTGCTTAACCCATTATCCAATCCACAACCCTGTTTAATGCTGCAATCTGCTATCTTCTTGCTGTAAGAAAGCAAACATTTTTCAAATAAACTACAAAAGATTTTGGAATGGTAGCTATTTATATCTTCAGCATCTTTGTTTTCATGGCTAGCTAAACACTCTAAAGAATTTGCCAATCAGATTTTAGAAAAAAAAATTTGTGCCACCCTTTCCATTAAGAGTTTCTAACAACTTTAGAAGTCTCTTTGGTTTTTTACAAAACTTGTGAACCATCACCCATTTCTATATTTTTGGGATGCAACACATTTTCTGGAATATTGCAAATACTCAGTGAACATTTTTTGAATAAAGGAAGATAATTATTGGGCATTAAATATAAATGAGATTAATACTGACATTGATAGTTGGAAATAGAGATAAGATATATAAAGATGGACAAAGGAAGTAGCAAGAATAGATATTGAAAAAGTGCATTTGAATGATTGAAATTAGACTGAAACGTAGCATAGAAGTAACAATATCTGAGCAACAAATTTCACTAGTAAAGCTTTTCATTTGTGTTTATGGAGAAACAGAATGACAATACTTTCTTTAGATTTAGGTTTTAAAAAAATATGGGAAGCTATATCATGAGAGAGAATGCAAAGGATATCCTGCAGAGAGAGAAGGGTTATCAGGGCTCAACAAAAGATAGTAGTACGAGACAATTAGAAGATGGTATAGCCTCTTTAGGTTGAAGTCTCTTGGCATAGAGACCCTGATATTCACAAAAAGTTCCTCTTAATTGCAAGGATAAAACTTAAAAAAAAATGCAGATATAGGTTAACAATAGGGAGTGCTTCTCTTAAACATTTTTTTTTTAATTTGAAGGAGGAGGAATTTTATTGACTCCTCAATTTTGTATTAGATCACTGTGTACCCTTTTCATACATCTTTTTGGATCCTCCTAATTATCTCTTTAAAAAAGACATTGTTATCTTTATATTTTGAATGAGGTAAAATATACCCAGAGAAGTAAATTTCTTAAGGCCTTTTACTACATAATATAATATAATCCCAACACAATTTACTTAAACAGAACACACATTGGCTTCTTCCAGTATGCTGCATCGACTAAGAATGGAGCTTGTATATTTCTTTGGAGGTCTGTGTGCAAAGCAGGATTAGAGAGATTAGTGTGAAAGTTTAGGAGATTTTAATCATTGTTTAACATTTGGCTCCTAAATACTGTTTTCTTGCAAATAATAAAAGGCTAAAAGGGTTGCTGGAATTTCAAAAGGACTATAGCTTTAAGGGGTCTCATACAAGTTGATGCAGGGGTTCTTGGATTCCATCTATCTATTAAAACTTCTTTCAATACTGGTCGAATTAACAAATTCAAGTTTACTCTGAAAACTTCAGCAAATAATATTTAATATTTATGCTGCAATGTGATAATCAATTTTGAGTTAAAAATTTTGGAATGTGAAGGTATTATACTGAAAATTTAGGTCTTGAGAACAAATTTTCCAGACAATTATACTATTTTTCTCATTCAGTCATTCATCTTATAAAGGTGAAGTATAATAAAATTGGATTATCATTGATGACCTTGAAGGATGAAAGAATAAATATCACAAAATAATTCTTTAAGAAAGTGATGTGTCATTAAGATTTTGTTATATTTTATCATAAAGTTTATATTTTATGATACTGACTATAGTATAGTCAGTATAGCATAGTAATCTTTCAAAAATAACTAAGTTACTGTATCACCAATCCTTGCATTATCTTTTTTTCCCTTGACAAATTTAAAAATGTAGTTAAGATTAATTCTGGGCTGCAGTTGTGTCTCAGTGGTAAAGCATTTGCCTAGCATACATGAGGCACTGTGTTTTATTCTCAGCACCAATAAAAATAAATAAATAAAATGAAGGTATTAATTAAAAATCCTAGTTCTTTCCTTATTTGTTTGGACAAGTGCATGGAGTACTGCATATATGGCATACATTTAGGGCATCTGAGTGGCAGGCCACTCCCTTCATGCTAGGTGTGTGAGCAGCAGGCCGCTTAGCCCATAGGCACAACCCTGGGTGTGAGGCCATGTGTTGCAGTCCCTTTGCTTGCTCCATGGCCCTCTCTCAATTGGTCACTGCAAGGACAGTTAGCAGAAATTGCATTGGTGGCCTCCTTTCATCTGCTTAGCTACTGCCTGAGCATATATACATGATAACTGCGCAATTAAACCAGACCTGCTTTCTGCTAGGTCTCTGGAGGTGTTGATTAGTGACTCCACAGCCACACTCTCCTCTACCCTGTTCCGTGGACCCCTTTGTTGGACCAGAGAGCCCACACACTTATTTAAGATTGGATTATTCAGTTTTATGATTTATATTCTTCCTAATTAGAACAACTGCTATCATATATACATACAATGGTAATATAGAATATTGCTTCTTTACCAGAAAAAAAATTCATTTAAAAATAAAACTATCAAATGTTTTTAAAGAGTACATACTAACCTCAACCACTATTTTTGTCTGCTTCTAGTGAATTAAATAGTCTTTAAACTATGCAAAGTTTCCTTTGTAACAAAATAAATTAATTCTATGTAATTTTTGAGCATTTACTTATGTGTGGCAAGGAAAAAAAGTAAGTTGTTGGTATTTCCAATTCTCTCTCTATTCTGCATACTAGTGGGTGGCATAATATTATAAGTTTGTATTGAGTGAAGTAATAGGTCTAAAAGAGAACTGGGCATGTTAAGATTAAATTTTGAACTTGAATTGGAACCACCATTTGACCCAGCTATACCACTCCTTGATATATTTATTATACTCAAAGGAATTAAAACCACATACTCTAATAATGCAGCCACATCAATGTTTATAGAAACTCAATTTACAATAGCTAAACTATGGAAGCAACCTAGATGCCCTTCAGTAGCAATAGGTGAATGGATAAAGAAACTGTGATACACACACGCACACACACGCACACACAATGAAATATTACTCAGCATTAAAAGAGAATAAAATTATGGCATTTTCAGGTAAATGGATGGAGTTGAAGAATATCATGCTAAGCTAAATAAGCCAATCCCAAAAACCCAAATGCTGATTGTTTTCTCTGATAAGTGGATGCTGATCCATAATGGGGGGGAAGGCATGGGAAAAATGAAGAAACTTTGATTGAGTAAAGGGGTGGGAGAGGAGGTATGGGGGGCAGGAAAGGTGGTAGAATGTAATAGACATTATTACCCTAGGTACATGTATGACTGCAAATATGGTAGGACACTATACCGTGTACAATCTGAGAAATGAAAAGTTATGCTGCAATTGTGTACAGTGAATCAAAATGCATTCTGCTGTCATATAACCTAATTAAAATAAATAAATTAAAATAGATAAACAAGAACTTAAAGCCACAAAAAATCAAAAAAATTATATTTTAATAGATAAGGATAGAACAGATCAAGCCCTAAAAGATGTCAAATAATGTCAGCAGAATAATAAACAAATCAGGAGTTGCATAGACTTTTTTGAAAAATAGATAAGAAACTTCAGATAAAAAGTAGAACATTTAAGCAGAGTGAATTTGTTTTTAAAAAAATGATGCATTTGAGAAGTCTCTTTGCTATTATTATGAAGTAGTTTCTAGCCTGACATAATTAAAATGTGTGACCCTACTCTTCATGGATGTGGATGGTAAAGGGATGTCTGTGAGCAGATGCCCATGTGTGCTCTCGTCATATTAATATTAATGTCTAAAGAGTGGGAAAGAATGGCTAGACAAGCCTGAGATATTGTGTGATGTTTGAGTCATAAAGACAGTGAACACTTAAGATAGTACATTATTGGATCTAAAAACTCTCAGAAATTATATGTATGTGTATTTGTAATTGTAAATGTATCAGATTCTAAAATGAGCTTACTTCCAAATCTTTCCTTTAGTGACATGAAAGTTTATGCTTGCCATTCCTTTAAACTTTTGGGTTTCTTGAACAAAGGAAAGATTATTGTAGTAGGAAATTGTAAGTCGATTTCAGTAGATTTTGTACCACCAGTGATGGTTGAACACCTATCTATTACAGATTATATTTTTTTCTTTTTGGGGGGCAATTGGAGATAACAGAAGTATCCTAAAATTTTCAAAAATAATATTTAATTATCTTATTGTAAAACATTTTATAAACTCTTAAAGGATTTTCTAACTTATTATTTACTACTTGTATTTACATGATTATTAAGTTAACCACCTTTTTAAAAATGTTAGCATAATCACAATTATATTTAAATTTTTAAAAAATTTAAATGTTTTATTTTCATATTAAACAAGTGGAAGATATGCATTTGTCTGCTTAATTAAATCACCAGATAAGTCTTATAACTTTGCCATTCAGAAGATTCTCATTTGTTTTCAAATTGGTGTTTTTATACAATTAAAATACTTAAAGACTTTGAGATATTCAAGCTTCTTGAAGTAGATATCATTTGCCTAATAATCCTTAAATCCATAAGTGCAGATATATCCTATAAAGGTGCACACCATTATTTTTCACAGTGAACATCAGAGTCCCTGGTTGAAATATAATACAAGTGTATATCAGTTGCCTTGGTAATACGTCAATTTAACACATAATTTCCTGGACCAGCATACTGAAATATTTTCAGACCAAGTGAATTTTCTACTATAATTAGGTTTTATTATGTTTTTGCACATAATATCATTGGGTAAAATAGCAAATAAAATTTTATTTGAGCATTTGTTCTTACAGCTTATATGTCTACATTATGTTTCTTTTATTGAGATTGTGAAAAATCAAAAACAGTCAAAACATGTGCAGTAATCTCTCGGTATTCACACATTTGATATAACATCTCAGATATTCATACCAACCTTAATGTTATGCCACAAATAGTAATCAGTAATTCTACTTAAGTACTAATTCAAATCACTCTTGAATTGAGATTTTTGTTGACAAAGTAGTTGATTGAAAAGTTGATCATCTTCCTAGAAAATTTGTCTCAGGGATATTTTGTTGTTTTTCACTTGCATATTTCACAAGCATATTTTATGCTTGCTTTGTTAGGGTTGATTCAAGAAAAACAGAAATCACTCCAGTATTTTAAGAGGAAGTGACTTGATCAATTTAACGAGGAATATATAGACACATTAGAAAGACAGGAAAACAAGCTTCCTTTGGGTCCAGAGGAGAATCTCAGAACTGTACCACCAAGGTAGCTAAAAAGTAAAAAACAAAACAAAACAAACAACAACAACAACAACAACAAAAACACCTGAAGCCAATACTAGAACAATTTAGTTTTAGTTCAAGATCACATAGTCATTGTTGCAATCAAGGATGCTCCCACTATGTGCCAAGCCACTGTCCATAACATCCACAGGAATCATAAATGGATGTTGGCAAATTTGTTACAGAAACAATTTCATATTTCGAATACTATAATTGAGAAAAGATAGATAAAACCACCAGTGAGATAGCATCTCCTTATCTATTAGCTCCTTACCTATTACTGAATACATCTAATTGTTGAAGTCTAATTTTCATTCAGACCTCCAACTCTAAGGCACTCTTCAGGATTTTGATTTTCAAACTTTGAAGTACATGAAAGCACAATAGAAAGAGATGGGAATGGGTACAGAGTTATTTGACCATTTTCTACCAAAGTGCTAGAATTGTATTAGAAATTGATGGTTTTGTAAAGATCTTGTGAACATTCTTCCCGAATGTCAAGGACCCCCTACTCTACTTTATGTACTCTACTCAAACCCCCACATAAAGAAAAAAAAAAGAAAGAAAGAAAAGGAGGAAATGGAAACTTCTTTTCTTTTCTACTTTACTATAAAATGGCTGATGCCTCATACCAAGCCAGAACATTCAAGAACAAAGCCCTATACCATTTGTTTTTCACATCTCAGGCAGTGTGATGATTTGTGGTGATGATTTTTGTGTAATTTGTGTTTTATCTAATTCTTTGTATTAATACTTGATAAATGTAATACACAGTGTACATAATTTATTTATAAATACAAGTAGTAAATAATAAATTAAAAATCATTTAAGAGTTTATAAAATGTTTTATAATAAGATAATTTAATATTATTTTTGAAAATTTTAGTATACTTCTGTTATCTCCAATCACAAAAAAGGAGAAACATATAATCTGTGATAGAATACCATCTCTGATGGTACAAAATCTACTGAGTTAAATACACTAAAAACTTTTATTTAAAAATAGATATTGAAGATACATGCTTACAATTATTGTTATAGGGCTGGAGGTATAGCTCAATGGTAGAGTGCTTGCAAAGCATTGTGGGCCCTAGGTTTGAATCCTGGTACTGTAACAATAAAACAAACAAACAAAAAGAAAGAAAGAAAAGGAAAGGAAAACAGAAGAAAATTGTTGTGATAATGGTGACATGTGATACAAAATATCTGAGGACTCCTGGCCCCAAACACTTTTGTTTAGCAGCATTTATCACTAAATAATTCTGGCAAACTTTGTATATCAGACATGTTCTGGAAAAAAGTGTGATTTGAAATTTTCAATCAAGTTTATTTTTGCCCTGTATGAACATATGAGATATAAGTTTTATTTAGCAGGAGGTGCTGTATTTTATTGTCTTCCCAGAATCTGATAGTAATGCACTCCAAACATTCTATGCCTGAAAAATAGCAGAAAAAGAAAAAGAAAAGGGAAATGTTCTATGGGGCCTGTTTTATTTTCACACAAAAGTGACAAACAAACACAGTCTCTACTACCTGATTTCTCAATCACACTTTTCAACTCTCAATCAAACAAGCAGGAATTTAAAGGCCATTCAGAGCTCCCTATTCTTTGGCAGATGCACACTTGTCCCTTCCTGGCAGAGCTGCACATATTGTCTGCAATACACAACTAGATGTGCAATGGCTTTTTTGCAACCTTGGATTGTTCTCTAGGCCCAGGCCACCTACACTGAGCAATAAGGGGACAAAATTGAAGAAGCTTTTTAGCTTTTATAGCTTATTGATTTTTATATTTTCTGATGTATTAGAGCAATTTTTCAAACGTATCCTCCTTATCTTGATATCTTGAGTGTGGAGAGAGGATTTCACATTTATTAGCTTTGCTTTGGTACAAAAAAAATGGTGTGAGTGTATGTGTGTGTGTGCACATGTGCGTATAGTCTCAGTGTTATCTTGGAGATATAAATGGTTTGGTAAAAAAAAATCAATTCTCAGGGTAAAATTCAAAGACTATGTGCAGGTGTTACATAAAAAGCAGTCAACAAGGAATGTACCCTTTCTAACCAGGTAACAAAGATGGTTTTGAAAAGTACAGTTTCTGGACTGCAGTTAAATTCACAGATGCTCAATACTTTTCAAATAGAAGAGTTCTAGCATAATGGAGAGCATATAATGTGGTAAATACTTTTTTATTATCTCTGATCATCCATGACAGCATTAAAGCAAGAGTGCTGCAGAAATGTTATCTCCAGTGGGAGCAGTCTTTCCTCAGAACTCAGACATTGAGACAAGGTATGAAGCATTTCATGGTATAGACTATTCAAAGCTTTGCATTTTAAAATAAGCAAAGTTATCTTCTGATATCCTAGTTCACTCTTTTGTATAAAATACAAATTTATCTCTATTTTAGAAAGAGTTTATTTGAAGTATTTTAATTGAATATCTTCATCCTTTAAAATTATTTAGAAATATGTCAAACTACCGTCCTCTTTCTTTGGAAAAAAATGTATGATGAATCATTATCTTTAAAAAATTTTTAAAAATGTACTTATTGTGTATTTATATGTAAATAAACAATTTTGAAAATATCAGGGAAATTTAGAAACTTTGTTTTCCCACCTCCCCAAATTTTTGATCCAATGCCTAAAGCTTAGTGAATCTTATTTTGCTTGGTGGCTATTTTTTATTCTTCAAAAGATTACTTTTTACAACGTAGAGAACAAATTGCTTTAGATCGGTCATTGTCATTTAAAACAAATCACAATATTAGATGTGTTTTCCACTTTCCAGTGATGTAAATAGGAAACATGATTGATCTTTCAGTTGTTATTCATGATGAAATGAGTAGAAAAGATAAATTTAAATGCCAGTATCAAATCAAGTAACTGACTTTCATTAGTTACTGAACTTCTCCGAGAATCAGTTTGTCTATAAGTCAGCAATATGACACTTAAACACAGGGCTGATTTGAGGTCAAATAAAGTAACTGAAAACAAAACTAAACACTCAACCAGGGACACAGTGTACACTTAAAAACAGTATGCATCTTCTGGATTGTTCTATCTCATTGTTTATGAATTCATCTGATTCAGAAAATAGCACTAGACATGGCTGCTAGACATGTTGTCAACAGTGGGAGATACAAGTCAAGGGCTCCAAACTCATCCCAGATGAATGTAGGAAATACATGAAATAAGAAAGCGAAATGGAATAGATTCTTGGAAGAAAATATTGTAAAAAAGGAAAGAACAGTTTCAAATGCTTTCATATGCCATCCAGGACTCATCCTGAGCTTTGTTTCATAAGCACAGATTTTTTTTCTGTTTTCCCTCCCTCTCTCCCTTCATCCCCCCCCCCTTTTCTTGGTAGTACTAGGACTTGAACCCAGGACACTCTACCACTGAGCTACATTCCTATTTTTAAAATTTATTTTTGAGACAGTGCCTTGCTAAGTTGCCCAGGCTGACCTTTAACTGGCAGCCTCAGCCTCTCAAGTAGCTGAGATTATATGTGTGCACTGTTAACCCATCTTCTCATTGTTTTTTATTCTCTATTTCATTTATATTCATTTTTATCTTTATAATTGCCTTTATTCTGCTAGTTTTGGGTAAAATTTTCTCTTTCTTTCCTACTTTCTTAAATATAAAATTAGATTATTCATTTGTAGTGCTTCTACTTTTCTAATGTTGGTATTTATAGCTATAAGTTTCCCTCTGAACTCTGCCTTCACTAGATCCAAATTTTGGCATAGTGTCTTTTCATTTTATTAATCTCTTAGTATTTTTTTTTTGATTTTCCCTTAGGATGTTTCTGAACTGTTGGTTAAAGGTATAGTATTTAATTTCCATATATTAGTGAATTTTTCAGTTTTTCTTTTGTTATTGATTTCCAGATTCATTAACATTGTGGATGAAGAAGATACTTTTAATCTTTTAAAATTTCATTAAGACTTGTTTTATGGCCAAACACATTATTTATCCTGGACAATCTTCCATGTGTACTTAGAAGAGTGCGTGTTCTGATATTGTGACTGCAGTGTTCTTTGGTCATGGTCTGAACTAATCAATACAAGTAATAAGTTATAGATTAAAAAACTATAGATTAATAAAATAGCGAGTATAGCCACAATGACTTCATCTTTATGGTTCCCAGATGAAACTGTCATATAAGCTGTTTATTTTTATTTTTTTATTTATTTTTTTAATTTTATTTTTTATTTTTATTTTTTTATTGGTTGTTCACAACATTACAAAGCTCTTGACATATCATATTTCATACATTAGATAAGATTTTTTTCTTAATAAATAAAAGATGCAAAACCTCAAGTTTCTGTGACATTGGTTTATAAGCATTTCTTTTCATCATAATGTGGCTCTTGATATCCTCAGTATCCTTCAGTATCAATGGGCTACTTTACATCTTTTCCTTAGCTTCTGAAAGTAATTGAGACTTGTCCGTTTTCATTTGCTCATTAACATTTCTGGCAAAGAAAAACATGCAAGTGTGGAATAGGCCTCCTTTGGTGCACTTCAGAGAATCAAAGTAGGGGTCACACACTTGATTGGAGAACTGTCACTTGATTTTCAGTGGCTTATGTGAATGCCCTAAAAAATGAATGGGCACCCCTAGGCTCCTTATACAATGGGGTGGAATTTCCTTATGGTCTTCACCTCTTTCCCTATCCCATATCTTCTTTTGATCCTTGAAAAGCAATGGCAAAGCACTGCCATCAGTTCTGCTTCAGGAGCAGAGAACAAAGATTATCTGACAGCACATTCTGGGAGCATCCCAGAACATATTGCTGGACTCCAGCCCAGTTTGTGGCAATTTCATTGAAGTTCCAAAGCAGTAATAAAATCCCATTCACCTGAGCCTGATGGCTATGACTTTGATATACTGACAAGCAAGTTTGTTTTTAACAAAGGAGTGGAATAAGAGAACAAGAGTTGGAAGGATCAAGATTTCTAATACGTTGATTGAGAGTAATACAGCCTTGAGTAAACACTGACCTCCAGCACTGCTCCAGTCACTACCTGAATGGATTACCTGCCAAATGTACACTGGTTGCACAAACTAAGGCTCTCTAAGGATGCTTTAGCTAGCAATTTCTCAGACAGAATCTGTAAATTGTCTCCATTTCTTCTACGGCTCAACAGTACTCCATCTTTTATCATTTTCACATGTCCCCCTTCCCATTTTGCTCAACAAGTATTCCACTGTGTACCATGAGTCGTCATATAGATTATGGCCCAAGCTCAACTTTCATTGGGAGAGAAAAAGGTTAAGCCATATGAAATGCCAGTCAGGACTACAGGACAACAGAACAGACAGGCCCAGACAAAGTGAGACAGATGCTCACCCTAACTTATCACTAATTTTCATTTCATGTATTAAGAAAGTTCAAGCATTTTAATATTACTAGACTTAGCTTTAATGTTAAGATATAATTATATTTAAAGGATCACCCATAGTGGTCAGAGCAAGAAGAACTTGAGTTCAAAGAGGTGCTTCTGAGCTGATTCTAATCCTTTCCTGATAATAAAAATGAAGAAATTGCATTTGATAATGCTGGATTTAGATTTGTGAAAATTAAATGAGATAATATACTTTAAAATTCTTGGTAAACTACACAGATTCATCTTTTCTTTGTTTTTCTTCTTTTTTTGCCAAATTAAACTGCCAGCTTTAAAGTTTTAAAATATTACTCAATATTATTTTTTTTAAAAGGGAAAAGCATGAGTTGGCAACACCTCCTTTAAGAGCATACTTCTTACAAATTTTTTTGAATTTTTCTGTTAAGATTTATAAGTTATATTGTTGTACTGAAGTTTTTGAGAAATTTACTTTCTGCTTATTCTATAGAATTCATATTAAAAAGGAAAAGAATATAGTCTCACAATTCTTAATGATCTTTAGGATTATCAATCTACCTCAAAGCATATCAGTAAGGCACTGAAAAAAAATATCCAGCATGGAAAAAAATGTTCATTATTTAAACTATTTTTTTACATTTTCAAAGTATCCTTTCTTGGAATTAGCCCATGCCCATGATTATCTATACAGTTATTTCTTTATAAAGAATCCACATATAGTTAATTCTTATTGTGTAAAAATGTCACAGGCTGAGAAGTTAAAAACTGAAATTCATAAATTCTTATGAGAGGGGAAGGAGTGTCACCACAGTGAAATTATTTGGACAATTTAGGAAGGAAGGGCTAAATTTATATTCCTGCCTCAAAAAGATCTAGCATTTAAGTAACAGTAAAGGATTCTGTCTTTGTGTTTATAATCATATTATTCAATAAAGTCTCATGAACACTGTATTGTGTGAATTAAGTATTATAATATGTTCTTAGAGACTTAAAAAACGTGAATGAACCCTGTTTACAAGGAAGGGGCACAGATTTCTATAGAGCTAATACCATGTGTCACCATTCTTGCATGTCATGATAACATAAATTTCACCTGAAGTCCAATTTTAAGCATCTGTTTATAAAATACACTGTAAAAGCATGCTAATTTTTAAAAATGAAGGTAGAGTGTTCATGAAAATTTTCTTTACTCATGACACTTTTGTTTTAAGTAGAGATTTAATAAATAAGTAAATGACAAATTGGGGAAATAGGGGTGAGGAAAGAAAAGAGGAGGAAAGAAAAAGAGGGAGAGAATTTGTTGCATTCTAGGTGGTATGTTGCAGAAACAAAAAGATATCTGCTTGCTTCTAACTTTCATCCCAGTGCAGAGAGACAGACAGTAAGCACGTAAGCAAATAAATAAACATAACACTTCTGATTGTGTTAAAAGCAATGGAAGAGGTAATTGAATTGATGTCACAGAGAGAGAAGAGGAGGAGTTGGATAAACTGAGGGAAGACAGAGAAACAAATGAAATATTATATTATTTTTGGAGTATAAAAATAAGCCTGCTATGGGACACACAAAGGAAAACCTTTACCCTATGAGACATGTCAGTGGTTGAGGAACAGGGAAGAATAAAAAGCTGGGCTGAGGAGACAAAGCAGAGAATACAGGGGATGAAAGCATAGGGATTGTCCAGGAACAGTTCTCAACACCCCTCTCTCACACCCATAGTTTACAACCAGGGGTCTACAGGGTACACATGCTACTTTAGAAACATTTGGAAATGTATTGCTGTCACAATGTATGACCATAAGAGTCTGCTAACATTTAATGCCCTGAAGCTAGTGATGCTAACTATTCTGCAGTCCCTCACAATGTTGAAGTGCTCCACTCAAAATGGCCTTAGAACATCATTGTCTCATTCCTTTTCAAAAATGTCAATGAGTTTTAATACATTACAAGGAAAATTATACGCCACTGTTAAGTGCATGGAGAATAAAATCTTTTAGGGAAATGACATGATCTGAATTAAGTGAACCTATATTTAACAATGTAGAAGGAAAAACCTATGAAGGATACAGAGAGTGAGGGCATCCAGTTAAGGAGATAAAAATCCAGGGAAATGAAATGACATGGATTTCTGGAAGAGATAATTTAAAAAAGAAAGGCAGAACCTCTTGTTCTGAAAACCACTAAAAAGTGAACTTCAGGGTGGCAAAGGAGATTTGGTGTCATACTGATTTCTGATGATCTCAATGAAACCCCTGTTCTTAGGTGGTGGGAACTGAAGCCAATCGGATCATTTATGGGAAAATTTAGATCAGCATTGTGAAGGAACTAGCTGGAGATTGATTTTCTAATTGTGTACAATGAGATAAAGGGAGAATTAGCCAGGTGTCAACATTTATGGTCTCTGAGATGTGGGGAGAGTTCATTCCTGCAAATACTTGTTTGTGACTGCAGAAATCTTTTTTCTATTAACATGTTTGCCACCTACACCCTAGAGTTGATTTTTTAAAAGTAATATGGCAGCCCAATAGTAATTTCTGAAGAGTAGGAAGGGTGCTGGGGCAAGGCAAGGGATGAAAGTAGAAGATAGATAATTAGATATGATCACTGTGTAACCATGCATTTGGAAATATTATGCTCAATTCCATTAACATATGCATTAAATATTTGTTAATTAAAAACAAATTAAAATTAATTATTCTATTTGCTCACTGAAAGGTAGGCACTCAACACTGAGGGAGAGATTATCCTTATGATTTGTTTTCTGCTTGTGAAAATGGTCATTGTCAGTCACCTGTAAAGAGAACTAATTAAATAATTTTGGATGGAATAGTATGGATTTGAAATGCCTTGTTATCCCAGCATGATGAGGTTACCTGATGGTCACTGAAATATTTGAAGTGCTACAGTACATCCATTGTCAAGGTAGTTTATTCCAGGTTTATCTTTGGGAATATAATACTTTTACCTTATTCATTCACTATTTGTTGCAATCAAGTCATTCAATCTGCCCACCCATAAAATTACAAGGATACTAAACTCCACATGAAGGAGGGGATGCTATTTTCCTGCATTGTTTTGAATCCTTCAATATGAAAGAGTTGTTTGTTCCCATTACTTATTGTCAATAAATTCAATCATTTTTTTCTTAGTTAATATATACTTATTTGTTGCTTTTACTTATATTTTACCATTAAAGGTTTTTATATTATTGCTCATATTTTTCCAGCTTTCATTCTTTCAGGATATTTTACCTTAGTTCTTATGTCATTTGTCAGGAATCCACATGTGAGACACCTTGGGGGACTCTCCTCTTACTCTTCCTTCTCTTCCTCCTACTATGTTCAGGCTCTTTTATTATTATTATTTATTTATCTTACCAGATCCTAGAATCAGCACTTTCTCCAGGGAAATATACACATTTTTACAGGTATTTTTAGGGAAATTTGTGTAATTTGTCAGGCCCTGTGCAAGATAAAAATTTGGAGTCCCTGTCTAAAAGCAAGTGACCTGGGCCATTGATATCATGCCACAGAAATATATATTTTTTTCTTCTGTGATCTCTTCACATGTCATGGTATATTTTGTCGTCTTTTAATTGTCCTTCTTATTACAGCATTTAAAATTATTAGCAAGACTTCTAACATTTATCTTTAAAAATGCTATATCAATTTTAAATTCAAACTTAGAAACAAGTCATATTGTAGAGGTTGAATATCCATCTTGTGTTCATAAATGCCAAAGCAGTGAATATGTTACACAGAACAAGTGTAATTGTTTTTACTACACCTTGATAACTGTGAAGGTTTCTCCACCTGGTTTGTTAATGAGTTTGAAAGAACTAGAAGAAAAGTGACTGTGGGTCACCCTGGTTTCCCTTTCCCTTTACATCCTCAGCTGGAGAGGTGGGCTAACAAAGAGAAGTACCTTGAGTGAAAAAGCTGTCTTCTTTCTGTATTTGAATCTAATTCTGGTGGACATTACTGTGTGGCCTTCCTGGGTTTCATTACCCTCCCTTTTATTACTTACTTGTGGATAGGACATGGTCACATTGTACCCAACTTTCTCTTAGCTCCCATTTTTCCTTGGCCCACTGGACTTCTGTGATTATGGGAATGAAAACTCAGTGTGCATGAGGTGGCCAAATGCAGTATACCTGCAGGTTACATTTATGTGCTGTGTTCATACCTGTGGTCCATAGCCTTCTTGGAATTTACTTAAGAAAAATAAGTAGTAAGATAATATCAATAAAATTTATGATAGAAGTAGCAGAATATTCAATCAAGGACAGGTCCACTTTGAGGAGGAATCCTGACTGTGTAGGAAGAGCATCATGGGGCTAGTCCCCCTTTCCCTGCCTTCTGCCTCCTCCTCTCTCTCCATCATCCTTCCCTCCCTTCATCCCTTTCTTCCTTCCTTCCTACCTTGCACAATAGTAAGAACACTAAGTAGGATATATGTACTCAGAAAACATTTAAGTGAACATTATACTATTGTAAAGTGTAAGTACAGAATTATTCTGCAAATATCTAGAAGTTGTGTATCTTATGCAATTGAAATTTTATATCCATTGAAGATCAGCACTCCAATTTACCCTAACCACATTTCTTTGAAAACAACATGCTACTCTCTGTTTACATTTTTTTTTTTTTTTTTTGCCACTAGGGATTGAATCCATAGCACTTAACAACTGAGCTACATCCACAGAATTTAATTTATTTATTTATTTTAAATTTAGAGACAGGGTTTGACTCAGTTTCTTTTGGCCTGGCTAATTTGATGAGGCTAGTTCCTCCCACCTCAGCTTCTGAAACCACTGGTATTAAAGTATGTCCCACTGTGCCCAGCTTGCTTACTGGTTTTTCCTCAAGTTTTTAATTTTAATAGAGTCATAGCAATTTTCTTGTGTGTTTTAGACTTTATACTCTTCTCAGGTGATGTGTAAGTAATTTCTCTCATTCCAACAGTTGAGTCTTTTTTCTATTCATGCTTTACTGTGCTGCACAGAAGCTTTTGGCTTAATGAAATTCTACTTGTCTTTTTATGGTTCTGTCCCCTGTCCTTTTACTGTCATAGCCAAAGGACCATTTTCTAAAGCAGTGTTGTAAAGTTTTTCTTCTGTGTTTTGTTTTTATTGCTCACAAACTTATGCTCTTCTTTCTTTTTTAATTTTAGATTGAAAAAATAGCGACTTCATCTGTTTGTGTGGTATAGCATGGTATTTTAATACAGGTAACACTGTGTAGTGATCAAATCATAGAATGATCATATCTGTCACCTTAGTAGGATGGGAAGAGATTGGTAAGTGGGACCTCAGTATTTTCTTTCTTCCCTATGTAAATATTGAGTGTCCTCAGCATCATCTGTAAAAAGACTATCCTTTATCCATTATGTATTATTGGACCCCTTCTCAAAGATGAGTGCGCAGTGAGTGTCTGGGCTTATCCTTGTTTTCTTTTCTGTGCATTGTTTTTTATATTTTCTTCTATTTCAGTACAACAGTGTTTTAGCTCTTATAGTTTGTAATTTATTTTATTCTATTTTTTTTTGCATTTGTTACAATTAGTATAGAATTGCACCAGTTATGTAATTGTATAAGCATGCAAGGTAATGATATCTAATCCATTTCATAATCCTTCAAAATCTCATTTCTCTTTGCCTCCCTTCACTTCCCGCTTTCTAATCCAAAGTGCATTTTTTCTTCCCTAGTGCCTTCCATTATGAATTAGCATCTGCACATTAGATAAAATATTAAGCCTTTGGAAGTTTGCTATTGGTTTATTTAGCTTAGCCTGGTATTCTCAAATTCCATCCATTTGTCAGCAAGTGCATAATTTTATTAGTTTTGGGGTTCAGTAATATTTCATACATACACACAAATATATATATATATATTTTTTCACATTTTATTTTTCCATTCATCTGTTGAAGGGTACCTAGGTTGTTTCCATAGTTTAGCTATTGTGAATTGACCTACTCTACATTGATGTGGCCACCAGCAATGTATGAGTATACATTTTGTCCCCCATCCTAATGAAAAAAAATATTGCTGGGGCTGGGGATGTGGCTCAAGCAGTAGCGTGCTCACCTGGCATGCGTGCGGACCGGGTTCGATTCTCAGCACCACATACCAACAAAGATGTTGTATCTAACGATAACTAAAAAAAAAAAAAAAAAGATAGATATTAAAATTCTCTCTCTTTCTCTCTTTCTCCCTCTCTCACTCTCTCTTTTTAAAAAAAATATTGCTTGTATTCTTGATAATTGCCACTATGACTGCAGTGCAATGAAATATTGAAATAGCGTTGATTTTCATTTCTATAATTGCTAAAGATGACGGTCTGTTTTATGTGTTTGTTGATCGATTATATTTCTTCTACTGTGAAGTGTCTGTTCAGTTTCTTAGTCCATTTATTGATGGGTTATGTCTCTTTTTTGGCATTGTTTGTTGAGTTCTTTATATATCTTGGAGATTACTGCTCTATTTGATGTGTGGTGGTAAAGATTTTTTTCCCATTCTGTAGGCTCTCTCTTCATGTTATAGATTGTTTCCTTTGTGAGAATAAGCTTCTTTCTTTGAATCCATCCCATTTATTGATTACTAATTTTACTGTTTGTATTTTAGGAATCTTATTCAAGAAGTCAGGTCCTAAGCTAACATGATGAGAATGTGGACCTTCTTTTTTTCTGTTAGTCATAGGGTTTCCATTCTCATGTCTAAGTCTTTGATCTACTTTGAGTTGATTTTTGAGCACAGTGAGAGATAGAGTTTTAATTTCATCTTTCTACATATGGATTTCCAGTTTTACCAGCACCAATTGTTGAAGAGGCTACCTTTTCTCCAATTTATGTTTTTGGCATCTTTTTCTAGTATGATATTTGTCTACATGTCTGTTGGTACCTTTTAAATTTTTTTGACTATTTCTCTGTAGTACAGTTTAAGGTCTAGTATTGTGAGGCCTACTGAGTCACTCATTTTGTTGAGAATTGCTTTGGCTATTGTGGCTCTCCTATCTTTTTTCAAATTAAGTTAATGCTTGCTTTTTCTAGTTTTATGAAGAATGTCATTGGAAGTTTAAAAGGAATTGCATTGAATCTGTATAACTACTTTGTTAGTATGGCTGTTTTGACTATGATCATTCTGCCTATCTAAGCGCCTGGAACATCTTTACATCTTCTAAGACTTTCAAACTGTATTTTTAGTGTTCTGTAGTTTTCATTGTAGAGGTATTTTAACTCTTTTTTAGATTGATTCCCAAGTATTTTGTTTTATTCTCTCTTTTTTGAGGCCATTGTTAATGGGGTGGTTTTCCTAAATTTTTTTTAAAGTGGATTCATTTTTAAAGTATAGAAATGCATTTGGTTTATGGGTGTTTGTTTTGATGAATTTATTTATTAGTCAAGAAAGTTTTCAGGTGAAATTTTTTGGATTTTCTAAATATAGAAGCAGGTCATTAGCAAATAGTGATAGTTTGAGTTACTCTTTTCCTACTCATTTAACTTTCATTCTTTCTTCTAATTTTTTTGGATAGAGTTTCAAGGATGTTGTTGAATAGAAGTGGCAAAAAAAGTGACAAAAAAAGGGTATCTTTTTTTTTTAATTATAGAGGGAATACTTCAAATTTTTCTCCCTTCAGAACAATGTTTCTGAGGAGCCGCTGCAAGAGGGCCAGGCACAGCAGCCCAGCCACTCCCCTGCCTCCTACCGGTGCTTTGAGGTGGGGGGGAGCCAGAGGATAGAAACACCCCTCTAAGGCGATGAGGCCCTGAGCCTGGGCGGTAGCACCAGTGGCAATGGCAGCAACTTAGCGTCCCAGGGCTGCTTGTTCCCTGGGGCACCCCAGAAGGACACGCTGACACTGAGCCTGAGCAAGCAGGTGTTGTGGCTTCAGACAGCGGCTGGGCTACCTCCCCCTCCCTGGGCGAGATGGGCGCCCCCAGTGCAGTGGCCCCCGGCCTTTGCCCCCCTACTCGACCTGGAGCTGCTCAAGCTCGCCTCTCCTGAGCTGGAGCGCCTCATAATCCAGTCCAAAGGGCTGGTAACCACCACAGGCAAGCACGCAGTTCCTCTACCCCAAGGTGGCAGACAGGGAGGAGCAAGAGTTCACAGAGCGCTTTGTGAAAGCCCTGGAAGATTTGCACAAACAGAACCAGCTTGCTGCCGGTAGGGCAGCCTCTGGAAGGAAGACCCTCTGGCACGGCATCCACGCTTAGCCCCCCCATTCACCCCACTTCGGGGAGATGGCTACAAGGAGGCACCGCTCTAAGCTAACCTCAGCAGTTAGCTGATGGCTCGCAGGGGTGCTGGGTGCTGCCACTGTGGCCTTCACCGCTGATCCCATTCCCTTCCCACTGCATCTGCCCGGTAGCACTGGGGCCGCTGCGCCTGGCAGCGCTCAAGGACTAGCCAAAGATGGTGGCCAACGCACCAAGCTTCCGCAAGAGCCCGCAGCTGTGGCCCATCGAGGTGGACACGCAGGAGCAAGATCGCAAGAGGCTGGCCAAATGCATGGCAGCTTCCAAGTGACACAAACGCAAGCTGGAGCGCATCTCCCACTTGGAGGAGAAACTGAAGATGCTCAAGAGCCAGATCAGGAGCCTGCTGAGCGAGCAAGTGGTGCAGCTCAAGCAGAAAGTTATTATCCACGTCAACAGCAGCTGCCAGCTGCTTCCCCAGCACCAGGTGCCCACATACTGAGCCCCAGCGAGGGCGCAGCTTCCCTGCTTGAGGAGCTGGCTCACGAGGGGTGGTGCAAGGGTGCCCCGGATCTGGAGAACGTGCGGTCCTGGCGATACCCTCCCCAAGGGTGTCCAGGACTTGGAGAGGGCGCGGTCCCCAGGTATATCCCTGAGGGCAGCTCTGGACTTCAATAAGCTGGATCCCCTGCTCCCTGGGCGCATGACACCACCCCTTTCCTGGAGCTGCCTCTCTGTGTGGCCCTGTGTTGCAGAAACCGAGAGCTCCAGCTGTCCCTTTGTACACACCACTGTGGAAGGGGCTCTGTGGGGCGCATCCACCAGCCTGCCTTTTCTTTTACTTTATTATTATTATTATTATTATTTTTTGCCATTGGAAGAAAGAAGAACAAAGTGTTGATTCTGCCCTATTTATGTTTCTACTCTGGAACAAATGGTTGTGTGTGCATGTGTGTTTCCTTGTTTTTTTTGTTTGTTTTAGTTTTTGTTTTTGTTTTTTTAAGAAATGGGAGGAAGAAAAAAAATACTATGACTTTTCCTAGCTCTGGCTACCCTCTTCTGTCCTTCTGACCACCACTCCCTCTTTGTTCTTTTGTTTTTGTCTTTCTTTTCATTTTTCTAGGAGTCCACATTCCTGTTTGTAATCCTTTGTTTGCCCAGTTTTCTGTTTGCACAGTCTCCTTACGCCAAAAAAAAACATATAATAAATAAATAAATAAATAACAATACAAAGAAAAGAAAAAAAATAGTGTTTCCCTGTGTTTACCATTGACAGCTTTTATAGTTTATGATATATTTCTACTATACATAGTTTTCTAGTATTTTGATCATGTATGTAGTCAAATGCTTTTTCTGCTATTATTTAGATAATTTCCTGATTCCTGTCTTTACATCTATTTACTTAAAAAAATATGTTTATTGATTTTCATGTTTTGAACCAACCCTGCATCCCTGGGACAAACCCCACTGATCATATTGCACTACATTTTTTTGCTTTCCCCAGGAGAGGACTGACACCTTCAAGACTCCTTTTTTTAAATGTGTGTGTGTGTGTGTGTGTGTGTGTGCGTGTGTGTGTCTCCAGAGTTTCGTGGTCACTTGGTAAAATTGCATTAAATAACACAGCCATGACTCCATTGGGGTACTTTATTCAAGATTTTTAGCTCACATCTTAATTTTTTTGATCTATAAAACACTTAAAGTAGCTATAATTTCTATCAGAGTCTCTATATGGAAGTATGGAATGATGAGATAAAATATTTTAACACTCTAACTCTCCAATATTATCAAATTTATTTCTAATGGAATTTTATGTTATTCGTACTCTTGACATAATGCTCCTTAAATAAATGTAAAAACCTTGAAATAAATAAAACACAAGAGGATCAGTCAAAGGAAGTGACAGACCCTATGAAAGAAGGATGAAGATTATGAAATACTTCTGAATTAATAGGTAAGTTCCATGAAAAGTGGAATCAACATGTTTCATGTGTTGTATCAGGATAATTACTACACTAAGATACTTAGGTGTTTGTAAAGCAGGAGAATATAAGATACTATTACATTGTTAAGAAATAGGGAAATAAGAGGAACATTATCATAAACATCATGCTGAATTTAGCAGGAAACCCAAATGTGAAGCCTAGAGATGTTTTGTAGAAAGCAACAAAGGTAAGCAAATATCATCACTTCCCTTGCTGGTGAGGACAGAGTAGAAGGAAATAGTTTACAAACATATTTTAACAATTATGCATGTCCCTTCATAGCTCTAGGTTTTCTCTAAGCAGCTCCTCAGAAAAATAAATAGCTACTCTAACCATCCTGCTGTTCGTTAGCTGTTTTGACATCCTGTACTGTACATATAGAATCATGCCACTGTTCATAAGAATGATGTGGAGAAATGACCCCATCTTTGTGAGCATCCACAATTTTGTCACCAATGGCTATGGCATGCTCAGACATGTAGTGCTGATCAATGCTGACACTCAAATAATAAAAGTTTCTCAAACCAAATGGAGAAACAAGTCAGCTTCTGTTACAATTGATCTAAAGCACTTTTTCTACTCTCATTAAAACAATTTTATCATATATATATAATTTTATTTTATATATATATATATATATATATATATATATATATCCCTAAATGAAAAATATTTATTAAGTACTTTCATAGGCTTCCATTTTTTTGTAAGTAATCTACATCACTAATAAGGACATGTGTACAATTTTACCATATATATATATATATATATATATATATATATATATATATATATCAGTGTCTTGATTTGCATATATGAATTTTTACAGTTTTTTAAATTTTATATTTCAGACATTAATACTCTTTTTCCCTATGTTTTACATCTTAAAATTATTTTTAAATAAAGGTCTACTTCAGGTAGAACTTTTTGTCTATAGTCATTTCACAGTTTATTGTAGCAACCAGGCATCTGGAGCACACCTGTAGGTCAAGCTACTCAGTAGCCTGAGGCAGGAACACTGTAAGTTTGAGGTCACTCTGGGTAATTTAGCAAGACCCTTTCCCAAAGGAAAAACAAAAAAAGGCTGGGGATGCAGTTCTGTGTTCAACCCACTTTAAGTTTATTTTCTTGTACAAAAAATAATGATTGTAAATAATCAAAAATTTTATATCAGATCACAGTAACCTCTAGGGCTTTGAAGGGCCTTGTGAGTTATTTCTTCCTTTGTCTTCATCTTGTTTGTGCCTTTATTCAGTTTCTACTTATTTTGTATGTGACACCAGTATGCTATAGTTGTTTTCTTTCTTCCTAATTTCAATTTCTTATTAATTCTTTTAGTGAAGTCCTATTTAAAGTACACTGTCATTTTTATTTTCAAAAAGTTGCTACATAGTGCCCTCTCTCTAAAAATATTTCAGCAGTAATGGGTGCATGTGCCCCACCTGTATCCCCAGTTGACTTGAGAAGCTGGGTCAGCAGAATTGCAAGTTGGTGGCCAACCCTCAAATTTTTGAGAGACTCTTTCTCAGGTAAAACAACAACAACAACAACAACAACAACAACAACAACAAAACAATGGGGAATATTCAGAAGTAAAGTGTCCCTGAGTCCACATCCCTATACCCTTGTTTTCTGGTAGTAGGAGTTGGAGACATAACCTGCCTGAAACATGCTAAGCATGTACTTTGCCACTCAGCTAAATCCTCAGCTCCCTATGTAGCAAATAAAGAAATTGAAACAAGAGTGAGATATCACATTAAGCCCACCAGGACAGCTCAATTTAAGAAACAAATACAAAAAAACAAAAATAAAATAATAACAGTTGGTGATAATTTAAAGAAATTGGCATTCCAATACATTTCTGGGAAATATAATATGGAATACAGTGTATACAGTATACAGTGTATACTGAAACTTTCAATGTTTCAGTAATTCACCGTATAATTATCACATGAGGGCTGGAGATGTGGCTCAAGCGGTAGCGCGCTCGCCTGGCATGCGTGCGGCCCGGGGTTCGATCCTCAGCACCACATACCAACAAAGATGTTGTGTCCGCCAAGAACTAAGAAATGAATATTTAAAATTCTCTTTCTCTCTCTCTCTCTCTTTCTCTCTCTCTCTCTCTCTCTCCTCTCTCACTCTCTCTTTAAAAAAAATAATTATCACATGACCTACCAAGTCTACTCTCAGATATATACCCAAATGCCCTGAAAATGTACATACAAACACTTGCATATGATGTTCATGGCAGCACCATTTATGGTAGCCAAAAGTGAGACAATCCAAATCCTTGAACCAAAGAGTGTTTTGTCAAGATGTGCTATGCATATGTGTATATGCCATGTAAACTAAGCAATGTTGATACATGCTACAACATAGATAAATCTCAAAAATATTAAACTCAGTAAACAAAGCCGTGTGAAAAAATATATATATGGCATAATTCCATTCAAGTGAACTATCAAGGATATGTAAACTCACAGACCCAAATGAAGTGCTGGTTTCCAGGCCTGCGAGGGCAGGAAGAAAAATGTTTACTTAATGGATACATGGTTTTGTTGTAGTGATGAAAAAATTAGGAAGAAGATAAAAGTATTCAATGGCAATAATATGAATCACTATTATCAGACTATAAACTCAAAATCAAAGAAACAAATAAACAACAACAACAAAAAGCCCAGAAAATAATGACAGAAAAAAAAGTCTACTTGATTGTAGAGAATACTAGCTCTTGGTGAAATAAAGGCACTGGGAATCTATACATTGCCTTATGTATTCTGTATCTCTGACTTAAATCTTGGCTGGTAACTCCAGGAATTTGAAGCCTACTATATATCAAGACCTATTCCAGTTTCTTTATATAATCCTTACCTTTCTCTAAGATCTGACATTCTGCTCAGAGACATTCTCACTTTTTATATTAATTTACTATCAGTGATTGACCTAGGGTTGCTTAACTAATAGGACAATCCAGAGCTCTTTATATTTTTCCCATTGATACGGCCTCTTGATAAGTTGTTCAGGGACTCACAAAGCTGCTGAGGCTGGCCTTGAACTTATCATTCTCCTGCCTCAGCCTCCTGAGCCACCTGAATTACAGTCCTGTGCCACCATGATAGGCAGAGTCATGCTTTTACTGATGACTAAATTAGGGAAGATTTTCCAAAGTTCACCCTCTATGAAGACCAGGGATATGAGTACTTATATAAATTCCAAATTATTCTTTCTTCTATGATGATAAAAATTTTGTTCTGGGTTGTTTCTATATGAAGGAGGAAGAAAGAGGCAGGATTTCCAAAGGGCACAAGGAACTCGTTGGATGTGATGTCAATGTTTACTGTCTTGATTGTGGTGATGGTTTTATGCAGATATAAATATACAAAAACTCAATGTATTGATAATACAATGTATGTAGTTTATTGTATGTCATTTTTACTTATTTTTTTAATTAATGAAAGATCTGAGGAGATATACCAACAAATATAGATGGCAAACAAGGACAGGAAAACATGTTAAACATCATGGATCACACTGGATTGCAAGTAATGCACCCATAAGCATGGCTGAAATTCCAAAATCTGACAATACAAACTGCTGGGCAAAGGAAGAGGAACAAGAGCAACTCTTATTTATGGCTAAGGGAATCACAAAATTGTACAGCCAACCTGGAAAGAGAGTTTGGCAATTGCTTTAAGCTATATTCTTACCATATATCTACAGACATCATACTAGGAATTTATTTATTGGAGTTGAAAGCTGGAGTCCACACAAAATTCAGCATGCAAAGGTTGATGATTTTTTTTTTGATTGGGAATGTGGCCCATTGGTAGAGCACTTGCCTAGCAAGCATGAGAATTCAGGTTTCATCCTCAGTATCATACACACACACACACACACACACACACACACACACACACACACACAAACACACACTGTAATTTATTTATTGATATTTTGCAAGAACATAAAGCAATAAAGTTATTCTTCAGTAATTATTTATATATTATTAATCAAAAAAATGAACTCATCAATGAATTGAAACATAATTCAGCCAGAAAACATTAATAATCAAACAATCATGAAAAGAGGAGCAGGGATTTTAAACACACATTGTTTAGGAAAACAGCTGGGAAAAATGCCACATCTGTTATTCTGAGTATATAGCACTCTGGGTAAGGCTAAACAATAGACAATAACAAGATTTTTTATTGCTAGAGACTCAGGACAACTAGGAAAGTGTAAAAATTGGAGGTCTTTGGGGTACTTAATCTATCTTGTAACATGCTATAATGCTGGCTATTCTAGATTATGTTTTTTCAATACTTAAACAACTGCATAGCCTGGAATTATTGTGCACAAATGTTATTACAGCAGATTGGGAGGCTGACAGAAAACAGGAAGATCACATGTTCAAGGCTGGACTCAGCAACTTAGCAAGGCCCTAAGAAACTTGGAGAAACCCTACCTCCAAATCAACCACAACTACCTCATCTGTCATGAGTTCTTTCTTTTCTTCCTCATTTTCTCTTCTGCTTTCTTCTAACCTCCCACCATTGCTACCTTCCTGGCTTTGTTTCTAGGACAAAATATCCCACAATTCTCTCCATATTTTCTTCTCACAACCAAAGTATTTAGACATCAAAACTCATTGCTATCTGGAGCTGCTTCATTAGACAGATCTGAAAAATTTGTATTTTCATTCACAAATAACATTGGTTTGGTTAGTTCAGTTATTTTATGTAAGACCATAACTATTTGGGGTACATGTGAGAGCCTTTAGATTTTTTTGCTATGAATGCTGTGCCAATAGCAACCCAGGCTACTCTGATCTTAGAAAATGAGAGCTAGAAACAAAAAAAGTTTTCATCTAGATACTGCTTGTTACCCTTGTTTGATAATGAAAGGAATATTAATCTTTTATTTAGAAATGCACTCTGAATAAGACAGGTTCTGTCAGACTTCAGATGCAATGTCAAAATTACCAGTCTACTGAGAGAAGAGCTAAAGCTCTCTCTCCCATATAACCTCATCTTGGAAGTCTCAGTTCCAAATCTGAGTGGAAGAGGAAGCAGTGGAGGCTCTGAAGGAATGCATTTTGACGTCTGACTTTTACTGCTTCATAAACGAGACACAGGTATTTATTCCTAATGTGCTACAGTACTTCTTTAGTACTACAGTACTTTCATGGCACAACAATTTATACGAATTCTCATTATATCATTTTAAATTGATAGTATTATTAAAATGTATAATATCTCAAATTTTATTGTCTTACATGAATAATTTTTCCAGCATAAATATTCACAAGGTATAATAATTTAAAAGGTTGGTATTTTCTAGCTTTGCATTACTTTTTAGAACTAGAAATATTTCAAAACCTCCTTTGGCAATTCCCAAGCTCACAAACTCATCTGATAAAACTTCTATCTAATATTATCTTATTTTGTGTAGTAACCTCATATAAAATGTGTAATATACATTTACATAAAATAAGTGACATTGCATCCTTTAAAATGTTTCTTGGTTTACTATATAAAAATTACTTTACCTTGCTCTTTACTACAGATTAGATATTCAATGGAGGTTAATTTAAATTTTAAAAAATATACTAGTGATACAGGGAGACAGCAAAATAGTAGAATAAACTTAAGTTTGTAATAAAATAAAACATACTATTTTTTCATGGTTTGGCATAGTGTTATTAGCATACACAACCATAGGCCAAAAATTCTGGTTACAGTTTAGTATTTCATATATCATAAAACGTTGTTTCTTTATATCCAACATCAATCTGGAATGCCAATATTTTAGTTGATCTTGTATTTTTAGAGTTCTACCTTATGAAGGCCTAATCCTTGAGAAAGAACACAGAATTTGATAATAGAATTTTTCATTACTAGTATTTGCTTTCATGTAGATACACTGAATTTTGTAATTTTAAAAATTCCGAGTATATGAATACACACTAAAACACTAGAATAAATTTAACTTTGTGATCAAATAAAAACAAACTAATTTTTCATGACATGGCAGAGTGCTATTATTACAGACAATCATAGGCTCATTTAAATGGATACTGCAAACTTCCCCCTCTATTATACAACTTTTTTTCCTTGATACCTGACATTATCTAGACTTCTTCTCTTCTCCCAGCTGTTTTAAGAGCTTTAAAGTTATTCTTTACTAATGTATAATTATTGAAATAATTTATATAATTATGAGAATTTTCAATAAGAAGAATTAACTGGACATAACTTTCCTAGGTAGTACATATAAGAATCTACCACAGTGAAGAGCATCATCAATTAAATTAAGAAAATTGAGGTCCTAATTAGAATGAGATATATTCCATGCTTGTATAATTATACCAAAGTGCATCCTACTGTCAAATATTAGATACCTGATAATTTTTAAAAATTGCTTATTTTTTTTTAATGTGGTGCTGAAAATTGAACCCAGAGCCTCACAAGTGCTAGGCAAGAATGCTACCAATGAGTGACAACTCAAGCCCTTTGCTTATTTATATATATATATATATATATATATATATATATATATATATATATATATATATATATAAATGTTTCTATAACTAAAATGACAAATTGATTTATTATAATTTTAATAAATTTTCTGCAATAAAGAAGAGCAATTTACAATAACCTAGAGAAACTATATTTTCTTTTATTATGAGCACTATTTTCTCTTCTATTTTCCATCCAAATCTTGACTAATGGTATTCTGAGTTATTATTCTTTTCTTTTACAAAAATATTTTCCAAGTGCAGTTTCAATCCAGTCAAATTTGCCTATTCATAAAGGTACATAAACCAAAACCTTCAGGAATTTATTTGATTTATATGAAGAAGAAAATGGTAATTATTTCATAAGAGTGAAGTTTTGCACACTGGTTTGCAACTATTTAAATGCAGCCATTAGTAGGAGAATGACTTTAAGTTTGAAAATATGGGCAGATTTTGTAAAGAAGAAACAATACACTGGGTGTTTCAGTGCTTCAATGAATAAGATATAAGAGGAGTCACATAAGGAATGTCATATAACAAATATTCGACTATCATACTAACACAAGTTTTCCAATTTTTCTTAAACTTGTTTATGGGAGACAGTTTTTTTTTTACATTTTCATTGGTAATGGATATTCTAACTGCAATGTGACAGGTTGAATTTGATATGTTCTGAAATTTATAGGATCTGATTTCAATCAAGGTCTTGTGGATGGAGGAAAAAATGTAAACTCTTACAATACAACATTTGAATAAAATAAAATTTTAAAAAAACTTTGAAATGGGCATGTTGGGATTATTTCCCTAGAAGAGTCCTATATCTTTTTAAAAAAATATTTTTAGTTGTAGATGGACACAACACTTTTATCTTATGTGGTTCTGCAGATTGAACCCAGTGCCTCACACTTGCTAGACAACCACTTTACAACTGATCAACCACCCCAGCCTAATATTACTATTTCTGCCTATACAAACATGAAATCCACAGTTTCTGGTATATAATTTTATTGTAAGCAAAAGTATTTCAGATACTGTAGATCCAAGCCAAATAAGACACCATCTTTAATTTTAAGAAGTCTGTGGGGAAGATTAAAAATCAAACAAACACTGTCCATTAAATAATATAACTTATGATACAAAGGAAAACATAGTGTATACAGGCTCAAAGACAAGGGTAAGATCTGAGCAATTTCACGATATAAATGGGAGTAAACAAAAATATTCCTCTGAAGAATAAGGGATGTTTGAGTTAAAATTTATTATTTGTTTATTTTTTTTTTAATTTTGTTTTTGGGGATGCAGCAAGGGCTTTCTTTGTGGTAGGCCAGGGAAGAAAGAGCTCCACACCAGATCTTTACTTGAAATTAATATCAAGAATATGACACTGATTTATATACAATTTTTTCTGTTGTTTTGGTAAATGATAATTATAAAGATTATGGAGAGTAATAGATTGACTGAAAGAATGTTCATAAAAATCCTGTTGTGATAAAATGATCCTGTTTTTCTTCCAAGAATACCCATTAAAATGAACAAATATTTCAGTTTTATTTCCATAAGAATTACTTTTTATCCTCAAGCTGGCACTGAAATCTCAGGAGACATATTCCTGCTTTGTCTTTACATTGGCACTTTCTTTGAAGGGCCAAGCCCAGGCTTACTGACTTCCCAATAACTACATGGTTCTAACACACATCTTTATGATCCTCACCATGAGACTTTTGGTATCGACAAATTTTGGGGAAGAGTAGGACAGTCCATGTGAGTTCAAATGCAAAGTGTTTGTCTTCCTGGCCAAGGTCATGAAGGAACTCTCCACCTGCACCATCTACAAGTTGGGTGTGCTTTAGGCCATCACCATCAGCCTCAGTGGCTTCTCATGGGCCTGCTTCAAATTAAAAATCACAAATATCATCCCGTGGCTAATAATTTTCTTATTGATCCTCACCATGTCCCCTATACCAATGAAACAATTGGAAGCCACACAAAATTCTGTTAAGAATATAAAATGGTATAGTAGGTATAGGAAAGAATTTGGTGATTACTAAAATTTTAAATATAGAATTACCACATGACCTACCAATTTCATTTCTACCTATATTTTCAAATGAACTAAACACAGATATTCAAACACCAAATAAAATCTAGCTTGGTCTTCTATTTCTCACTCACCACTATTCATTTCTGCTCATGAGCTAAAAGCACAGGAGCCTATTTTCTTGAACTGATGGCATTCAGTGATCTCTAGTTTTGAGACTGTGTGGTTCTTTCAAGCAGATACATAATAATTTTCTTTCATAGACTTAAACAAAAATCATGTTTCTTCTAAGCTTCAGATTTTCTCCATGAAGCTCCCCATAAAAAAAAGAGCCACTCACACCATTCTGCTGCTCATGGAACCTCTTTTCTTGAACTGATGGCATTCAGTGATCTCTAGTTTTGAGACTGTGTGGTTCTTTCAAGCAGATACATAATAATTTTCTTTCATAGACTTAAACAAAAATCATGTTTCTTCTAAGCTTCAGATTTTCTCCATGAAGCTCCCCATAAAAAAAAGAGCCACTCACACCATTCTGCTGCTCATCATCTGCTTTGATATCCAGTATTTTTTGGACTTCATTATTTCACAATGAATAGGCATAGTCTGGACAAGTTATCTCATCCTGACATGTCTTCAAAAGGCTTGCGATCAGGGCTGGGGATGTGGCTCAAGTGGTAGCGTGCTCACCTGGCATGTGTGCAGCCCGGGTTAGATCCTCAGCACCACATACAAACAAAGATGTTGTGTCCGCTGAAAACCAAAAAAAAAAAATATTAAAAAATTCTCTCTCTCTCTCTCTCTCTCTCTCTCTCTCTCTCTCTCTCTCTCTCCCTCCCTCCCTCTCTTTAAAAAAAAGGCTTGTAATCAATTGTGATGGCATGCTCACTCTATTGGTGTTGATCAATGCTGACACTTAAATAATAAAACTATGCAAATTAAGTGGAGGAAAAAAGCTCAGCTTCTGACAAAACAAATTTGTCACTCTTATTAAAATAATATTCTCTATTTCAGAACATTTTACCTCTGATAAAAATCAATAAAGTAGGATTAAATTTTCTACTAGATCAAAGATATCTAAATAGCTAGCAAATAGCTTCTGGATTTTTTTTCTGTATCTGGATCAGTTTTTCAACATTTGCTTTAATTTTCACTATATCTGACACCATTTGAATATCATAAATTTTTATAATTTTTATTCACTTTGTATCTTAGACATTTATATTGAGTCTATTTTTTTGTCTTCTTGCATTACAGTTCCTGATATTATTTTCAGTGAAATTATATTAGAGGATTATTGATGCTTTTCTGTTTTTTTTTTCTTTTTTGTCTATTAATATATGCATGCTCATATCAAAACTATTCAGGAGTCTGCAGGAGTATTGCAAGTTTGTGGAAACTTTGGGTGACTTAGTGAGATCCTGTGAACAAAACAGGTAGGAGATGTATGTCATTCTTGGACCACTTTAGTGTTCACTTTCCTTTACCAAAACTAGTACAACAACAACCTGAACAACAGAAATCCAACAAATACCATGAAAGAGTACTCCATGAAAAAGAGAATGCCTTCACTTTCTAAAAAATAGAAATGTTGGGCACCATATGAGAATTCAACTCAATAACACCAATAAAGAAAAAGTCTTGAAAACACTGAAGTCTACAGAATTATAGTTAGAGATGACCAAAAGAATTGGAAGCCACACACACTTCTGTTAAAAATATAAATGGTAGAGTAGGTATAGAAAAGGATTTGATGATTGCTAAAATTGTAAACATAGAATTAACACATAACTTACCAATTTTATTCTTAGCTATATTTCCAAATGAACTTAAAACACATATTCAAACACTTGAACATGAATATCAATGGCATCACCATTTACACTAGGAGATATATGAAAATCCAAATTTTCATCAGAAATAATAAACAAATGTGTCTATGTATTTATATGTATCCATGTCTGAGTTAGCACATGTACATATAAATATATTCATACAAACAAATTATATCTATACATAGCATCTATATATATGTTTGAATATTACTCTGCAATAAAAATGAAGTACTGATACAGGCCACCATGTAGACAAATATCAAAAATATTAAGAAAGTAAGCAAAATCAGACATGATATTTAACCTGTGTTATAACTATATTTATAACAAATATCCAAAAATTGGAATTCATGGAGTTAGAAAGGAGAGAGTAAGTTGCCAGGGGCTTGGAAGCCATTTAAGTGAGTGGTTGCTTAACAAATTACATGGCTTATTTTCAGTAATTAAAATGTCTAAAACAAGGTAATTCTTGTAATTATACCACAACATTTTAAATGACACTACATAATTTATTTTTGATGGGCACTTTTATGAGAATTCAACTCAATAACACCAATAAGGAAAAAGTCTTGAAAACACTTAAGTCTATAGAATTACAGCTAGAGATGACAGAAATGAACTATGGAATTGAACATAACTTTCTTATCTTTGTATTGAACACATTACAAGAGTAACTGCATCATGTAGAGCCACAAAAATAGAATCCTAAATACAATGAGTTATACTCCTTGTATGTATAATATCCCAAAATATATTCTACATCATGCATATCTAAAAGGAACAAATAAATTAAAATTTAAAAAAGAAACTATGGAGTTGTAGTCTCCCACATGTACTATGTATCACCAAGATAAAGCGTGGATGGTAACACTAGATACCAGAATTCAAGAGCCTTCTCTGTGTCAGGCAGTACTCTTGATTCATTATTTACTTTGTCCATATCTTTCCAGTATCTTGAATCCTGATTGGAAGGCTTCTGATCTTACAGATGAGTACACTAAGTTTGAGGTCACCATCACTGCAGACTAAGTCTCTGACAATTAATTTGTGTCATTTCCAATTTACTGAATCATGTATCAAAATTAAAAGTCAGTCTCCCCCCCCCAACTCCACCTGTAGGAGGAGGAAGCAAGAGGTATAAATTACAACAGGGCAACAAACCCATCCTCATAAACTATTAATGTTTAAAGCTTGATTGTGGTCACTGTTACACTGATAAATATATATGTCCAAACATGAAAAAGTATGAATGATATATATATATATATATATATATATATATATATATATATATATATATATAGTTTATTGTATTTCAGTATTACCCTAATACAATTGTTTTAAATTTAAATGAAAGAAATACATATATTCCTCAGAAAAACAAAGTATATATTTGGAAAGCATAGAAGAAAGATGCTAAACATTATATGTTATCAAGAAATTACAAATTAAACACACCTATAAAAATTTACAGAATTTTAAACCTGACAATATCAAGAGCTGGCAAAGATGGGGCACAAGAAGAACTCTTATAAATTGCTGTAGGAATAACAAAATTGAACAGCCACTCTGAAAGACAGTTTGGTAGCTTCTTAAAAATTAAATATAGACTTAGTATGGCCCACTAATTGTACTTCTCAGGTTAATTCAATGAAATTGAAAGCTACGTCCACACAAAACCCACATACAAATGTGCACAGATTCTTCATTCATGATTGCTAAGAGCAAGAAGCAGCTAAGAGAGACTTCAGTAGCTATTTACCTCTTATTAATGTAAATACTATGAAACATCCATACACTGGAGGGTCATTCAATTTTTTTTTAAAGAGAGAGTGGGGGGGAGAGAGAGAGAGAGAGAGAGAGAGAGAGAGAGAGAGAGAGAGAGAATTTTTTTAATATTTATTTTTTAGTTCTCGGCGGACACAACATCTTTGTTGGTATGTGGTGCTGAGTATCGAACCCGGGCCGCACGCATGCCAGGCGAGCGCGCTACCGCTTGAGCCACATCCCCAGCCCTCAAAAATTTTTTAAAAATAAAATTTGCTATTAAACATGAAAACACATGGAGGCATCATAGATAAATATTGTTGGAAAAGAATATATTGTCTGAAATGCACATTTTTTGTGATTCCAAATTTGTGACATGCTGGAAAAGTCAAAAAATTAAAAATGTTTAACATTGCCAAGAAATCACGGGGAGTAGAAGATGCTAAAGAGGGGAAGAACAGGGATTTCTGTCATGGTGAATCTAATCTATAAGACAATATCATGGTGAAAATTGACAATATTCTTTGTCAATGCTTAAAAAACTGTAAAATTAGTGTTTTAATGAATAATTAAACTATGTATTACCATTAATAATTATTTAATACCATCACTATTGACAAAATATTTTGATTTTGTGCTTACATCAAATATTTCTCAGTAATATACCAAGCAAAAAATAGTGAAAAATTTGAATAAGGGAAGGCATATAGGAACATGGTTCTATATGCTTCATTTTCTTGTAAATCAACAACTCTCTTTAAAATAAAGTCTGTTCATTAAAAGAATCACAGAAGGCTTGGTAATCTTTTTAGCCTCAAACATGGCCTGCCCTAGGTCTGGCCCTCAACAATAAAATTTGCACTGAGAATAAATAATTTTTAAAAGCCTTGTTTTTCTTCTTTCTTTCTTTTCTATTTTTACAATTTTCATTGTCTTTTTAGAGAACAGTGAACATAAGACCTTAGTGAATAAATTAGTACCTTACATTCAAAAGATGCTTATACATCAATAAAAAAAATGATTATTTATCACTCTGCTCCATAGTTAGTAATTCTTGAATACTAAAGAAAAGATTTTCTAAACTTATTTTACTACACTTATATTTATGAGAAAATTTTTTGAGATTTTGTTTAAGTCCATCTCACCTCCAATATGCTATCTATAAAATGAGAGTACTTTCTTTTACTTACTCAACAAATATCTGGTTGAAATAAATGAAGATAGTCCAGGTAAAGAGGCATGCTGATAGACATTAAGGGTCAGATAAATTGTGGGTGATATTACTGAGAAACACAGTCCTATTAATCAGATAAATAGTAGGCATTTGGTGATATTTAGAGCTCTATATTCTTCTTCTTTTGTAATAACTAACCCTTCCCATGTAGATCTTGCATTTCTGAGCTGTGGTAGTTACCAACACTAACCTACCAGAAACAGATAACAGGATCTGTGAGTCATTTCTGTCCAGGTCAAGTTCCCTTATGCTCATAATATTTAGTAGATTTGGACATGAACAGGGCAAGTCAGGACCTTCTTTTACACTTCTCAGCCAAAATTAACAGAAAAGAGTTTCTCGTTTTGGTTCCTAGAATGGGAAAGAGAAAATCCTCCACGATTGGCATCTACAGTTCATTTTTTTCACAGTTCTTAAACTACCTGCTCATACTAAGCTGGACTGTACAATAGCTGAAGAAATTATCTTCAAGCACAGATTGGTTCATAATGACAATGTATATCTGCTAAATATTCAGTATGATGAGGGTGAGAGAATGAGAAGATGGACTACAATGGGAAGGGATAATTGGAAGAAAAACTGGCTCCCTCAGGAAGAAGGTGCTTTAAACTGTCTTCATTCCCAAATGAGAAAAATCATTAGTAAAATTTGTTCCTTCTTTTCTCTCTTCTCTACTTTCTTCCTTCTTCATTTCATTGGTTATTTTCTTCTTATCTCTCACTCTCCATTTCTTCCATGATTTCTGTCTAAGAGAAGATGTCTCAGTTCACTCTTCATATTTACTTCTCAGAAACTAGTAATTTGGAAAATAAAGCTCTATGGGAGGCATATCCATTTATATTGGGTGTCATTACACTGAATTGTTTTCAATTGAAAATCCTGAAAAATATATTTTAAGAGTATAAACACTCACATAAAACAGCAGTTTGTATTATTTATTTGTTTATTTATTTTCTTATACAACAAGCTATACATATCTGGGGTCTAGTGAGAGGCCCTACATTGTTTTGCTAGGAAGATAACCAGAAAAAAAAGACAACATCAATAAAAAACCAAATTATCTTTATCGCATTACTGACTTTTCTATAATAAAAGAAGTTTATAATAATTTAGAGAAAGTTACTTTATCTCTTCCTGAAAAATATTTAAACTTTCAAAGGTATTTTCACTGATTTTTCACCCAAATATCAAAGGATAATTTTATTCACTGAAAACTTTAAAGGAAAAATGTTTTCCAAAGGCAATTTGAATTCACTCAATCAATGAAAATGGACTTTGGGTGTTCAGGAAATGTAAGCATTTTCTATAGAATTTTTTGTAATTTTAAAGGAGAAAAGTAATTGGATCATCAGAGTACAGCTTTGCCCTAAATATCTGAATTCACATATTGATGTCAGAATGGTCAAACTTGGAAAAAAAGGAAATTTTTTTAAAGAAGATTCAAAGCCCTGGGTACCTACTTCTTTTAACCCATGAGTCTTTCAGGCACTGAGTGACTATGAAGCCAGATTTAAAGATAGGTCCTCAGTACAGTTAGGTAAATCCGGTCTCATATCCAGTAAGATAAATAAAATGGAGGCCATAGTAGAGAATGGAGTTCAGGAAACCAGAGCAGCCCTTGGGGAAATTGAAATGTTAATGTCCTCTAAGCCTGGAGACCATCCTAAATAAATGTTAATGAAACAGCTCCCAGCAAACAGGGAAGTGCTAATCCCAAAGCTGCCCCAGGCCCTTTCTGCCCAGGTTACTCCTCCAGCCCACCTTTTGGGCCTTTCCACCTGGGAAACAAAAGACATGAGTGTGGGAAAACTGAAAGAAGACTTTAGCAATAAAAAAGGGAAGACCTCGTCCTTCTACGGATTCCGTCTTTTGGGTCCCCTTCTTTCTCTTGGGAGAAGTCTTTTCTGCGGTCCTTTAATAAAGCTTTTCTTTTCACTCTACACTTGCCTCAGTGGGCTTCTCTAGTGTTATACTGCAGCATTGGGGAAGAAAATACTCCAGGTAAACAGTGGTAACAACTATTCTGTGAGAGGCACCAGAGTTAATGAACATTGCAGCATTATTCAAAGTGTAGCCTGAGAAGACTCTCTGTTATTACTGAGTTTATTCATGGGAAATAGTCATTTTTTTCCATCTTGGCCATAGATGTGTCAAAGGCAGTTTAACAAGTTGAACTTGACAGTTCCTTCTACCCAGCCTGGTTCATTCATTTCCCTTGAAATGAAGCATTTTATTGAATTTTTTAAAAATATGTTTGTAAACTATTTCTTTCTACTCTGTCCTCACCAGCAAGGGAAGTGATGATATTTGCTTACCTTTGTTGCTTTCTACAAAACATCTCTAGGCTTCACATTTGGGTTTCCTGCTAAATTCAGCATGATATTTATGATAATGTTCCTCTTATTTCCCTATTTCTTAACAATGTAATAGTATCTTATATTCTCCTGCTTTACAAACACCTAAGTATCTTAGTGTAGTAATTATCCTGATACACACACATGAAACATGTTGATTCCACTTTTCATGGAACTTACCTATTAATTCAGAAGTATTTCATAATCTTCATCCTTCTTCCATAGGGTATGTCATTTCCTTTGACTGATCCTCTTGTGTTTTATTTATTTCAAGGTTTTTACATTTATTTAAGGAGCATTATGTCAAGAGTACGAATAACATAAAATTCCATTAGAAATAAATTTGATAATATTGGAGAGTTAGAGTGTTAAAATATTTTATCTCATCATTCCATACTTCCATATAGAGACTCTGACAGAAATTATAGCTACTTTAAGTGTTTTATAGATCAAAAAAATTAAGATGTGAGCTAAAAATCTTGAATAAAGTACCCCAAATGGAGTCATGGCTGTGTTATTTAATGCAATTTTACCAAGTGACCACGAAACTCTGGACACACACACACACACACACACATTTTAAAAAAAGGAGTCTTGAAGGTGTCAGTCCTCTCCTGGGGAAAGCAAAAAAATGTTTTAAAAATATTGTTATTTGAGGACTAACATTAGTCAAAGCAGGCTAATGTTAGGGTAGTCATTTCTACTCTAAAGTATGAAGTCTTGAATGTACTACATTAATTCTCCCAAGCCAGGATTTATCATAAGCCTAACAAGTAAGAAAAACCCAGTACCAGAGAAATTCTCAGCCCAGTTCTACAAGAAGTTGAAAAAAGAATGAACACCAATTCTTCTAAAATTATTTTATAAAATAGAAAATAGCAAAACCTTTCTAACCTCATTCTATGAAACTAATATCAACCGAATGCAAAAACCAGACAGACACATCGAGGAAAGAATATTTCAGGCCAGTATTCCTGATGAACAGAGATGTAATAATTCTCAGTAAAATTATGACAAACATCATACAAAATCATATTAAAAAGATAGTGCAATTTGATCAGTGGGGTTTGTCCCAGGGATGCAGTGTTGGTTCAAAACATGAAAATCAATAAACATATTTTTTTAAGTAAATAGATGTAAAGACAGGAATCAGGAAATTATCTAAATAATAGCAGAAAAAGCATTTGACTACATACATGATCAAAATACTAGAAAACTATGTATAGTAGAAATATATCATAAACTATAAAAGCTGTCAATGGTAAACACAGGGAAACATTATTTTTTTTCTTTTCTTTGTATTGTTATTTATTTATTTATTTATTATATGTTTTTTTTGGCGTAAGGAGACTGTGCAAACAGAAAACTGGGCAAACAAAGGATTACAAACAGGAATGTGGACTCCTAGCAAAATGAAAAGAAAGACAAAAACAAAAGAACAAAGAGGGAGTGGTGGTCAGAAGGACAGAAGAGGGTAGCCAGAGCTAGGAAAAGTCATAGTATTTTTTTTCTTCCTCCCATTTCTTAAAAAAACAAAAACAAAAACAAAAACAAACAAAAAAACAAGGAAACACACATGCACACAAAACCATTTGTTCCAGAGTAGAAACATAAATAGGGCAGAATCAACACTTTGTTCTTCTTTCTTCCAATGGCAAAAAATAATAATAATAATAAAGTAAAAGAAAAGGCAGGCTGGTGGATGCGCCCCACAGAGCCCCTTCCATAGTGGTGTGTACAAAGGGACAGCTGGAGCTCTCGGTTTCTGCAACACAGGGCCACACAGAGAGGCAGCTCCAGGAAAGGGGTGGTGTCATGCGCCCAGGGAGCAGGGGATCCAGCTTATTGAAGTCCAGAGCTGCCCTCAGGGATATACCTGGGGACCGCGCCCTCTCCAAGTCCTGGACACCCTTGGGGAGGGTGTCGCCAGGACCGCACAGTTCTCCAGATCCAAGGCACCCATGCACCACCCCTCGTGAGCCAGCTACTCAAGCAGGGAGGCTACGCCCTAGCTGGGGCTCAGTATGTGGTCACCTGGTGCTGGGGCAGCAGCTGGCAGCTGCTGTTGACGTGGATAATAACTTTCTGCTTGAGCTGCACCACTTGCTCGCTCAGCAGGCTCCTGATCTGGCTCTTGAGCATCTTCAGTTTCTCCTCCAAGTGGGAGATGCGCTCCAGCTTGCGTTTGTGTCACTTGGAAGCTGCCATGCATTTGGCCAGCCTCTTGCGATCTTGCTCCTGCGTGTCCACCTCGATGGGCCACAGCTGCGGGCTCTTGCGGAAGCTTGGTGCGTCGGCCACCATCTGTGGCTAGTCCTTGAGCGCTGCCAGGCGCAGCGGCCCCAGTGCTACCGGGCAGATGCAGTGGGAAGGGAAAGGGATCAGCGGTGAAGGCCACAGTGGCAGCACCCAGCACCCCTGCGAGCCATCAGCTAACTGCTCAGGTTAGCTTAGAGCGTTGCCTCCTTGTAGCCATCTCCCCGAAGTGGGGTGAATGGGGGGCTAAGCGTGGAAGCCGTGCCAGAGGGTCTTCCTTCTGTGCAGCAGCAGAGGCTGCCCTACCGGCAGCAAGCTGGTTCTGTTTGTGCAAATCTTCCAGGGCTTTCACAAAGCGCTCTGTGAACTCTTGCTCTTCCCTGTCTGCCACCTTGGGGTAGAGGAACTGCGTGCTTGCCTGTGGTGGTGTCCAGCCCTTTGGACTGGATTATGAGGCGCTCCAGCTCAGGAGAGGCGAGCTTGAGCAGCTCCAGGTCGAGTGAGGAGGGCAAAGGCCGGGGGACACTGCACTGGGGGCGCCCATCTCGCCCAGGGAGGGGGAGGTAGCCCAGCCGGTGTCTGGAGCTGCAACACCTGCTTGCTCAGGCTCAGTGTCAGCGTGTCCTTCTGGGGTGCCCCAGGGAACAAGCAGCCCTGGGACGCTAAGTTGCTGCCATTGCCACTGGTGCTACTATCCAGGCTCAGGGCCTCATCGCCTTAGAGGGGTGTTTCTATCCTCTGGCTCCCCCCCACCTCAAAGCACCGGTAGGAGGCAGGGGAGTGGCTGGGCTGCTGTGCCTGGCCCTCTTGCAGCGGCTCCTCAGAAACATTGTTCTGAAGGGAGAAAAATTTGAAGTATTCCCTCTATAATTAAAAAAAAAGGATACCCTTTTTTGTCACTTTTTTGCCACTTCTATTCAACAACATCCTTGAAACTCTATCCAAAACAATTAGAAGAAAGAATGAAAGTTAAATGAGTTGGAAAAGAGGAACTCAAACTATCACTATTTGCTAATGACCTGCTTCTATATTTAGAAAATCCAAAAAATTTCACCTGAAAACTTTCTTGACTAATAAATAAATTCATCAAAACAAACACCCATAAACCAAATGCATTTCTATACTTTAAAAATGAATCCACTTTAAAAAAAATTTAGGAAAACCACCCCATTAACAATGGCCTCAAAAAAAAAGAGAATAAAACAAAATACTTGGGAGTCAATCTAAAAAATAGTTAAAATACCTCTACAATGAAAACTACAGAACACTAAAAATACAGTTTGAAAGTCTTAGAAGATGTAAAGATGTTCCAGGCGCTTAGATAGGCAGAATGATCATAGTCAAAACAGCCATACTAACAAAGTAGTTATACAGATTCAATGCAATTCCTTTTAAACTTCCAATGACATTCTTCATAAAACTAGAAAAAGCAAGCATTAACTTAATTTGAAAAAAGATAGGAGAGCCACAATAGCCAAAGCAATTCTCAACAAAATGAGTGACTCAGTAGGCCTCACAATACTAGACCTTAAACTGTACTACAGAGAAATAGTTAAAAAAATTTAAAAGGTACCAACAGACATGTAGACAAATATCATACTAGAAAAAGATGCCAAAAACATAAATTGGAGAAAAGGTAGCCTCTTCAACAATTGGTGCTGGTAAAACTGGAAATCCATATGTAGAAAGATGAAATTAAAACTCTATCTCTCACTGTGCTCAAAAATCAACTCAAAGTAGATCAAAGACTTAGACATGAGAATGGAAACCCTATGACTAACAGAAAGAAAGAAGGTCCACATTCTCATCATGTTAGCTTAGGACCTGACTTCTTGAATAAGATTCCTAAAATACAAACAGTAAAATTAGTAATCAATAAATGGGATGGATTCAAAGAAAGAAGCTTATTCTTCACAAAGGAAACAATCTATAACATGAAGAGAAAGCCTACAGAATGGGAAAAAAAAATCTGTACCACCACACATCAAATAGAGCAGTAATCTCCAAGATATATAAAGAACTCAACAAACAATGCCAAAAAAGAGACATAACCCATCAATAAATGGACTAAGAAACTGAACAGACACTTCACAGTAGAAGAAATATAATTGATCAACAAACACATAAAACAGGCCATCATCTTTAGCAATTATAGAAATGAAAATCAATGCTATTTCAATATTTCATTGCACTGCAGTCATAGTGGCAATTATCAAGAATACAAGCAATAATTTTTTTAAAAGAGAGAGTGAGAGAGGGAGAAAGAGAGAAAGAGAGAGAGAGAATTTTAAAATCTATCTATCTTTTTTTTTTTTTTTTAGTTATCGGTGGATACAACATCTTTGTTTGTATGTGGTGCTGAGAATTGAACCCGGGCCGCACGCATGCCAGGTGAGCATGCTACTGCTTGAGCCACATCCACAGCCCCAGCAATAACTTTTTTCATTAGGATGGGGGACAAAAGGTACACTCATACATTGCTGGTGGCCACATCAATGTAGAGTAGGTCAATTCACAATAGCTAAACTATGGAAACAACCTAGGTACCCTTCAACAGATGAATGGATAAATAAAATGTGAATATATATATATATATATATATATATATATATATATATATATATATATTTGTGTGTGTATGAAATATTACTGAACCCCAAAAATAATAAAATTATGCACTTGCTGGCATATGGATGGAATTTGAGAATACCAGGCTAAGCTAAATAAACCAATAGCAAACTTCCAAAGGCTTAATATTTTATCTAATGTGCAGATGCTAATTCATAATGGAAGGCACTAGGGAAGAAAAAATGCACTTTGGATTAGAAAGCGGGAAGTAAAGGGAGGCAAAGAGAAATGAGATTTTGAAGGATTATGAAATGGATTAGATATCATTACCTTGCATGCTTATACAATTACATAACTGGTGCAATTCTATACTAACTGTAACAAATGCAAAAAAAGATAGAATAAAATAAATTACAAACTATAAGAGCTAAAACACTGTTGTACTGAAATAGAAGAAAATATAAAAAAACAATGCACAGAAAAGAAAACAAGGATAAGCCCAGACACTCACTGCACACTCATCTTTGAGAAGGGGTCCAATAATACATAATGGATAAAGGATAGTCTTTTTTTATTTTTTATTTTATTTTTTTTATTGTTGGTCGTTCAAAACATTACATAGTTCTTAATATATCATATTTCACAGTTTGATTCAAGTGGGTTATGAACTCCCATTTTTACCCCTTATACCGATTGCTGTATCACATCAAAAGGATAGTCTTTTTACAGATGATGCTGAGGACACTCAATATTTACATAGGGAAGAAAGAAAATACTGAGGTCCCACTTACCAATCTCTTCCCATCCTACTAAGGTGACAGATATGATCTTTCTCTGATTTGATCACTACACAGTGTTACGTGTATTAAAATATCATGCTACACCACACAAGCAGATGAAGTCGCTATTTTTTCAATCTAAAATTAAAAAAGAAAGAAGAGCATAAGTTTGTGAGCAATAAAAACAAATCACAGAAGAAAAACTTTACAAAACTGCTTTAGAAAATGGTCCTTTGGCTATGACAGTAAAAGGACAGGGGACAGAACCATAAAAAGACAAGTAGAATTTCATTAAGCCAAAAGCTTCTGCACAGCACAGTAAAGCATGAATAGAAAAAAGACTCAACTGTTGGAATGAGAGAAATTACTTACACATCACCTGAGAAGAGTATAAAGCCTAAAACACACAAGAAAATTGCTATGACTCTATTAAAATTAAAAACTTGAGGAAAAACCAGTAAGCAAGCTGGGCACAGTGGGACATACTTTAATACCAGTGGTTTCAGAAGCTGAGGTGGGAGGATCACAAGTTAAAAACTAGCCTCATCAAATTATCCAGGCCAAAATAAACTGAGTCAAACCCTGTCTCTAAATTTAAAATAAATAAATTAATTAAATTCTGTGGATGTAGCTCAGTTGTTAAGTGCTGTGGATTCAATCCCTAGTGGCAAAAAAATGTAAACAGAGAGTAGCATGTTGTTTTCAAAGAAACGTGGTTAGGGTAAATTGGAGTGCTGATCTTCAATGGATATAAAATTTCAATTGCATAAGATAAACAACTTCTAGATATTTGCAGAATAATTCTGTACTTACACTTTACAATAGTATAATGTTCACTTAAATGTTTTCTGAGTACATATATCCTACTTAGTGTTCTTACTATTGTGCAAGGTAGGAAGGAAGGAAGAATGGGATGAAGGCCGGGAAGGATGATGGAGAGAAAGGAGGAGGCAGAAGGCAGGGAAAGGGGGACTAGCCCCATGATGCTCTTCCTACACCGTCAGGATTCCTGCTCAAATTGGACCTGTCCTTGATTGAATATTCTGCTACATCTATCATAAATTTTGATATTATCTTACTACTTATTTTTCTTAAGTAAATTCCAAGAAGGCAATGGACTACAGGTATGAACACAGCACATAAATGTAACCAGCAGGTATACTGCATTTGGCCACCTCATGCACACTGAGTTTTCATTCCCATAATCACAGAAGTCCAGTGGGCCAAGGAAAAATGGGAGCTAAGAGAAAGTTGGGTACAATGTGACCATGTCCTATCCACAAGTAAGTAAAAAAAGGGAGGGTAATGAAACCCAGGAAGGCCACACAGTAATGTCCACCAGAATTAGATTCAAATACAGAAAGAAGACAGCTTGTTCACTCAAGGTACTTCTCTTTGTTAGCCCACCTCTCCAGCTGAGGATGTAAAGGGAAAGGGAAACCAGGGTGACCCACAGTCACTTTTCTTCTAGTTCTTTCAAACTCATTAACAAACCAGGTGGAGAAACCTTCACAGTTATCAAGGTGTAGTAAAAACAATTACACTTGTTCTGTGTAACATATTCACTGCTTTGGCATTTATGAACACAAGATGGATATTCAACCTCTACAATATGACTTGTTTCTAAGTTTGAATTTAAAATTGATATAGCATTTTTAAAGATAAATATTAGAAGTCTTGCTAATAATTTTAAATGCTGTAATAAGAAGGACAATTAAAAGATGACAAAATATACCATGACATGTGAAGAGATCACAGAAGAAAAAAAATATATATTTCTGTGGCATGATATCAATGGCCCAGGTCACTTGCTTTTAGACACGGACTCCAAATTTTTATCTTGCACTGGGCCTGACAAATTACACAAATTTCCCTAAAAATACCTGTAAAAATGTGTATATTTCCCTGGAGAAAGTGCTGATTCTAGGATCTGGTAAGATAAATAAATAATAATAATAAAAGAGCCTGAACATAGTAGGAGGAAGAGAAGGAAGAGTAAGAGGAGAGTCTCCCAAGGTGTCTCACATGTGGATTCCTGACAAATGACATAAGAACTAAGGTAAAATATCCTGAAAGAATGAAAGCTGGAAAAATATGAGCAATAATATAAAAACCTTTAATGGTAAAATATAAGTAAAAGCAACAAATAAGTATATATTAACTAAGAAAAAAATGATTGAATTTATTGACAATAAGTAATGGGAACAAACAACTCTTTCATATTGAAGGATTCAAAACAATGCAGGAAAATAGCATCCCCTCCTTCATGTGGAGTTTAGTATCCTTGCAATTTTATGGGTGGGCAGATTGAATGACTTGATTGCAACAAATAGTGAATGAATAAGGTAAAAGTATTATATTCCCAAAGATAAACCTGGAATAAACTACCTTGACAATGGATGTACTGTAGCACTTCAAATATTTCAGTGACCATCAGGTAACCTCATCATGCTGGGATAACAAGGCATTTCAAATCCATACTATTCCATCCAAAATTATTTAATTAGTTCTCTTTACAGGTGACTGACAATGACCATTTTCACAAGCAGAAAACAAATCATAAGGATAATCTCTCCCTCAGTGTTGAGTGCCTACCTTTCAGTGAGCAAATAGAATAATTAATTTTAATTTGTTTTTAATTAACAAATATTTAATGCATATGTTAACGGAATTGAGCATAATATTTCCAAATGCATGGTTACACAGTGATCATATCTAATTATCTATCTTCTACTTTCATCCCTTGCCTTTCCCCAGCACCCTTCCTACTCTTCAGAAATTACTATTGGGCTGCCATATTACTTTTAAAAAATCAACTCTAGGGTGTAGGTGGCAAACATGTTAATAGAAAAAATATTTCTGCAGTCACAGACAAGTATTTGCAGGAATGAACTCTCCCCACATCTCAGAGACCATAAATGTTAACACCTGGCTAATTCTCCCTTTATCTCATTGTACACAATTAGAAAATCAATCTCCAGCTAGTGCCTTCACAATGCTGACCTAAATTTTCCCATAAATCATCCGATTGGCTTCAGTTCCCACCACCTAAGAATAGGGGTTTCATTGAGATCATCAGAAATCAGTATGACACCAAATCTCCTTTGCCACCCTGAAGTTCACTTTTTAGTGGTTTTCAGAACAAGAGGTTCTGCCTTTCTTTTTTAAATTATCTCTTCCAGAAATTCATGTCATTACATTTCCTTGGATTTTTATCTCCTTAACTGGATGCCCTCACTCTCTGTATCCTTCATAGGTTTTTTTCTTCTACATTGTTAAATATAGGTTTCTCTAAGCCCCAGCTCAGAGAAATGCTCCCTGTTCTTCTATATATTTACCCATACTCAGGGTCGTGCTCAGTCCCTTGGCAGTATTTTCTGAATTCCTCTGTCTCTCAAATATCCATTTTCTTCCCAGTTGTCTCCTGTAACCTTCAGACATGTTCATGTGGATATCTAGGAGAAATCACAAACATCAACGCAAAGCCTTCCTCAAGACTAGCACTCTGTTCCCTGCCTCATGTAGTCTTTCTACCCCATACAGGATTGGGTACCAGCAACTACCCTAGAGTGCTCAAATAAAAAATTCAGCAATTTTCCTTGATCTTTTCACCATTACCCTCACCCAACCCATCCCCAAACCCTGCTTACCTTAAAGAAAATATAAAAATATATGTATGTGAGAGAGAAAGAGAGATACATATATTCAAAATTATGAATATATAAGAATACAATTATATGTATATTAAATATCTATAAAATATATAATTATATATAAATAAATCAGGTTAAACTATTTTTATTACTATTACCAAGTCATGCAATCATGTTACATCATACATATTATCTTGATAATCATACCCATGGGTGCAAGTTATTCTAAATGACCACAAATACTCCTCATATCAAGGGACTTTAAAGCTGCTTTTGCCAAAAACTTCTGATTATTCACTTAGGGCTACAGATACCCAATGGACAACTACAAGTGAGATAACACTTGGAATCTCTGAGATATATTTATTATATTTGTTGGCTTATAATAATTACAACATAGAAAAGAGAAAGAAATATCAGCAATATTAGTAAGGAGTCCTGAAATATCCTAGGCATAACAGGTGTAGGAAGAGGCCCACATCTGAATAAAATTTTGGAAAAAAAAATATAGATATAGATATAGATATAGATATGTGTGTGTGTGTGCGCGCACACACACACACACACACACACACACACACACATATACACACACACAAACACCAAACACACATACAAACATACATATATACACTGGGTAGTGAGTGTAATACTCCCTTCCTTAGGGGAATGATTAATTTCACACATACAATTAATGACGATTTGTATGAAAAAAATCAAAAAGCTGCTTGTAAAACAAGTACTGAAGGGCTTTCTAAAATGTTTCCTATCCAAGCCAGCCAATAGGTAGGTAGATACTCTGGCGGACACTAGAAAAAAGTCAAAAGTACAGTTCTGGCACCATCTAGTGACCAATCAGGAGTTAGCACTTCTAACAAAGGGAAAGTAGCAACATTAAGCAGAGCCATAAGTAAAAGCAGGGATGAGACTGAAATTCTTGAAACCTCAATAAGGGTTAGGGAGAGGCAACTGGAGAACCAAGAAAGAGGGCTTCTTAATTAGGCATTTATTTTACAAGTAGAAAAGGATTGGGGCAGGTAAATGACATAGTGATGGGTGTGTTTTAGAATGGTTGAGAAGGTAAAACATGCATGGATGTTAACTTTAGATCAGATGCCTAAAAGGGGTTAGTACTCCATGTCTCTTTAGTGCCTGAATTCTTGGGTCAGTCCAGGAGAATGGTAGCCCCCACAATAATGGGAGTAGAGTTTCCTTGCTGTTTTGTTCATGCCTGTGTCCTCTTAGCTCAAAACAGAACCTTGTATTAATAGTTTTATTTTAAAATGCAAAAGGTTATGTTTCCATATATAAAACTAATTGAGGATTGTGATTATGCCTAGATGTAGAGTGTTCACCTATTATGCATGAAGCACTGGGTTCGAGCCTCACCATCACATAAAAATAAAATAAATGTAGTGTGTCAACCTACAACTAAAAAGTAAATGTATAAAAGATAAAAAACACCACTAAATGACAGCACTGTCAAAAAAAAAAGATCCCCTGCCCCATCCATGCCAAATTGCCTTTTAGAGAATCACGAAGTTGGTTCTTGGCCTTACACCAGCCTGAGAGGCAGATGTCACTTTGTGTCCTACTTTACAGTTTCCCAAAGTTGCCCCTGGAAAGAGTCAAGGCCACCTCCCCCATCAATTATTTGTTTGTTGCCCAAGTGCTAGAAAACCCCTGCCTGTGAATAAGTGACTGAAGTGAACTGTGTGATCCAGAACAGACCCCAGCAAGTGATGGCTGCATTACAAGCTTACCCTCTCTGGATTTCCAGGTCTCAGTATATACACAGCAGGTACCAAGAGAAGTTTCTGTGAACATGTTTGAAAAATTGTTGTTCCCCAAAAACAACGTGTCAGGCAATATCCCCATGACCCCTTCCAGAAACCCCATAGAACCCAACCAACCTGAAAATATAGAAAGTGCACAGCATCCCAGGAGATGGAGAACAAAGAAAGGCTGTGCCATGGCATCTTCAGCCTCCCTCCATTGCTTCAGGGTGTAAGTGGGGAAACTGAGGCCCCCAGTGGAGCAGACCCTGAGGTCACATTTCTATCTAAGAGCCCAAAGACACTTCTTCCCCACTGGGTCCACAGTGACTCTGGACAGAATTTCCAGATTCCTCTTCTGACTCCCTTTGCCTCCTGTGGATGCACCCACCATGCCCTTTGCTCCTGCACCACTGTGCCTCTTGTTTCCTAGTTGTGCTCACATAAGGGGTCCTGGATGAGGTGCTGCCCCCCACGTGCTTTCCCTGTCTCCTTCCCACCCACTGTTCTTATGGGTTGGGCTCCCCTCACTCAGACTGACTTTGCCTCACTAGGTCTGCCGAATACTTAAGCCCCTCTAGGTCCTCTCCACTTTCTTTCATGTGCTCCACCCAACATCTGGCCTCTTACCTGTATTGTTCTTCAGAGCCATGCCCACTTCACCCACTTGATCCTCTGCATTTTGTCCAGGTGGCTCATCCTCCGATGACCTATTTAACAATCTGGGATTACAGGTTGTTCCCCTCTAGCTCTGGAACCTTTTGAAGTCTTGCTTGGCCCAATTCCACCAACATCTACTAGCATACCAAATGGTTGTGCTCTTCTTTGTTAGCTTTGTTAGCTATGCTTTTCCATCAATTCACTCCTACACTAGCTACCCTGTGTTATCTGGCCTCTCCACTGCTCCTTTAAAACTTCATCTGAAATGAATGAAAGGAATCTTGCACAGATTTCCATGGTTGTAACACCACTGAGTTTAAGGGACAATTACATTTGGGCTCTGGTCACGTTTGGACCCCTCATCTCCAATGGTTCACTATGAACAACTCTACTAACCTGAGTATCTCCATTTACAAAATTTAGCTAATGATAATACTTTGCATAAATGTGAGCATGTTTTCATCACTGTCTTTGTATTATGGATGCAGAAGAGACACTGGCAAGCAACTAGCAAGGTCCCTGCCCTATATATGAAAGAGCCCAGCAAGAATTAAAAAGGCATATTTGCAAAGGACGTGGCCTTCTGCTTTTCTTTAGCTCTGTGGCCTTCAGCACCTTCTCTTACCCTTTCATCACAGGATGGGCACAGCTACCTGGCAAACAAGAGTCATATGTGATCTCTTCTCCAGCCAGCCTGGGGCATCTCAGAATGAGGGAGCATAGGTGTTTGATCATTGTCATTTTTCTCAAGGTTCAGTCTCAGAAGAAAAGCCTCTTTATAATGACTTATGTATAACTATGGTTTATTCTGACAACCTGACTCAATTCTGTAGAGTCAGGGCAGCAGTTGAGGACTTGGGTTTCAAGCTGCAGAAACTGAACTGGGTGCTTTAAAAATGCACTAGATTACACTAGGAAAGTCAAGGGAACCTGATGGCAAAGTTCAAAAAAACCAGGAGCTGGGTTTTGACAGGTGATCTCAGTGCCTAAAACCCCTTTATAGTCCTTCCTGGAGCCTGCTGCTATATGAGCACACTGTGAGTCTTTCTGCTGTCACTTTGTGATTGCTCAGATTCTAAGTCTTCAGAGAAGGAGTGTAGTTGTCTGGGTATAGGTACTGGCTGGGAATATGAATTCTTCTCATTCAACTAGGTATTGAAGGATCAGTAGAAATTTGCTAAAGAGCAAATAAAAGGACATTCTAGGTAAGAACACCATGTGTGACCTCATAAAGAAATTTGTGTCCTCTCAGAATCACACAACCACACTATGCCAGGTGCTTTTCTCATCATGTCATTCTCCAGACCTTTCAAAAATAGTGCTATATTTTGGGAAACTGATTGCATTGTTTTATGAAAATGGTACAGGCTCTTATAAAGAATTCAAAGTACACAGAAAAATACTGCAAATGTGGGAAAGGGGTGGGAAACTTGCCAAAACCAGTGCCCCAAACACCAGAATTAACATTACGCAGTGTCATTTTCTAGGCCTTTCTAGTCACATAGATTGGAGGGTGAATAAAAAAGGAGGGATGGGTAGAAAGAAAGAAAAAAAAACTTTTATTAAAATGAGATTAAATGTGGGCTGGGTTTGTGGCTCAATGGGAAAATGCTTGCCTAGCTCATGCGAGGTGCTGGGTTATATCATCAATACCACATAAAAATAAATAAATAGTCAAGCCCTGGGGGGCTCAGGGCCAGGGTCTATACCCATAGAGCCTCACTTAGCTGGCCCTCACTCTGGACACAAGTGGGAAGAACCTGACAGAGCAGAACAACTTCAGCAACATTCCTCACGAGGGGAAGCACACACCGCTCTATGAGTGGTCCTCCCCCATCAATCCAGCACAGAGTGGCTGCCCCAATCACAGGATTCTGCCTACTTCCCTGGCTCTTCTACATCATCATCGTCAGACAACAATGAGGGTCGTGCAAAGGCAGAAGGTTCCCCCACTGCCTCTTCAGGAAGCCAGCTAGTGGAAGGCAAAGGGATCCAGATGGGCACAGTCCAGCCAATCCCCTGTCTCTTGTTGATGCCCACCAGCAACCACATGGACATCACCACACCTCCCCTGCCCCCCTTCACACCTGAGGTGCTAAGAGTGGCCAAGCACAGGAACAAGAAGGGGCTGATGTATCCCTACACTTTCCACATCCTGATGAAGTGTGAAATCAAAATTGCTGTTTCTATTGAAGATGTAGCCAACAAAGACCTGCTTCCGGCTGCCCTGCTCTAGAGGTCAGGTCGTCAGTATGTTTACAGAGTCCTGTTTAGTTTGGCAGAAAGCAGAAAGAAAACTGAGAGACTTGCTTTTAGAAAGAACAGACTTTCACCAGAATTCTCACCAGTGATCATGAAGTAATTGACAGTTTACAAGGGGCAATCTCCTCCAACCCAGTCTCAGGGCAGGGGCAGAGGCTTTGCAGGAATCTGTGGCTTTGGCTGCCCTTATGGGAAAACCATAGCAACTAGCCCTTACCATGCCTTCTGGGTGAAGGCAGCATCAGAATACTGTGGAGCCTTCTCAGGCAGTGACAGCAGCAGGACTAGCAAGTCCCAGGGTGGAGTCCAAATTATACCTTCTCAGGGAGGGAAACTAGAAATCGCTGGCACTGTGGTTGGCTACTGGGCAGGAAGCTGGCAGAGCCGTGGAGTCCGAGGGCCCTTCCCACTGCAAGTGGTCTCTGTGGGAGGACCAGCAAGAGGGCATCCAAGAGGAGTTATTTCCACCCTAGGGATACAGAGGTTTGGTAGAGATGGAAGGCACTATGGCCGAGGTTACAAAAGCCAGGGAGGAATTTAGTGCAGACCTCTTTATGCTGCTTCAGTGGAAGAAGTGGCCAAAGAGCTGAAGTCAAAATCTGGAGAATCAAAGTCCTCTGCCGTGTCTTCACACGGGTCCCTGGCTGAAAATGGAGTGATGGCTGAGGAGGAGGAGAAGCCAGTGTCCCAGATGAATGAAAGTGCAGGGCACAGCAGGGACCCTAGCCACTCGGAAAGTGCCTTGAACAATGATTAAAATGTGCACTACAAATCCTCATTGAAATGCACTAAATACAGATAGCACCTGCTGCAGCGAGGCTGCTCTGGTGGCAGATATCTTAAATAATGAAGAATAAACTTATATTTTATAGAGGGTGAAGGATGCTGGAAGGGTAAGGATTTAGAAATATCTGGAGAGAAAGAGAGCCTGCAGTTATGTACATTTTGTCCTTTCTGTAAAAGAAAAATTAGGACTTTGGAAATTCAGATCCCTCTTTGATTTCAGAAATGTAAACAACACATTTTGATTCTTAACCAGTTGTAATCAAAATGCTACAATAAAACAAAAAAGAGAGAACAAAAATGAAGAGCACTTGACTCCTGCATTTAAAATAAAGTACACACAAAATTTAAACTGGTTATGACAAAAGCTTATAGTTGTAGTTCTTGAAGTATAAAGAAAACAAATTTTGGAAGTCTTTATATATAGCTTAAAATATAATTTTTTAGCATTCCACACCATATGTATGCCATTATATTTGATTTGGCATTACTGTTTCACAATGAAGCTTTGTTTAAGGCTTTGATTTTTATGATTATGAAAGAAATACGACACAACCACAGTTTTTCTTTCTTACTTAAATGTTATCATTGTTGATGTGGTTTTTTTGTGTTAAAAAAGTGCAACTATAGAAACTAAAAAATTATAAAGTAATATTGCTGTTCTGCTGATTTTACAAACACAGTACATCATAATACTTTACAAGCAAGTTAAATGGAGATGCAAATGACCTTTCAAAATCAACGCAATGTGTTCTGAAACTTAATGATTAATACCACGCATCTGTGATCAATGGACTATGTGCTTTTTGAATCAGATGTAGACCATTAGTATACTACTTGAGCTAAACTTCTGCATTGTTCATAATTTTTAAAATGTGTAGTTCATATTTTGCATGTTATTGTCCTTTCTTCCATTCTTACCAGTATGTGCCCATTTGCAAAACAAAAATGCTAATAATCAGTAATGGGCCTATAAGAGATGTTAACTCTGTTTAGTCATTGACTGATCTTGCTCTAATATTAAAATTTTGTGATTATTGACCTCTGTTACATTTATTCTAAAATGCTCCCAAAATTATCTAGCCATTTTCAAATATCAACATTACCTTGGTGTATTCACTGCTGTGTGCATTATTGTTCTTTGTTGCTGTTTTATGCCTTCATATTAGCAAAATATGAAATTCTGTGAAGAAAAAAAAACCTTTGATCTCAAAAAAAAAATCACCCCCCTTCCATAGCAGGAAACAAATTGCTTGTTCTTGAAAACTTTTCCATCAAAAATTTAGTAGTAGCAGGTATACTTCTATCATTTTGTTGTTTTTGTTAATGTTTCCAAACAATGTACTTTGAAATCAGAATCACTTCTTATCATTTCCATATACTTCTGATGCTCTCCATCATACTAGTGATAAGAAATGAGGTGTAATTGTCCAACCCCTGCCCGCAAGAGCTAAGTAGTGTTACTACTATTTACACGTGAGGAGTCCTTGCTTCCCCAATGCTGAAGTATAGCACCAGAGAAGCATGCCAAGGCAATTTTAGAGTGGAGAGTAGAAGATTTATTAAGCAGAAAAGACTGCTGCCGGAGGAAGAAGGGGACCCAAGAGGTGGAATCTGTGGAAGGGAGGAGCCTACCTTTAAATCTGGCTTCAGTAGGATCTTAATGTAAATTAAAGGGAGTTCAGCCCTAACTCCTGGATTGTGAAGTATGAACTGCTGTTGGGTCTGATTGACTGTCCATGAATTTTGTTGTGGCATACCAGAGGCTATTGAATGCAACTTACAATGCTTAATAAAAATCTTTATACTTTTAATATAAAAATATAGAAATAAAACAATGTTTTAAAATTATTTTAAAAAGTAATTAAATGTGAAAATAAAGCATTTTTACTTGAATTTAAGAAAGGAAAAAACAAAATCTGTAAAATATACATAGTTGCTAACATGAAATATTCTTTTGTGACAAAAGTGTTTGTTTGATATAAGAACACCCCAAAATTGTGATTAACAATGTATCTCAAAAGTTAAAAAAAAAAAAACATTAAAAAAAACTGAGAATGAAGCTCAGTGGTTATGTGCCCCTAAATTCAAACCATTGTACAAAAAAAGAAAGAAAAAAGAAAGAAAGAAAGAAAGAAATTTTTTCTTATATTACATATTACAATTTTAGCATTCATTTTTAACTGTTGTGGAGGCTGTGAAAAGTCAGTCTCTCACACATATGTCCATGCCCATACCTGACATTTTGCTGTCAGACTATTGTTTTATGTTAAGGTCTATACTTTACCTGCCACCTCACTTTAATTGGAAATTTTGTCAAATCTCAGGTTTATCTGAAGGCAGGGTTCATCTTCAGTCCTTGTACCCTGACTTCTTCCTTCTGTGTTCATTTAGATTCAAGTCTTTTTTGGAGCAGACCCACTTCAAAAATGGGAACAATAAAGCTTGCTAAAAGTCACTTTCTCAATGGCCCATCAGTGCAGGAATTTAGATTGGGACCAGTGTTAGTCTGTTGTGGAACAGTTCTCAGGAGAGCCATGGGAGCCCTGAGATTTTGGACTTGAGTGTTGGCATCAAGAGGAATGTTACTCATTCTCTGTGAACATTCTGGGGCAGGTGAGGGATCCTGAAGATGACTCAGGCCTAAATCTGCCCCAAGGGCTCAGATTAAATATTGTAGAGGTTTTGTGTTGTACTTTTATCCCATCCCCTGAGACCTGAAAAAGAATTGGTGACAAAGATGGCTGATTCTCTTGACCTACATTGTTCCTGAACCTGAGGACAATGAACAGAAAGTAGGACAGGCAGGAAAGTCAATGCATCTGTCTTTCCACTACTAGAAAAATATACCCATCAAATACTGAAAAAAAAAAATTTCTTTTACTTGAAAATCAAATAGTCCAGTGGTTTTTAGTCTTACCATCTATGGCTATCCAGCCATGCCACTGTGCCCCAGGACCCTTTCTGTTTTTTTATTCTGCCATCCTTTCAATATAGGTATCAGGGGAAAGGGGAAGAAGAAAAACACCAAAGAGCTAGAGGCCCAGTGACTTCCACTGATATATCATTGGCAAGCACAGAATCATAGAGACTTCTACCTGCAAAGGATATTGGGGAATACAGTTTGTTTTTCACTTTTAGTTTGGGCTTGGTTTTGTTTTTGGTTGTGGGGACTAAATTTAGGGTTGCTTAAACACTGAGCAACCATCCTCAACCATTTTTATTCTTTAGAGACAGTGTCTTTCTAAGATTTTTAGGGCCTCACTATGTTTCTGAAGCTGTCCTTGAACTTGTGAGCCTCCTGCCTCAGCATCCATAGCCACTGGGATTATAGGCATGTGCCACCAGGCCTGCCTGGCTTTGTTTTTTTAGGTGCTGGGGTTGGAACCAAAAGCCAGGCACATGTGAAACACTTGTTTACTACTGAGCTGTACCTTCAGCCCTAAACATGTCATTTTGAAATGTTACCAACCCATTTAAAAAAAAAATATAAGGTCCCAGTGGAATGAATGAGAGATGCCTGCACCTCGACCTTCGAAACCAGTTGTGCTGAGGTGACTATGTGCAGAGCCAGTGAAGGCTGGCTCATGTTTGCATGGAAGAATGCGCACCAATTGAAGATAGGCACAGATCTAAATGGGTTGTGGTGGGCTATTAAAGGAGAACTGCTGGATATGTGGCTATGCTAAGACATCCTTCTTTCATATGTGTTGGGTTGGGCAATCCAGGTGGAGAAGGGGTACAGCATGAGTGCATTTGGGTGGTTACCCACTGAGATATATCCCCAGTCTTTTTTAAAAAAATATTTTTTTCTTTATAGATCTTTATTTTATTTACTTATATTTGGTTCTGAGAATCAAACCCAGTGCCTCACACATGCCATGCAATTGTGCTACCACTGAACCCATGTCCAGCCTCATCTCCAGCACCTTTTATTTATTTACTGGATTTGGTCCTACTGAGATTGAACTCTTGGATACTCCACCAGTAAACAACATCACAAGCCCCATTTTGTATTTTATTTAGAGACAGAGTCTCACTAATTTGCTTAGTTCATCACCATTGTTGAGTCTGACTATGAACTCATAATTCTTCTGCCTCAGCCTCCTGAGCCACTGGGATTACAGGTGTTTGCCACTGTGTTTGGCTCCCCTTTCCTTTTTTTCTTATTTTAATACAGGGTTAAAGTGTTTCTCAGGACCTCACCAAGTTTAGGAGTCTGGGTTTGAACTCCCAATACTCCTGCCTCAGCCTACAGTTTCCACTGCGATGACAGGCCTGTACCACTGTGCCAACTCTAATACAATTTTAAATGTTAATTATTCCATGGTAATATGGGTCTTTTTAAACTTATAATATAAAACATACATATAATATATTCACTTATAAATAAATTTATAAGAATTAGCATATGCCATTTATATAAACATAAATGTCACAAAACTTACTCCTAGTGATCCAATATGACCCATAAAATCTGGAACACATATGGACATTTGATTTGTATCTTTTTGATTATTTTTCTAGACTTATTATTGTAGACAAGCTCAAAACACTGAATGAATGCAGAGAATTTTGCCAATTTCCCAGTTATTCATTGAGGATAATATTTTATTGACCTAGTAGTGACACTTATTTCCCACAAATACTGCATGTGGCATTTATGTGTTGAAGCTGAAAAGTTGGTCACACAGAAACTGAAAACAGAAAAGCTTTTTATATTTATGATAAGAATGAGAAAGAGACTGATTGTGTGTAAGCAGTGACAAAAACAATTAAGACCAGAAAGTAACTCAAAGATTTTATAGCAAAATTAGGTTTCTGAATTCTATAATAACTACTTAAATAAATAAAAATAGTCAGAAATTTTCAGATTTCAAACAAAAAAATGATAATTTTAATGAGATTAAAATTACCCTGGTCTGATAATTACAAACTATATACACATGTTGATTTATAATAATGGGTCTCATATCCAAGCACAAATAGTAAATTCCAGTTAAAAATTCAAATGAACAGAAATCAACTCTTTTATGTTTTAACCAAATAGCTTTATCACCTCAGATTTTTAAATGGTATCCTATGTTCATGAATGTTTTATTATTTTGGTTTCTCTTACTGTCATTTCTTTTAGATCTATAAGGTCTAAAGAGTCATGGAACAATGTAGCCTCATCTACATGGTTTTCTTATGGCTGGTTTTTTTTCAAAATTTGTTTACAATTTATTTTATTATTTTATTTTTTATGTGATGTTGAGGATTGAACACAGTTCCTCACATGTGCTAGGCAAGCACTCTACCACTGAGCCACAATCTTAGCCCTGATGACTGGTATTTTTAATATGTGGCTGGAAACAATTTAAAAAAACATACCTACTGTTTCATACACTTGAGTTAAAACACAACATGCCTTGTATAAAAAGTATTCCATCAGATTGACATCAATTTTTTTTGAATCAAGTTTATGCATGGTTTCTTTACTGGAGAAATACATTACTTACTTTGAGCAGATGAATATTGAGACTATTAAGGAAATTCATCTTTTAGGCTTGGGTCAAATTTTTTTTCAATTAAAAACCTTACAATGGAATGACTTTGAGTCTTTAATTACCACCTTTATTTCAGATGACTGAGGAGAAAACAATAATAATATATCTCTCCTGATATTCAATAGCTGGACTTTGGCCACTTAAGCTAATTTTTCTGGTCATGATAATAACATATATGTAAGATGAATATCTACATTAGGAATTCAAAAACAGTACTAAAATACTGCCAAAGGGCTTTCTACACATATTGCTAGAATATTTTACCATCATGGAAAATATTTTGAAACAGCAACATATGTTGCCATTATTAAAACAAGAGATTTAAATCTCCCAAGTCACATATATGAGAAACTGAAAAATTAAAACATAATGACCAACATTTTTTTAAATTAGTTATACATGTCAGTACAATGATTTTGACATATCATACATTTGAATCAGATGGGATATAATTTCTAATTTTTCTGAGTGTACAGGTAATGACCAACATTTCTATTGAGGACTTTCTTATGTCAGAAACACATCCATATTTTATAGTTGTTCTTCTTTCATACATAATAGCTCTAGAATATAAGTACGATAACTCCATCTATGTCATATGAGATGATCAGATTTAGCATCAAGGTAAAACTTGAACTCAATAAATACAAATTTAAAAAATCTTAGAGAGGATGCTTCTCAGAGTCATCTTAGATGATATATTAAAGACATTAGGTCTGCTAATAAACAGTCAAAACTAAAGCTCTGAAACAATACACCTATGGACATACCTCTACATTTAGATTCATTTTTTTGAGAAGGTTGCAATTATTTACTTTTGTGCAATAATCCCATTTCAATTCACCAAAAATTGTAGAGTTTTTAATATGTTTCTAGTGTTTAATCAAGAAGGAATGATGTAATCAAAGTAACACACTACCCCAGAAAACCTCTGAGATTATATCAAGATAAAATTATCTCAAGAACTATTTTGATAACATATGGTAATTCTGAATCTATAAAAAAGACAATGTACAGGGGGTTCAGAGATACCATTACATAATCCAGACAGGATTTGGTAATAATATGGGAATGGCACCTGGAAAGTGTTAGAAAGACTTGATAACTGCAATGGGAAAAGGGCATTTGGGTGAATCCACTTCTATCCCTGGTAATAGGATAGGCTGAAATTAATGAAGATAATACTATTTGAAATAAAAACTTCTGCTTAATTTTCTCCTAAGATATATACTATTTATATGGAATATGAAAAAATGATGAAAAATACCAACAAACTATATTATTTTATTAGTATTAGAAACATTTTTCTCTGAAGTTCATCTTGAGGTCTCAGCTAACACCATCATTTTCTTCTACAACTTCACATTTCTTTTCTAGCACAAGATCTAGCCCATGAACATTACCATTGGTATCTTGGCCCTAATACCCCTAGGGGTGCTGATAATGATGGGGTTTATATCTACAGATGTTTTTTTTGTTTCAGAATTTTAGAGATGACATCAAATGTAAATTAATAATCTATTTTCACAGGTTTTTGGGGGCTTCTCCATTAGTACCACCTGCCTGCTTAGTGTCCTCTATTATACCACCATCAGCCCCAGAAATTCCTGCTTGGCAAAGTTTAATCATAAATTCCCACATCAGAGCCTGTGATTCCTTGTTTCCTATGGGTATTCTACATGTTCTTGAATGCTTGCTTCTCATTCTCTTCTATTGCCATCATCAATGTGACCTCACATGATCTTATATTTATTACTTATCCTGAACAATTGTACCAATGTGTTACTTTCTAAGGCATTTATTTTTTATATTGGGAGTATTCCAGGAAGTCTTTTTTCTAGGGCTCATGTCCTCAGTTCTGTCTAAAGGTCAATAAATAGATAAACCTCTCAATAAAAAATAAATGATGTTATCACTATTAATACCTGAACATTAAAATAATAAAACATTGTTTACAACTCTCAGCCCATAGGTATGAGGACTTAGATTACATAGATCAACTTGTTGGAAAACACAAACTTCCAAAATGCATTGTGTTGTTGATGATCATCATAATGGGAAGAAATTATTGGTTTCAGTATTGGAACTTCACCAAGCCATGGATTTATTAAGGGTAGAGCCATGACATGGTATCATTCATATGTAAAAAGGAAAAAAATAACATAAATAGGAAATGGTTCCCTAAGAAAAAGAAGAAATTACAAGCACACTGTGGTAATGCACAGAATATCCAAAATTTGGCCTCTATCTACCGGGGAATCTACAGAATGCATGAACTCATATACCTGCTGAGAGAAAGAAAAATGCTGCAACCCTCCAACTAATTGGGTTATCATTTGTTATTATAGAAAAATTAGCCAATGAAAAAGCAATATTTATTGCAGGATGGAATGCTGATGATGCATTTGCAAGAATATAAAACAGATGCCCAGAGCTATTCAGTACAGAAATGTTGTTCAGAAATTAACTTCAGAAATAGCCCCAAAGTCCATCATTTGATTAGTTCCAAGTTTGGTCTATCTACACCATGGAAGGTTAAGATCTTTGCATATGTGTAGTGTTTTCCAAGTTGTTTCATTGAGTAAAAAATAAGGGGCAGACAGAATGTTCAGGAGCACTCCCTTTTTGGTAAGAAAGAAATTTACATAATAACATATGTAAATTATTCTTGCCTCCTACCAGAACTAGAAACAGTAAAAAATGTATACTAGAAACAAATTAAAACAGATGTTTATGAGGGGCAATGGGAGGAGATAATTAGGGATAGGGTAGAGGTGAGACGTTAGTGTATTTTAACATGGCTTTATATTTGAGCCACATAAACAATGACCATGTTCAAAACAGAATTAAATTAAAGGACAAAAATCAAGCCTGAGAGACAGGTGACAGTCTGACCACCCAAACATGAACCATACTATTCTGTGACTAAATAATTTCTTAAGCTTGCATGATTTCCAGAATCCTTTACTCCTATGTGAACAAAATTTTTACCTAAAGTAGCAACCCTGGTTGTGATGTGACAGTTACTGGTCAGAACTTGGCAATAAAGGATGTCAGAATTCATATGCAATGTTTGCTATCAGCACAGCAAGGGACCACATGGGTTTCATGCTTTCTTTATTAGACTGTAGTTTACAAGGGTAGGGGGCAGTTTTTTTTCTAGAATGAATAGCCAGCTGAATACACAGATACTACTATTAATATACACTGAAGAATTCTTTAACAGTTTAATGACAAGAACACAGAGAGGACTTGACAGTTACTTTCAGGTCCAGATTTCAGAAGCTTGGCTATACACACTTGGATATACACACTTGAGTCTCAGCAGTTTCTCTGCTTCCCCTCCTTTAATTCCAGAGAGAGCATGTCTTCCTCTAAGCTAAGACAAAAATACAGTCCTGAATTACCTGGCATTTGATGATTTTCCTTCTGGGGTGTCTTTGCTCCAAAGTTTCTCCATTATCCTGACAACAGCAACACTTGCACTGAAGGATCCTACAGAGAGTACATTTGAGTGTCATCTGCTCCTAGCCCTTGTGATAATCCCGTTCCCATCAACCAGGCATAGAAGTACAAAAGTGATAACCAGGGGACAAAACTGGAAGATGGCAGATTAGCCAGGTAGAAATCTTCTTACCCCAAATCTACTTTTATTCCAACTGGTCTGCTCCAAGCTCCTCTTGTTATTTTTCTCTTGAAAATTAGTGAACAGGCAATTTATATGACCAAAATGGAGAGCTGTTTCTTGCCTTTGTATATCAGCAGAATAGTAGTAGTAGTACTACAACTGATAATAAAGCCCAAATACTGCTTACTAAAATGTGTGGCAAATACTTTCCAAATAGGTACATAATATCATTTTTCTCTTTTCCTGATGAGAAAACTGAGGCTCCAAGGTGACTTGCTCAAAGCCATACAATGAACAAGAGGCAGAGCTGGAACAGACCTCAGAGTCTGTGCTCTCTCTATCAACCATGCTACTCTGTCTCCCGTGTAAGAGTGTCTGCTCTACAGAGAGGCCTAAATGTCTTTGACCATCATCCAATCTTCTGTTCTTACTATGCCAGAATGAATTTCCTTGTCTGTGTGTGTCTCCTGCATACATGCCTATTTATCTTTGGATAGTATCTCAGAATGGAATTGCTGGGTCAAGGGGCATATATTTGTGCTATTATTTGAACATGTTTTCCCTCCAAAACTCACAATGCAATTTAATTGTCATGATAACAGTATTAAGGGGTAGGATTTTCAAGAAGTGATTGAGCCATGACAGCTTGTTGCCATTATAAAAGTGTGCACATTATAAAAAGGGAGCAATTTGGCTCCTCTGGTGGAAGTAGTTTTCAAGGCATCTTAGAATCAGAATCATCAAAGCTACCAGTGTCTTGGTATTGGACTTTCAAGCCTTTAGATCTCTGAGCCAATACATTTCAATTTATAAATTACTCATTTCATGATATTCTGTTCTCACAACAGAAATTGGACTAAGATGCTATGTATTATGATTTTATTTTTTACCATGATTTTTTGCTTCTCTCATTAGTGAGTGGAAAAGAAACTAAACTTTAAACTAGTCTTACTCAGCCAATTCCTATTCAATGTGACTTAACAAATGGTTCCTGGGGGAATCCAAAGAAATGAGTGAGCTTTGAATGCTATTATCACAATCTGTTTCCTAAGGAACTATCTAGGCACCAGGAAGCTGGAACTATCTAGGCACCAGTAAGCTGGTACCATCTCTAGCAATCAGAGAAATGCAAATCAAAATCACCCTAAGATACCATCTCACTCCAGTAAGATTGGCAGCCATTATGAAGTCAAACAACAATAAGTGTTGGCGGGGATGTGGGGAAAAGGGTACACTTGTACACTGCTGGTGGGACTGCAAAATGGTGAGGCCAATTTGGAAAGCAGTATGGAGATTCCTGGGAAAGCTGGGAATGGATCCACCATTTGACCCAGCTATCGCCCTTCTTGGACTATTCCCAGAGGACCTTAAAAAAGCGCTCTATAGGGATACGGCTGCATCAATGATTATAGTGGCACAATTCACAATAGCTAGACTGTGGAACCAATCTAGATGCCCCTCAATAGATGAATGGATAAAAAAAATGTGGCATATATACACAATGGAGTATTATGCAGCACTAAGAAATGACAAAATCATAGAATTTGCAGGGAAATGGATGGCATTAGAACAGATTATGCTAAGTGAAGCTAGCCAAGCCCTAAAAAACAAATGCCAAATGTCTGCTTTGATATAAAGAGAACAACTAAGAACAGAACAGGAAGGAAGAGCATGAGGAAAAGACTACAGTAAACAAAGACGAATGGGGGGAGAGAAACGGGGAGAGAAGGTAAAGCACATGGAAATGGTAGGAGACCTTCAATGATACATAAAATTATAAGAGGTTATGAGGGGCAAGGGGGAGGGAAAAAGAGGGAGAGAATTGAACAACAGCAGGGGAGGTAGAGAGGGAAGATGGGAGGGGAGGGGAGGGGAGGGGGGATAGTAGGGGATAGGAAAGGTAGCAGAATACAACAGTCACTAATATGGCATTATGTAAAAATGTGAATATGTAACAGATGTGATTCTGCAATCTGTATTTGAGGTGAAAATGGGAGTTCAAAACACAATTTGAGTCAAATGTATGAAAGAGGATATATCATGAGCTATGTAATGCTTTAAATAATCAATAAAAAAAAGAAAAAGAAAAGATAACAAAGTTATGATTGACTAACCCAAATCATAAGAACGGAGGAGCAAAAAACAAAACCAGATGCAATAAACAGCAAAACTGAAGTTCTAAACCATATATATATATTATATATATATATATATATATATATATATATATATATATACATACACACACATATATATATACACACACACATACACATGTATATGTGTGTGTGTATTTATTTATTTATTTATTTATTTTGGGGGTACTGGGGATCAAACTCAGGGTCACTTGACCACTGAGTCATATCCCCAGCCCTATTTTGTATTTTATTAGAGAAAGGGTCTCACTGAGTTGCTTAGCACCTCACTGTTGCTGAGGCTGGCTCTAAACTCATGATCCTTCTGCCTCAGCCTCTTGAACAACTAGGATTATATGTGCGTGCCACGGTGCCCAGCCTAAACCACATTGATAATTAAATGTAAATGGATTTAGTCTTCTGATTAAATAGCAGTGATTACTAGACTGGATAAATAAATCAAGATCCAACCGTATACTGTATTCTAGAGATGCTTATTAAATATGAACAGACAAGATGATAGCAACAGGTTGGGAAAGGATATACCATGCAAACAGTAGGTATAAGAAAGGTGATGCAGCTATAAGAGTATCACATGAAGTAGACTGATATAAGAAGTATTCCCAGAAACCAAAAGATACTTTTCATAATGACAAAGAAAACCAAAATTTTTCAGAAAGACCTAACCATCCTAAATGTGAATGCTTCAAATAACAGCTACAAGATTAATGAAGCAAAAAAGTATAGAACAAAAAGGACAAATGGATATATCTATAATCGTAGCTGGAGGTTTTAACACCCTGCTCAGCATTTGATAGAACAAGCAGAAAGAAAATTAGTACAGATTTAAGAGACTTGGATCACTTTATAAATCAATCTGACATAACCGACATTATAGAACACTATACTCATGAACTGCAGAGCACCATTCTTCTTACGTGTGCCTGATGTATATCAAAGGTAGTTCATATCAGAAAACTTCAAGACTGAAATCTTACAGCATCAGCCCTCGGACCACAACAGATTAAAATCAGAAGTCAGTAGCACTAAACCATTTAGAAAATTCCCAGTATTTGAAAAACAAACAATACTCTTCTATGTAAGCCATAGGTGAAAGAAGAAATCACAGGGATATTAGAAACTATTACAAATGGAGGGGCCACAGGCATCAGAGATATGGTGATTTCTGCCACACTCCTGTGTGTTCCAAGCCCCAGGGGCTCACCTTGCCAGAATGGTCCATGGCTTGCCGAGTAGTCACCAGGACTTCTCTTTCTGACTCTGGAAACTGAGGGCCACCAAGACCCACCTCATGAAGTTGGCAGAGATTTAAAATGATGCTAGGAGACAAGGTTTTAAGAATCCAACATGGGCCAGGTGCAGTGGTGCAGGCCTGTAATCAACAGTGGCTCAGGAGGCTGAGGCAGGAGGACCACAAGTATAAAGCCAGCTTCAGCAATTTAGCAAGGCCATAAGCAATTTAGGGAGACCCCTTTGAGGGAGCGGGAAGGAGAGAGAGAGAAAATCCAGCATGGCTCTGGCTTTGGGATTGAGTTCAGTGCTAAGGATGCATTCAGATGTATAAACAACTACCAAGGAATGCTTGAAGTAGCCTGTGCAGAAAAGTAGCGGGAAAGCAGAAGTGAGGGTGAACACTCCAAAGAAGTTATTAAACCATATGATTGGACCTATACTGAAGCAGGCCAGAGACCCCCCACCCAGAAGAACCCTGCCATAACTAAGCTTCTCCAGAGACCCTCAAAAGTTCTGTTTAGATAATTGTTCTTAGACTATCAGCAAGAATTTCTACAACAATTTTCAGGTGGAGACTGTGTTTGCAGAGACCCAGTGAGCGACTCCAGCCTGGGTCTGGAACCTTGATAGAGGCATTTGCATCTGAAAGGACTGTGGGAAGAAAGGAGAGGGTCACTTTCCCTTTCCCAGACACTGACTTTCAGAGTGTCCTTGGCCTGAACTGGGTGCCCAGAAGAGTGAAAAAGCTGCTTTTATGTGAACTTCTACAGATTGTGAGCTTCTGAGCCCTTTCCCTTATACACTAGGTATAGAGTTCTAAAACTTTTTCTTTTAAGAGAGAGAGAATTTTAATATTTATCTTTTAGTTTTCGGCAGACACAACATCTTTGTTTGTATGTGGTGCTGAGGATTGAACCTGGGCCACACGCATGCCGGGCAAGCACGCTACCACTTGAGCCACATCCCCAGCCCAAGAGTCCTAAAACTTTCTGAACTCAGGGTTCAGAGGGGTGAATTAATGGAGGCAAAGAGCCCCCCCCCTTTTTGAACCTGGCTGCAGCCTTTAAACCTGCTTCCTGTGCCTTGCCTGGTCTGTCCTACTTAAATGCAACAGATTATAAAGGTTATAAAGGAATGTTACTTAGAGAATCTCTTAATAGAAAGATACTTGCAACAGATCATACAGATACAGAGAAATTGAAAGCCAGAGAACAGACAATTCTTTGAAGAAGTTCTCCTATTTGAAGATGTACTTCATTATCATGGTGTTTCAGGTCTGTAAAAATTAGAGTAATGCTTTCTAGCTTTTTTTCTGCTGTTGTGGTTTTTCTTGAGACTCGATGGGGTGTTTATCAGAATAAATGACAGTTGGCTTTACTATGAGGTAGAAGAGACCTACATGTTATAAGATCATGAGAGCAAAATTGGTTACTTAATGCATGACCCACTTTCCCTGTTCAGGGAATCTAATGAAATATCACAATATTTACTAATAAAGGAGTCTGGGTGAGCAGCTAATAAAGAATCGATCTTAATCCTACAGACATTAATAAGAAAGTACACCTGTGGAATAGAAGGTGATACAGCATATACTCACTGTGGAATCTGACTGGACACCTTGACTATTAGGGTGCATTTTTATCCTGAGAATTAATTGGCTTATTTATGTTTAGATTTTCTATAGCCTTAAAGGAAAAAAAAAAGATTGTTGGTTTCAATCAACTGTTGTTTGAACTACCTTCAAATTCATACTCCAGATTTAGATATTCTGGGGTTAAATTTGGATTTCTGAATTATCACAGAGTGTGACTGCAGCAATAATGGTGTGCATATATCTCATTCGCGTGGGTATAATCTGCAACCACCATGAAACACCTGCCTTCTGCCATGAAGCAGTTAATTGAAGTAGTTGAATCCCAGTGCGTTCGTTCCGACTGTCATAGGGTTCCAGATGGTGCATCTTCATGTATTAGCTCTTCCCTTTGGACTTTCTGATGTTTATTCTCACTTATGCAGAATTGCGAGCTGCTATGGTTTAATGATCTTCATCCACGAAAATTTAAAAAATGTAATTATCCCCTAATTTTAAATTACCTTTGAGATTTAAAAATATTTTAGATATAGAACCAAAAAACAAACAAACAAAAACCCAAACCTAGTATTTTGGAGAACTGAAGCTTTTATATATATAGAAATATATGAACCTAGGCTATCAGAATTGTCTTTTTGGCCTGGAACCTAAGTAGTACAGAATTTTAAATTGTACAAAAGTAAATTTCAAGTCCATTTGGTTATTTTGATGACAACCCTTTAAATATATTATATTGATTTTTACCTTTCTAGAGTCTCTTTATGAGGAAAATTGTGTAAGGAATTACTTGAAGTGGATTTTTAAAAATGGTATAAAACTTTTTTTTTAAAGGGCAGGAGGAAATCACCGTCTTTTTTTTCTGACTTGAAATAATTGTTGTGTATATTGCACTTGATGGAAAAGTCATTAAATAGTATTTAATTGAAAGTATTAGAAAAGGGCTGGGGATGTGGCTCAAGTGGTAGCGCGCCCGTCTGGCATGCGCGCGGCCGGGGTTCGATCCTCAGCACCACATACAAACAAAGATGTTGTGTCCGCTGATAACTAAAAAATAAATATTAAATTTTTTTTAAAAAAATTAAAAATAAAACAGAAAGTATTAGAAAATTTCTTCAGGTATTGGCTTGAAGATTAATTTTAGTGAAAAAAATACACTTGGATATTAATCATTGCTCTAATTTTGGTATGTTGTGGTGAGCCAAAGAGGCAGGGTAGATTTGGTCATACATAATTTTGGAATGTCTCAGCCTTTTGCATTACCTCCAAGGTATAGGGAATCAGAATTTGTTGTTCATTCTATACTAAATATACTCATATTTAATGATTTCTCTTAGGACAGAAAAATGTGTATATATACATAATATATTGTCAGCTTTGTTTTATTCACAGATCTGAACAGAATAGACTCAATTCATGCAAGTTATAAGTAATGAAAAATTCATAAGAATGTTTATTAGGTTCTGGGCAACATCATATTATACATTGTGTGCATGTGTATGTATACACATCTTTTTTAAAAAATTGGAAAGATGTACCCAAATGATTAAAACAGCAGGGTACAAAATGCTGTTCAAATTCAAAGGAAGTTGTTAACTCTGCCAAGTCTTAATTCTTCCAAATGATAGGAAGTTTGAGAGGAGCGGGACTTTACTAAGACTGAATACTTTAGGCTAAAGTACAGGCACTTCCATCTAGATTTTGAGACACCTAATTATGGAAGATAGCCACTTTCTAAGTTGTAGTGAATGGCTTTCCATTGGAGAGGAATGAGCTCTCAGGCTTCCCCTAAGAGAATAGGAAATAAAAGTCAGAAAACCGAAATGGAAACTAGAATAGGAAATAAAAGAGTCAGAACTAGATCTACACACATGCAGTCAATTAAGTGTTCAACAGAACAAAGAAAAGTTGTCAACAAATGGTGCTGGTATATATATCAGAAGCATGGAAAGAGTGAACTTGGATCTCTATGTCACACTGCAACTAAATTAATTCAAGATAATCATAGACCTAAAAGTAAAAGATAAAAATATAAAGAGTCTAAAAGAAAAAAACAAAATATCTTAATGACCTCGGGGCAGACAAAGATTATTTATTTATTTATTTTTGCAAAGATTTATTAAGGAGCAATTAAAGCTCACAAAAAGCAGCAGACAGAAGAAAATGCTGATAAATTAGATTTTGTCAATGTAAACTTTTGCTCTACAAAAGACAGCTTTAAGAAAATGAAATGGCAAGCCACAGACTGGGAGAAGATATTTCAAATACATTTTATTTGACAACTTTGTACCCAGAATAAGTAACTCCTGTCAGTCTATTGAAACACAACAACAACAACACCCTCCAAAACAAAGCAAAAGATAGGGACAGATGATTTACAAAGGAAATTACATGAAAGACCAATAAGCACAAGCAAATGTGTTCAGCATCCTTATAAGGAAAATCACAACTACATTAATAACCATAATAATAAATGATTTCACATGCACCAGTGAGGAAGTTAACAAAGAAACCAATGCGTGTACTGGACTTGTGTCTACTGCAACTCTCTTGTGCGAGTGGGAATGCAACCTGATATGGTCACTTTGGTAAACAGGTGGCCATTTCCTAGGTTAAAACGATGCTGTTTACCACAGGATCGCTCTGGGAGAAGAGGTAAAACCGGTACATGTCTTCCAAAATCATCGTATTGCACACTTAAGTTGTGCACGTTTTACTGAAACTAAAACTGTTATCATTATAAAAGCGAAACCAAAAAATAAGATACATAAACATAAAAGCAACCCCCAGGGCTGCTCTTGGGGGCCTCTGGGTCCGCCGGTTCCCCCCGGGTCCGCAGAAAACGAAACAGAGCCGCGGAGCTGGGAAGGTCCCGCGCCTCCCCAGCCCCTGCGGCAGCCGCTAGTTTCGGTTTCCGTTTCCGTTTTCTCAATTGTAATTAAGTTCCCGCGCCGCTCCACCTCTCAGCTAGGATCCATTTCTGGGAAAATCCCTAGCCTCCTGGCGGCGGCCTCCTCCCCTACAGCTATAAAAGGGAGCCGGCGCCCAGCCTGGCAGACCCTGCGCGGGAGCCGAGCCGGGATGACGACCGAGCAGCGACAGAATCTGCTCACCTTCCGAGACTATGTCAGGAAGATTCTGGATCCTACTCACATTCTCTGCTACATGGCCCCCTGGTTTAGGGAGGGTGAGTGGTCTCCCACGAACCCCCCTTGCCTTTTACCTGAAGTCCATAGGCTAACTTTCTTTCTTTCTAACTTTACATATGACAGCGGAGGGCCTTACAACTTTCCAGGAACAGTGGGTTAGTGGCCAATCCCCACAGCGTTTTATACTGGACATCAGAATCTGAAAAGCCACGGGAAGCCTAGCGCCGGGGCCGGGCTGCTGCGAGGTGGAATAACTTGTTGTGGGGTGTGTGTGCAAATCTATTTAGGTTCAAAGCTGGGGAAAGAAATGGTCGGTCTCATTTATTTCCGCTAATAATTTAGACCACTATATGCCCGATGTTGTACTAGCATCAGAGACTGAGAAATAAGATCCAGGCTCCTCTTTAGTATATTTTATAACCTGAGATTTTGAGATAAGGGTGGCAGGAAGGAGGAGGACAGATATACCCAAATGATTAAAACAGCAGGGTACAAAATGCTGTTCAAATTCAAAGGAAGTTGATAACTCTGCCAAGTCTTAATTCTTCCAAATGATAGGAAGCTTGAGAGGAGCAGGACTTTACCAAGACTGAATACTTTAGGCTAAAGTACAGGCGCTTCCATCTAGATTGTGAGATACCTGATCATGGAAGGTAGCCACTTTCTAAGTTGTAGTGAATGGCTTTCCATTGGAGAGGAATGAGCTCAGGTTTCCCCTAAGAGGAGAAAGGGAGGAGGTGATTGGAAGGAGTCCAGATGAGAGGAGATCTGGCAGTTTCTTTTCAGTCTCCAAGCAACTCAATGTGAGGGAGTTTTTGAAATTGCATTAGAATAAGGCAGGTTATTCCAGCCCTTAATTGCTCTACAAAACCAAACCACAGTTGTAGAGAAAGAATTGAAGGAATACTACCAACAAAAGTGGACCTTCACTTACTGGTTGTGCCTAAAGAGAAATAATAAAATGGTATTCCAGTGACCAGAGTAGCTTGGGCCTTTGAAAAATATAAGTACAAGGAATACAACTCTTTTAGGAATGCTTGGATGGAACACTAACAAAGTGGTGTGAATCCTATTCTTTTGTGTGCTCAATGAATGCTGAATAAGTGAATTATGTCAGGTATTATGTTAGGGTTGGAAGTAATTTACTAAACACATTAATATTGAGCAATCAATGGAGAGCATAGTAGAAATGGTCCCTGCCTTAACAAATTAGAATGTCTATGTGAAGGCAGATAACTAACTAAATATTAAAATAAAGCACAGTAAGTTCGTTGATGGAAAACCATAGGGTGCTGTGGCAGCACATAGCCAAGATGTATACCTTGTCTGGAGAAGACAGGCAAAACTTTCCAGGTATGTGCCATTTGAACTAAGGTCTAAATTGGAGTCAGGAGACCAGCAATTGCAGGTAGAGCTCATTATGTGCAAAGGTCCAAGGTGAAAGATAAACCAGTGTGTGCTAGGAATCCAGAAAATATTCCCGTGATTTAGGTTGTGGAGAAGGGAGGTAGGGGTTGAGAGAATTGAGGCTTGAGAGGCAGGCTGAAGCGGGGAATGCCAACAGTCTTAATTGAATTTACGGTGTAGAAAGATAACTGGCTGTAGTTTGAGGAATGGATTGGAGAAGTAGGAGGAGGGCCAAGAGCAGATGCAGAGGTCCAAGACAAGGGAGTGGCAAACTGGAGGCAGACAGGCCAGATGAGAGAACAGAAATCTGAAAGAATGTGAGAAGTGGATAGATTGAAGAGACACTTGGAAAGGATAATCAATAGTACTCTTGTGGTGAATAGGTCAGGGCTACAGCAGGCTGGAGGACAGCTTCGGGTCTCTAGCTTAAACCTCTGAGTGAATGAATGGTGGTGTATGAGATAGGTAATTTTGGAGGAGGGACAGGTTTGCAGTAGATGATGAAGGGTTCAGAGTTGGACATGCTGAAGTTGTGTGCTCTGGTTCATCCAAGAAGAGAGATTCATCAGATGGTGAACAGCATAGGTCTGCAGTTCAGGAAAAAAAAATCTAGGCTTGGGGAGTCATTTGTATAGAGATTTTACTGAAACAGTGAAGAGTAGGTGAAATTGCCTTTTGGATAGTGAGTGAAAAGAACCTGGGACAGAATCCTGAGAAAGCCCATCCTTTATGAATAAACAAAAAAAGACAGAACTGGGAAAGAGCATCCACATATGTGGACATGGAGGTGTTATAGACTTGACCTTGTCTTTGACTTTGGCATTATAGCCATCTGTGGCCTCCCATGGCAATGGTTTCTGTGGAATGGTGATGGGTTGAAGGTGGACTAATTGTTAAGAATAGACTAAGGAGGGGCTGGGGATGTGGCTCAAGCGGTAGTGCGCTCCTCTGGCGTGCGTGCGGCCTGGGTTCGATCCTCAGCACCACATACAAACAACGATGTTGTGTCGGCCAATAACTAAAAAATAAATATTAAAAAAAATTCTTTAAAAAAAAAGAATAGACTAAGGAGGGGCTGGGGCTGTAGCTCAGTAGCAGAGCGCTTGCCTGGTCTGGGTGAGGCACTGGATTCCATCCTTAGCACCAATAAAAATAAACAAAATAAAAGAATTCTCTTCATCCACAGCTACAAAAAAAAGAAGAAGAAGAAGAAGAAGAAGAAGAAGAAGAAGAAGAAGAAGAAGAAGAAGAAGAAGAAGAAGAAGAAGAAGAAGACTAGAAATAAATAGCTAAGGGAAGAAATTAAATGTAGGCAGTTCTTTTGAAAACATGATTGTACTTAAAAATTACAATGGAGGCAGTGCTTTGTAGCATGTTCACACAGATCCAGACCCTACAATTTGTATACATTGTGATTCCAATAAAAAGAGAACAAAAAGGGTAAAAATAAATGGAAAAAATTGGAGGAATTTTTTTCTAAGAAAGAAGCAGTGTGTAGTAAATGAGTTTATTGAGGAGGAGTCAAGTCTCAATAAATAGTGGTAGGATTTTTATAATTCTGAGACAAAGAAATAATATAAACATTTGGGAAGAATCCAGTAGGGTAACTTGGGTCTCTTACAAGGGAACCAGTTTAAGTTAGTCTCTTACTTCTCTATAACTCTCATGAAACTATACAATAAAACTGCAGAATTTTGAGAATAAAAGTCTCCCCAAATTTTGTATCCAGTCAGGTTTTTAGGTTGTGTATGCAAGAAAATCTTGTATATGTGGGATCTCATATACATTTCTTATGAAAATTACCCATTGCAAATGATTAAGAACTGAAAAAATTAGTAATAACTCAATAAAGGGAGATCTTAGAGTTCAAGAATTGGTGATGAATGATGAAGCCCAGCAGGTGGAGTTCATGTTGAATAACTGTAAATCTGACTACAAAAGTAAATGCAACAACAGAACATTTTTTTAAAAAAACAAAAAGATTTTTGTTTAAAAGAAAAAAATCTTTAAAGTCAAGAAATTTGGGAATTATAAGACATTTTTGCTAAATCAGATTAAATGATCTATTTTAGAAAATGGATTTAATAGCTATATAATCAATTTCTTATCCTATAGAGACTCTCTCCCAATGCTTAAGGAACTTTGTCAAATTGAAAAGGATAATGATTTTTAAAATAATTATTTGGATTAAAATCTTTACCATTAGTAAGGAACTATGGAAAGTAATCAGAATGAAATTTCTTGCCTCTAAAGGAGAAGATTGAAAAGATACCATTGTACTCTTCTATGATTTTAAAAATGATGTCTGAAAGGGTAAAGAGAATGGTACATTAATTTAAACATGATTATATGTTTCATCCTAGAAAAGAAAAAAGGAAAAAAAAGCATTTAGTAACTGAAGCTAACGAGGAAACAGTAAAGGGAAATATAAAACAAGGCAGCGACTGAAGACATCAGCCATGGCTATGTGATGGGGCAGATGTATCTATGAAATGGGTCTATGAGCAGAATTCAGGTCTTTGTTGTCTGCCAGAGACCCGGTTCCTAAAGTCAAGTATCATCAAAAATAAGATAAAGATACCTTAAATAGGGCAGGGGTTGTGGCTCAGTAGTTGCTCTCCTAACACGTGTGAGGCCCTGGGTTCGATCCTCAGCACCATATAAATAAATAAAATAAAGGTATTGTGTCCACTTACAACTAAACAAATATTTTTTAAAAAAGATACCTTAAATAAATGGAAACGAAAAGAAATCAGGAGATGCCGTTTTAATACTAAAAACCATCATCACACAGGCAGAAGGTACTAAAGGGAAAAAGGTTACCTAATTCACAGCGAAGATATGGCACATCTAAATCTTTGTGTACCAAAATAGAAGAAAAAAAAACTTTAAAGTCAAAAAATTGGGGAATTATAAGACATTTTTGCTAAATCAGATTAAATGATCTATTTTAGAAAATTGATTTAATAGCTATATAATCAATTTCATATCCTATAGAGACTATGTCTTACTCTCCCAATGCTTAAGGAACTTTGTCAAATTGATGCTACATTATAGATAAATCTTTAATAAATTCCCCAAAGCATAGCTTTATTAATTCTCTAATTTACAGACTTTGTGACTATAGGGAAATGTCTTAACTCCTCCTCTCTGACTCAATTTCTTCCTCTATCAGATAAGAACAGCAATCGTATTCAGAGGTTTTTGAGAATTAAAGTACATGGCACTAAATAACTGTTAGGTATTATTCTATTTTCCAGAAATTTATTATGGAACTTTCAAAAAATTACCATATACATTTTCAAAATAACTTTTAACAAAAAGAAAATCAAGCCAGTTACAGCCACTTTCACAAGAATAGCAGACAGCCCATATAATACATATTTTTGAGCTATACCTAATCTTCTAGTTAGATTTATAGGTATTTCAAAACAATAACACAAATGAATTAATGAATTTGACTCAAGTAACTACAAAACAAGAGCATATATAAATAAATAAAACAACTAAATAACCAGAAAACCTCAAAGAAAGCAGAAGAGACAAAATTTCCTCAAATTATTGGAACTAAGGAAGAGTTCATTCAGTGTCATTGCAACAGATGTTTAATGAACAGGAAATTTGTTTTTTAAAAAATACAGTGATCAAAGAAGATAACAAACAAAATCATTAAAAAATGTTTGGTCTGTTTTTGTTTCTGTTTTGCAAAGACTATGAAGATTGAGCAAATTCAGGGTTGTGGAGGGAGTTGAGCAATAGGTAACAACATTTAAAAAAATTTTAAATTGCTTTTTATAGTTGTTGATAGACCTTTTTATTTTATTTATTTATTTATATGTGATGCTGAGAATTGAACCCAGTACCTCACAAGTGCCAGATAAGTATGCTACCGCTGAGCCACAGCCCTAGCCGCTAGGTAACAACATTGAGAAGTATGTACTGTTCAACTGAAATTATACTTTTAGGAATTTATTCTAAGGAAAACTTTAAAGCAAGAAAAGTCAGATATCTGTACTAGATTTACCTATTACAAAGAATAGATTAAATAAGTGTTTTTATGTGATATAATACCATACAGCCACTAAAAATTGATGTAAATCCATATTTATTGATGGGAAATGACATCTATTACCTATTAATGAGTGAAGGAAAGTACGTTTATAGATGCCTATTTATTTTAAACTACGTATAATTTGTACATATAATTAGAAGAAGGTGTTTTCTGGAATATTACATGGGTTTGATTCTATGTGGTGTGATTTCAGTGGGTTTTTTTTACTTTTTCATGCTTTTCACAAAGTACTTAAAATGTTTACATTGACACTGTGTTAAAAGACAGATAGCAATGTTCTCCCTCATTTGTGGAAACAAATAAGTCAATCTTGTAGAAATATGGATGGAATAGTGGTCTCCATCCTCAATGTTACACAAAATTACATAGAAGAGGATGTGAGGGGAAAGGGGGTGGGAACAAGGGAGAGAATTGAACAACAGCAGATGAGGTAGAGAGGGAAGATGGGAGGGGAGGGGAGGGGAGGGGGGATAGTAGGGGATAGGAAAGGTAGCAGAATACAACAGTCACTAATATGCCATTATGTAAAAATGTGAGTGTGTAACTGATGTGATTCTGCAATTTGTATTTGGGGTAAAAATGGGAGTTCATAACCCAATTGAGTCAAATGTATGAAAGATGATATATCATGAGCTTTGTAATGTTTTGAACAACCAATAAAAAAATATAAAAAAAATAAAAAAAAGAATAGTGGTCTCCAGAGATGGGGAAGTGGGCGGACAGACAGAAATGAAGAAGGACTTCTAGGCCTGGGAAATGTACTGGGGCAGGGGGAGGAGTGAAGGGTGAAAGAATGATGGCTGAACATGATCAGTACATGACACATGCATGTATGGAGCTAGCACAGTGAATCCCATTTATCTGTACAATTCATATGGTAATAACTTGAAGTCCAATTTAGGAGATGTTAGTGTTGTTGGAGAGGAGGAATATCTTTGACAGATATTAAGGACATTTAGTGTAGGGGAAGTAAGTGATAGGCATCATTAAACAAACACACAAAGAGGAATTGCTTCTGTTTCCAAGATTCTCCAGTTACCATGAGACTCCATTTTATCTGGAGAGTTTTGGCAGATAATGTGCACCTGCTAGACCCTAGCTTATTACACAGATTTCTAAAAGAAATTCAGTTCATGGACTTTGCAACTCATAAAGTAGAAGGATACCCTCAGACCTTACTGTATAGGAATCTCCTTGTACATTTTATGAATCACTGCTTATCTGTCTAGATAGAGAAAGTGTTGATGAACTCAAAAGCATATTTGGTTGAAAATCAGTTTCCAACAGGTAAATTTATTTTTCTGGTACTGAAGATGAAGCTTTTGCTTAAAAATATTATTTTAATTAAACAGTGAATTGCAGCGTGTCATATAGTCTATAAGTCTAAAAAATAAAAGCAAAACAGTACCATCTGTCATGATACATCCAGGAAAATTGATTATTTTTGTATGTATATGAAATGGATATACATTTAGCTTTACCTTTATAAATGTTTATGATTAAACATTTAGTGTTTTAAAAAAAGAAAAAAATGTTATTTGGAAAAAATACATGATATAAAAACTTATTTCTTATAGTACCAAACTTAAAATAAATGAATTTAGCACAAAATGTGCCAAAGTAATATGAAGGAAACTAGTCTGAAGAGAGTAAGATTTGAGGGAGGCTCCAGTCAGAATGGCAACTATAAAGTATACAGATAATAACCAATGTTGGTGAGGATGTGAGTGAAAAGATACACTCATGCATTGTTGGTGGGACTGAAAATTAGTGCAAACAAGCTGGGAAGCAGTATGGAGATTCCTCAAAAAACTAGGGGTGGAACTACCATAAGATCCAGCTATCCTACTACTCAGTATTTATCCAAAAGGACTAAAATCACCATAGTACAGTGACACAGCTACATCAATGTTTATAGCAGCACAATTCACAGTAGCCAAACTAGGGAACCAACCTAGGTGCCCTTTGATGGGAAATGACATCTATTACCTATTAATGAGTGAAGGAAAGCATGTTTATAGATGCCTATTAGATGAATGGCTAAAGAAAATGTGGTACATATACACAATGGAGTATTACTCAGCCATAAAGAAGAATGAGATTATGGCATTTGTTGGTAAATGGATGGAGTTGGACACTATCATACTAAGTGAACTAAGCCAGACTCAGAAAGTCAAAGGTTGAATGTTTTCTCTGACATATGGAAGCTAGTCCAAAATAAAGGGAAGAAAGAGAGAGAGATAAAGGGGGGATTCCATAAAAATAGAAGAAAGATCAATGAACTAGATGAAGAGGATTGAGGGGGAGGGAGAAGGGACAGGATAAGGGAAGTACAGTGGAATGAATCTAGGGTAACTTTTCTAAGTACATATATGAATGTACCACAGTGAATCTCACCATCATGTATATCCAAAGCACTAAACAACAATGACAACAAAAAACTAAAATAGCAGTAAAGTACAGTAAGGGAACATGAAGAGGGAGGAGGGGAGGGAAAGAGGAAGTACTGGTATGATTGAGAGCAAATTATATTTCATGCCTTTAAAGTTATGTCAGAATGAACCCCAGTGTTATGTATAACTAAATAAAACCCATAAAGGAGAAGGAGAAGGAGAGGAGAGAAGGAGAAGGAATATTTGCATGAGGGAGGGGCTGCCCATGCTTCCACATGGGGTACTGCAGGTTTGTAAGCATGTTTGTTCTTCCTGTGCTAATGTATAGTTGTAAAGCAATAACATAAAAATATCCAAAGGTAAGTTTAAAAGGCTAATTGAAAAATACTGTATTAATGCTCTTGAATAGGCATAATATTAATATTGTCAAAAATGGCCATACTACCAAAAGCACTATGCAGATTCAATGTGATTCCAATTAAAATCCCAATGTCATTATAAAAATAGAAAAAGCAATCATGAAATTCATTTGGAAAAATAAGAGACCCAGAATAGCCAAAGCAATCCTTAGCAAGAAGAGTGAAGCAGGAAGCATCACAATACCAGACCTTAAACTATACTACACACAAAGCTATAGTAACAAAAATGACATGGTATTGGCACCAAAATAGACATGTAGGCCAATGGTACAGAATAGAAGACACAGAGACAAACCCACATAAATACAGTTGTCTCATACTAGACAAAGGTGCCAAAAACATAAAATTGGAGAAAAGATAGCCTCTTCAACAAATGTTGCTTGGACAAGTGGAAATCCATATGCAGTGAAATAAAAATAAACCCCTATCTCTCACCATGCATAAACTCGACTCAAAGTGGATCAAGGACCTAGGAATTAGACCAGAGACCCTGTACCTAATACAGGAGAAATTGGGCCCAATTTTTGTCACATTGGATTAGGCCCCAACTTCCTTAAAAAGACTCTTAAAGTGCAAGAAATAAAATCAAGAATTAATAAATGGGATGGACTCAAACTAAAAAGCTTATTCTCAGCAAAAGAAACAATCAGTGAGGTAAAGAGAGAGCCTACATTTTGGGAGCAAATTTTTGCCACACACACGTCAGATAGAGCACTAATCTCCAGGATGTATAAGGAACCCAAAAATCTTTTTTTTTTTAAGAGTGAGAGAGGAGGGAGAGAGAGAGAGAGAGAGAGAGAGAGAGAGAGAGAGAGAGAGAATTTTTAATATTTATTTTTTTTTAGTTCTCGGCGGACACAACATCTTTGTTGGTATGTGGTGCTGAGGATCGAACCCGGGCAGCACGCATGCCAGGCGAGCGCGCTACCGCTTGAGCCACATCCCCAGCCCAGAACTCAAAAATCTTAACATGAAAAAAACAAACAACCCAATCAATAAATGGGCTAAGGAGCTGAACAGACACTTTTTAGAAGAAGATACACATTCAATCAACAAATATATGAAAAAATGTTCAACATCTCTAGTAATTAAAGAAATGCAAATCAAAACTACTCTAAGATTTCATTTCATGCCAGTCAGAATGGCAGTTATCAAGAATACAGACAACAATAAGTGTTAGTGAGGGTGTGGGGGAAAAGCCACACTGATACATCGCTGGTGGGACTGCAGATTGGTGCAACCAATCTGTAAAGCAGTATGGAGATTCCTTAGAAAACTTGGAATGGAACCATCATTTGAGCCAGCTATCCCATTCCTCGGTCTATACCCAAAGGACTTATAATCAGCATAGTATAGTAATGCAGCCATATCAATGTTCATAGCAGCTCTGTTCATTGTGGAACCAACCTAGATGCTCTTCAGTAGATGAATGGATAAAGAAACTGGTATATATACACAATGGAATATTACTCAGCATTAAAAGATAATAAAATTATGGCATTTGCAGATAAATGGATGGAGTTGGAGAATATCATGCTAAGTGAAGGAAGCCAATTCCCAAACACCAAAGGCCGAATGTTCTCTCTGATAAGTGGATGCTGATCCTTAAAGGGGAGTGGGGAGGCATGGGAAAATGGAGCAACTTTGATTGGGCAAGGAGAGGGAGGGTTGGGGAGGGTGCATGGGAGCAGGAAAGATGGTGGAATGAGATGGTTGTCATTACCCTAGGTACATGTATGACTGCACAGATGGTGCAATGCTACATCGTGTACAACCATAGAAATGAAAAGTTGTGCTGCAATTGTGTACAATGAATCAAAATGCATTCTACTGTAATATATATATACCTAATTAAAATAAATAAATTAATGAAAAAAGAAAAATACTATTTTAAATACTTTTTTAAAATTTTTGAATGGAAAAGGTATAGTAGAGGTCTTTCAATGCCCTCCCTACAAGCTAATGTAGTTAAAAAGTTGGTGTACTGGGCTACAAGTGTAGCTCAGTTATAGACTATGTGCCTCATGTTTATGAGGTCCTGGCTTAAAAAATTTTTGGTTATATCTTCTCTATTCATGTCTCTGTGTTTTATTATGCACACATTTATCCATAAGTCTTTTGCTTTCCTCTCTTTTTCTACGTCCTATTTTATCATTAATATATTCTGTGCTGTATTCCCTCCCTATTCCCCTGCTCCTTTGAAGGCTTTAGATTCTGTTGGTGAACTTCAATTGTGAGAATTACATTCTGTTAGATATTGGGGCCAGCTAGCAGCAGGAACAGTCTTTAGCAAAGTACAAGTAAACAGTACAATTTACCTGGAAAAGCCTCTGCTGGGCCTGGGATAAATCTGGACCTCTGCTGATACCCAGTGTATCAGTAATGGCTGGTGGAGTGTCTGAGGGAAGACTGAACAGCAGTGAGCAAGAAGCAGCAGTGAGCAAGAATCTCAGTGAGTAAGCACTGAGATTAAGAATAGGATGAACTGACTGGAAAGAAGGGTGGAGTTGTAGACCCAGGGAAGCTGGGATAAGTGATGAGATAGGTCACTATTTTTTTTTCTTTTACTGCAATAAACCAAACATTTAATTTAATTCAGAATAAGAGATAAGGAATAACTCTTCAATAAAATATATAAAATTGTACAATGTACCCTTTCAAAGGGATTAAAGTGTACTGGGGGAAGGGAGATGGACACCAAGGTGAAACACCACCTGCATATCTACACCAGCTGTTTGACAACATCATTTTTAGCAAGTTAAAGGATGGCTTTACCCTCTGCCCCCAAAATGTTAAAAAGTGTGGAAACTTTTCCTAATAAGTTTAGCACATACAATAGGTACACACACAGAGAAAGTATGATATTTTTTTTCCTTCCTGGTTCTACTAATTGTTCAAGAATATTTCACATCTAGGTAAGGTATTTGTTTTTTTTAAGCAGAAAATTGCTACACTTTCGTACCCCCCCCAAAAAAAATCATCTTTGCACTGTGTGAGTTTATGTACCTAGTATTTCATAGTAATCATAAATGCCTTCTGTACTCTTTAATTTTTTTGCTCTCTGATGACCCGAAATGGAGTTAAATAGCACAGCACTGAGAGAAGTTAGGAAGTATTTATTTCTGTTTTCTACCTTGCCCTGGGGTGGTCTCAGGATTACTCTCACCACCTTTTTTTCAAGCTTATGAAAAATAAATGATAAAGCCAACAGTATGGAGAAGGAGGAAAATAGAGTCAAATATGGTAGCATCTCACAAGCTTTTTCTTATGCATATAAAATGCAAATGTGTTATAATACCTCGTTTATTTGCCAGAAGCTTTCCATTATCTACTTCCTGTATGCATCCTAATTCTAGTATTTGATTTCCGTAAGCAGAAGTCAACTCAGCCTATCAAGACCACCAAATTCGCACCAATTTGCAAATAACCTGTCTCCCGCTTTAAGAAAACACAACAAATGGATTTACAGTCTCTTTAAGGTGATATATGTTTATAAATTTTGCCTTTCAAAATAATTTGAATTTTTACATTTACTGTATAAAGATCTTATATTTTATCATATATATGTATATATATATATATATTTATTTATTTATACATTAAAACTGCCAGAGCCAATTTTCGTGAAAGGAGAAGGGGACATTTAGGATATGACGCCGAGTAAACAGGACGTGGTGCCTCCCATCTAAAGAAGAAATTTGAACTAGGACTTGGGGCCCTTGGGCCTAGACACTTTGGACGGTGCCTGAAATTTCGTTGTAGGACGACTGGGTTGGTCGCCTTCTTTGAGAGAGAGGTGAATCCTTTTAAACGAATATCCATCCTGGATTCTACGCGGTATCCCACTGGCGTGGCATAGAGTCGGATGGGCAAGAGGGGAAGAGAAGGTCTTTGGAAAAGGTAGGAGGCTCCGGATAGAGACACTGCTTGCAGGGGCGAGTTGATGGGGAAAGGGAGACTGAACCGGGAGGGGCAGCCTAGGTTTAGCTGCCATCTTCAGCTTTTCCAGTTCTGCCTCCTGCAGTCTTTTTGCCTTGGCCCTGCGGTTCTGGAACCAGATTTTGACCTGGGTCTCTGAGGTTCAGAGAGCTGGAGAACTGCGAACGCTCTGATGGAGAGGCGCAGGAGCCGGGACGTGGCGAAAAGGCTTGCGATTGGTCTTGTGTTTCCTCAGGGTGCAGGTGGTGGAGCTTCCCTCTAGACGGAGACGGGTCACCATTAAGAGTTGAACTGTGTTGCTCAAAAAGATGTTGAAGTCCTAATTCCCAGTACCTCAGAATGTGATCTTATTTAGAGATAAGGTCTTTATAACTAGTTAGGATGAGGTCGTACTGCATTAAGGGATGGGCCCTTAGTCCCGTATGACTGGTGTTCCTATAAGAAGTCAGCATGTGAAGACACAGAGACAAAATGCCATGTGCAGACAAGAGGTAAATACATCCTACATGATGTGGCCACAAGCCAGGGAGAGGAGAAGGCAATATGAAGACAGAGGCAGAGATTAGAGGGAGTGAGATCACTAGAAGTTGGGCCTTTTGGTGGTGATGGGCCACCAGAATCTGGAAGGAGCAAGAAATGCATTCTCCCCTAGAGCCTTTGGTGGAAATGTAGCCCTACTGACACTTTGATTTCAAACTGATGACATTTAGAACTGTGAGAGAATAAATTTCAATTATCTTATGCTCCTGGTTTCTGGAAATTTATTATGCAGCCACAGGAAAATAATACAAATGGCTAAATGAAAAAGACAATAAGAATCATTGACAAGGATATTTTGAAATTGGAATCTTCCTACATTGCTAGTGGGAAACAGTTGCAGTTCCCTACAATGTTAAAAATAGAGTTAGCATAAGACCTGAGAATCTCACACTTCCATGTATACCTAAGAAAAACAAATTTATATGTCTACACTAAAAATTGTGCCTGAGTGTTCATAGCCTCTCTATTCATAATGGCCAAAATGTGGCTACAGCCAAATGCCTGTTAACTGATGTGTGGATAAGCATGGCAATAAAGTAGTGAATGATACATCCTACATGGATGAACCTTGAAGACATTATGCTAAGTGAAAGACGCCATAGTGACTACATGTCATGATTCCACTAACATGAAATGTCTGGAATAGGCAAATCCATGGAGAACCCAGTTGATTAGTGATTGCCTAAGACTGAAACAGGAGGAGGAGTGCAAAGTGACTGCTAGTAGTTAAAGGATTTTTTATAGCAATGAAAATGTACTAAAATTAGATAATAATGGATTTATAACTTTTAAAAACCATTAAATTTTATACTTAAAGAGTTAATTTTACTGTTGGGTTACCAAGACAGGTCACTTAATATCATAATTTTTAAGGCATTCTTTCCTCTGTTCTTTCAGTTTGCCTTTAATGAGTATCTATAATGTGCCAGATCCTCTTCTAATCTCTAAGAACATAATGGTTCACCAGCTTAGTCCCTTGGAACCTGTATTTTAGCAACTATAGAAAAAACGGAAACTTATTGAATGTGAGGTCATATGAAGGTGATGATTTGGTCCTATCCCTAGGTATGGAGTTAAGTGTGCAAAGTTAGAATGACCACCAGCAGGCTGGGAGATTGTGGCTAGCTGACCTGTTTCTTTTTAGTTTCTTTTCTTTCTCTTTTCTGCTGTATTTGCAACCCTCTTAGCAAAAACCTAGAAGGGTAATGAGAGTATCCCTGTTCATTTTGAACTGCTTCCGAGACCACCATAGCTGTCACTAAAGTCCTTGAGCAGTGCTATACTTGAACTCCTTTAGTCCAGCAGTTGCCTTAGCTTTTTGAACAGAAAGAAAGCCTTTGTTCTTCCATCTAACCTACTGCTATGTCTTCTTCCTTGTAATGGGGGAGTTTTTCAAACGTCTTAAGGAAACTCCCTTTTCTACAGATGTTTTCAGACTTCCACACCAAACAAGAAGTTTCCATAGAAGATGGGAAGAGTGAGTTGGTACAGATGGGGTTAGTCAGCCTGGGCAGGGAATCTGCTTTCCTGAAGTTCCTGCCCATGATGTGACTTGTTCCAGCCCCTGCCCCATTCAGGAAAATCTGGCAGCCCTCTTTTGGCTTTTCTTCCAGTAATTAGTAGTTCTGCAGTTTGATGTATTCTCGCTTCTGTTTGTAGATAAGATGCAGTATATTCAAGCTGAGAAAAACAACAGGGGCCCGATGGAGGCTGCCTCACTTTTCCTACAGTTCCTTTTGGAACTCCAGGAGGAAGGCTGGTTCCGTGGCTTTTTGGATGCCTTAAACCAAGCAGGTGAGTTCATTCTTCTTACAAATCAGAGCTTATTTCTTTGTTTTGTCAGAATGCTATAAAAGTGAAGAGCTAATAATTTTGAGGTATTCAAAATACTATTTTCAGGCTCATAACATACTTGTCTATCTGAAACATCCAAAGGAATCTACAGAGATTATTGTAACTAATGTGAGAGGTTAGCAAGGTCATTGGATGTAAGATCAGTATACAAAACTAGTTGCATTTCTACCTGGTGGAAGCAAACAGAAATGAAATGCCATTTATAATAGTAATAAAAAGATGATGTATTGGGGAATAAATCTAACAAAATATTTGAAATCTGGATGGAGAAAATGATACAATGTTAGTGAGAAACATTAATAATGTCAGTTCACCTTATTATTTTTTTTTAATTTTTTTAAATTGGTTGTTCAAAACATTACATAGTTCTTGATATATCATATTTCACACTTTGATTCAAGTGGGTTATGAACTCCCATTTTTACCCCATATGCAGATTGCAGAATCACATCAAGTTCACCTTATTTTTATCTGTATATTTAATGCAATTCTAATAAAAATCTTATATGCCTTTCCAATGGGCTTAACAAACTGATTTTAAGATCTATATGAAAGAATCATGATCTCAGAATAGTCAAGACACCTTTGCATAAGAATTAGGTAAATTGGCCTTTCCTTTCTGGGTGTTGAGATTTATTAAAAAGCTGGGCATGGTGGCATGTGCCCATATTTTCAGCTATTCCAAATTATTGCTTGAATCCATGAGTTTGAGACCAGCCTAGGCAACATGGTGAGACCATCATCTCAAAAACAACAACAAAACTACAGAGTTTCTTACAGAGACCCACACATCTGATATTTTAAAGACCACTGGGAACAGAGGATCACTGGGAAACGGGGAACTATTCAATAAATAGCAGTTGACCATTATAATTGAGATAATGTTAAAAAACAAATACACCCTAACTTTCAGATCCACATAGATATAAATAAATTTGTATTTCTTACTTATGAATTTAAGAGAATTTAAAAACTTAAATATAACAGCCAATTTTTAAGCCATTTTAGAAAATAACAGAATAGTTTTCTTACATGAGGGCATGGCAGGATTTGTGAAACAAGATATTAAAGCATTAGCCATAAAAGAAAGCTTGGTAAATTTGATGAACTGTTCTTAATTTAATGTTTTCATAAGTCACTTAAAGACAGTAAAAAAAAAAAAACAAGTCACAAGGTGGGAGAGGATAATTGTAAAATATATACTTACCAAATAATATTTTAAAATCAATCAGGAAAAGGAAGAAAACACTCACTGACCAAAAGATGTGGACAGATATTTCAAAGAACAGGATGTATGAAAGGTGAATAAATAAATGAAAAGATTCTCAGCCCATTTAGCAATTAGGAAACTATAAATAGGAACCCACTGAGGCAGCATTTTTTTAACTACTTGACAGCAAACTTAAGTCCAACAGTGTGAAGGTGTGAAGAAGACATTTAATAATGGAAAAATCTTAAATATTGCTTAAATATTGCTATATACATAAACAGACACAACTCTTTTGAAAAACAACTTGACATTGTCTGGTAGAATTTTATTCTTTAGTTTATACCCTAGAAAAATATACATTTCAGAATACACATACCATAATGTTTGTAGTATAATTGTAAAAACAAAAGCAAGCAAACAAAACTGGAAGCAACCCCAATATCCTCATAGAGAAGAATGGAAAAGCAAGTTTTATAATGTTCACACAGTAGTTCATTAAACTACAATAAAAATGTGTGAACATACCTCTAGATGACAACTCAGAGAAATCTTAGAAATGCAATATTTAATTTTTTAAAAAGTCAGAGAAGCTTAAATGTCATAGGATATAGTATTTATGACGTCCCAAACAAATTAAACTAAACATACATTGTTTAAGGAAGCAAACATATGTCATGTGACCATTCCCAAACAAACAAATCAGGAGTGATATATCAAATACACAATAGTGATTTCTTTGGTGAGGGGATAGGAAGCTGGGGAAGAGAAGGTATACACAAATGTTAAGATATTCTTTTTCTTAATATAAGTAGTGGGTTCACATGTGTACATTTTGGTGTGTTTTTTATGTGTTACAAATATTCTATTATGTTATCAACCATTGCAAAGCTTTTTAAAAAAATATTTATTTATTTTTTTATTTATTTATTTTTTTTTTTAAGAGAGGAGAGAGAGAGAGAGAATTTTTAATATTTATTTTTTAGTTCTTGGCGGACACAACATCTTTGTTGGTATGTGGTGCTGAAGATTGAACCTGGGCCGCACGCATGCCAGGCGAGCGCGCCACCGCTTGAGCCACATCCCCAGCCCAAAATATTTATTTTTTAATTGTAGTCGGACACAATACCTTTATTTTATTTATTGTTACGTGGTACTGAGGATCAAACCCAGGGCCTTGCCTATGATGGGCGAGCGCTTTACCGATGAGCCACAACCCCAGCCCTGTTGCATATCTTTTAAATTTCTATTTTTAGAGATATGATATGTTTCTCAGTCTTTCTTGTCCACACCTATAAAGTCAGTCTTACCCAGAGATATGAAAGACATCTTGGAAATCATGTGACCCAACCTCCCTCCTGTACATGAGGAAACTAAGGCCTTGAGAGAAGGTTTGCTCAGGGTCACACAGATAATTGGCATTTTTGCTAGAGTTAGAATGTAGGTCTACTGATGGCTTTCTGTTGGGGTAATTTGTTGCACTGATATATTAGACTGTGAGAGTAGGCATTGAGTTTCAACATCAAATCAGCCACTTAACTATTTAAGGGATTTTAGCCAAGTTACTTGCCTTTCTGATTCTCCAGTTTACTCATTTCTCAAAGAAACCAAAGGATAATTTTCTTTTTGTGTTGTAAACAATGAGTAAGAGACACATATATGAAGAACCTAGCACAATGCATACAAAGAGGCACTAATCAAAATATAGTTGTTATACAATTATTATTTGCATTGTAGTAGAATGATTTAAAACCAGGCAAATTAAGGAAAACTTGTCATTACTACAGGAAAACAAATTCTGATGATGAGGTGTCTTCTATTACTTGTGTCCTCATATTGTAACACCAATATGTTAAATTAGCACAATGTTAAAAGCAAAACACACACTGTCCTTCCCTAGGTATTAGAATTCCTCAAGAGGCCCACATATATATAATCAGTATAATTGCAGTTCTTTTATGAAAATTGATGTGGTTTTATTTTTCAAAAAAATTTAGGTGAAAATGTTTAAATATTGGTTCCAATATTGTGAACTGAAACTTTTCTGCTTTTGTTTATAGGATTAAAAGTTGTTGACTTATTTTCTTTCATTTCCTAAACTTGACTTAAAATTTCTCTAAATTTGTTACTATAATATATGCCTATTTGTTCCGAACAATTTAAATGGTACAGAAGGGTCAAGTGAGCCTCCTTCTGTTTACCTTCCCCACTACCTCTTATACAACCCTCTTCAGAGAAACCACTGTTTCTCCATTTGGGGGATATACCTAATCTAGGCTATTATGAGTTACTAAAACCCCTTATTAATTTATAAGTAAAAATGGTACTTCTAAATTCTACTTTAAAAGAAAATGAGGTTTAGCAATAAAAATATAAGAACAAATAGGCAAGAAAAGAAACAAAAGTAAAATTGAACAGGAAGAAATAAAATATCTTTGTTTGCAGATGAGATGGTTTATGTAGAAAACTGTAACAATTTTAAAAGAACTGTTAAAACTGATAAATTCAGAGAAGTTTCCGGATACAATATCAATAACCCAAATCAGTTGCTTATCCATATATTATATAACAACCCAAAAAGTTATAAGAAAATAATTCCATTTATAATAGCACCAAAAATAATAAAATGCTTAGGAATAAACCTAACCAAGTAGGTGAAAGGCTCATACCCTGAAAACTATAAAATATTGCTGAAAAAAATGAAAGAAGATAGAAATAAATTGAAAGACAACCCATGTTCATGAATTAGAAGATGGTCTTAATTTTAGGGTATTGCTACTATCCAAAGTAATCTACTGATTCAATGCAACCCTTTCAGAATTCTAATGGCAGTTTTTTGCAGAAATAGGAAAATTTATTCTAAAATTCATGGAATCTCAAGACACCTTCGAATAGTTAAAATTGTGAAAAAAGAAAAACAAACGCATAAGACTTGCACTTCCTGATTTTTGAAACATATTACAAAGCTATAGCAATCAAAACAGTGTGGAACTGGTTATGAAGACAAATACACCAATATCCCAGAAATAAACTCTACAGAGTATAATGGTCAAATGTTCTTTAACAAAGGTACCAGTACTACTCAATGGAGAAAGCACAGTCTCTTTCACATATGGCGTTGGAAAACTTGATACTCATATGGAAAAGAATGAAGTTGGACACTTATACATATGTTAGTGCTCTCCAGAAAAACAGAATCAGTAGGTTATAGTGTGTGTGTGTGTGTATGTCTGTATAAAGGGATGTATCTGTATACACAGGTGTTATATATATGCATGTGTATCTACGTATAAGTATAGTGGGAATCAGCTCATATAATTGTAGAGACTGAAAAGTCCCATGATCTGCTGTCTGCAAGCTGGAGAACCAGGAAAGTCAGTAGTATAATTCAGTCTGAGTCTGAAAACCTAAGTACCAAAGGGCTGCTGGTGTGAGTTCTAAAGCTGTAAGATCAAAGAACTGGGAACACTGTTGTCTCAGGATGAGAAAATGGAAGTCTGAGCTCAAGAAAAGAGAGAATGTGCCCTTCCTCTGACTTTTTGTTCTATTTGTGTCCTTGACAATGGATTGAATGATGCCTGTGTACATTTTACAACATTTACTCAGTCCACTGATTCACATTCTGGAATAACCTTCACAGACATAACCAGAAATATTTTACCAGCTATTCGGTCATTCCTTAGTCCAATCAAGTTCATACAAAATTAACTATCACACACTGTATACAAAAATTAATTCAACCTTAGTTAAAGGCATAAAACTCTTAGAAAAAAACAAGGGGAAAACATCATGACACTGACTTTGGCAATAATTTCTTGGATATGACATCAACTTGATAAATAAGAAAAGGAGAAAATAGACGAGTAAATACCCATCCCTTTAACATGTTATATCTTTACTATGGGATAATATATAGTAGTCAAAAGGATGAAAGAGATCTATTCAGGAATACCGTATTAGGATATAATATTATATAAAGGAATCAAGTTGCAGAAATAATATGCATCATGCAATTCCATTTTGTAAAAAAGGACGAACCCAGATTATATATGGGTTTTTCATGGAACTTCATTGAAAAAATATGAAAGGAAACTAAACTGTTAATGTTGATTATCTCTGTGAGGTTGGAGAGGGCAAGAGTTTCAAGTGCAAGATGATTGTAAAATTTTCAACCTATATGCATTGCATTGTTTTAATTTCTGACTACTTAATTAAATATTGCATATATAGTTTTTTAAAATTAAGAATGAACCAACAATTATCTGGCAGTGTCTTAAGTTTTTTAATTTTATAGATTCAGCAATATTAAAAAGTGATAGAAAAGCATATGTAACAAAGCAAAAAATAAATGAGGCTATATCAAATCTTGAAAACTTTTGTGCATCAAAAGACACAATCAATAGAATGGAAAGTGAAACCATGAATTGGAGAAAATATTTACTAGTCAACATCTGTAAGGGATTAATATCCAGATTATATAAAGAACTGTAACTCAACAAAAAACCCAATAACATGATTAAGAATTAGTCCAAGGACTTCCTGTTTCTTCATATGTGATATACAAATGCTCAACAAACATATGAAAAGATGCTTAGCATCACTAATCATTAAATAAATGAAAATTAAAACTGTAATGAATTTTCATCTCACACTCATTATGATAACTTCTATCAGAAATTCAAAGTAACCCATATTGGTGAGATATGGAGAAATGAACTCTTGTGCACTATTGGTAAGATGGTAAAATGGTATAACTTATGGAGAGAGTCCTTTCAAACCTCAGAATCATCATATGATCCAGCAATACTAATTTTGGCATATTTCTGAAAGAATTGAAAGTAGCATCTTAAAGAGATATTTGCACACCCATGTTCATAGCAGCATTATTCACAGTAGGTAAGAGATGGAAGTAAACCAAATTTCCATCATCAGATGAACAGATAAATGTAATGTGGAACTGGGTCAGGGATGTAGCTCAGTGGAAGAGCACTTTGCTTAACATGTGCTGAGGGCCTAAGTTGATCCCATACACAAAAAATGATATGTTTATACATGGAATATTATTCAACTCCTAAAAAGAAGTAGCTGGATGCAATGTTGCATGCCTGTAGTCCTCACCAACTTGGGAGGCTGAGGCAGGAGTATCACAAGTTCAAGGCTAGCCTCAGCAAATCAGCAAAGCCCTAAGCAAGTTTGTCTCAAAAAGGGCTGGGGATGCAGGAATTAAGATTTATGTTTCTTTTTGCTTTCTTTACTGCTTTCTACTGAGAAGATAGACATGAGAATTTGATTTATTTAAAGGCAAATCAGGAGTTGTAGGTGGAATTCATGGAGCATTTTGGAAGATTTTATACTAAGGCCAAATATAAGACATCATGTTTGTCCTTACTTTACTATTTTCTCCTAAAAGATAATAAACATTGTTGGAAATCCTAAACTTATTGGGGATCTAAGATGCATATTATTTTATTTTTGAAAAATCATTAATGACAGGTAATTTATAGGTGTTTTTGAGTTCTGTCACTTTACATTTAAACGTGATTGTAGGATATTAACATCAAAGTATTTCTTGTTACTCTCATAAAAGTCCTCATTTTCTTTCTTTTCAGGTTATTCTGGACTTTATGAAGCCATTGAAAATTGGGATTTCAACAAAATTGAAAAGTTAGAAGTGTACAGAACACTTTTAAAACGTTTGCAACCAGAATTTAAAAACAGAATTGTTCCTTTAGAAATCCTTCCTGAACTAGCTGAATGTTTAATTAGTCAGGAATGTGAAGAAATTAGACAGGTAAGTTGACATAAAATACTAGATTTGAAGGAAATAGAATATGAGATGTAGCTTTTGTTTTCCATACTGTTTTAAACCTAAGAAAGATAATTGAAACTAAAAAAAAAATCCTCATGTCTAAGGTATTATTTCCAAGAATAGTACTTTTAATGTGAATTGAGTAATTTTTATGTCAAAGTTTTAAAGTTTGACCTATTTTCAGTTAAAATTACCTCATTACTTTTCTGAATAATGTTTAATGCAAATTTAAATAAAACTGAACTGTTCAGCAAAATGAAAAAGGCTATAGGCTAGGAGTTAAGAATTTAGGCTCTGGACATAAATAAATTTTATTAAATTTGTAGCATAACTGTGTACTAGCAGTGTGATCCTGGGCAATTTATTTAGCTTCTGTAAACATCTGAGTCTTCATGCATAAAGTGGGAACAATTATAGTACCTAAATAATATGGTATTTTTATAAGGGTTAAATGAGATAGTATATATAAAGTGTTGATAGAAGCCTGACACATAGTATATGTGCAATAAATTTTAGTTACTATGATTAACAATAAAGTCATGTAAATCCCTCTACCCTGAAGAAAACCACTTGTTAATATTATAATCATCCTAATATCTATTTATGCCAATCTATCTCAGAGGAGATGGGAAATCTTGGTTTGAAATAATGATATCATGTTTAAAGGACAAGAATGAAGGAAAGAATATCTTAAGTGATAGTGTTGAATGGGGTAAAAATGGCAATAACGAACACCCATAGGTCCTCAATTTGCAATGATTTTTAAATCAGATAATACTTGAAAACTCATAAATTGAAAACATTTTTGAAATAATCAATAAACTGTATTTTCCTTGCTTAGACTTGTTACAACAAGGGGATGATAGCAGGTTCAGAGAAACTGATCGAATGCCTTCTGAAATCAGACAAGGAGAACTGGCCCAAGGTTTTGAAACTTGCTTTGGAGAAGGAACAGAACAACCTCAGTGAAATGTGGCTGGTAGAGAAAGGTAGGGCATGCCAAGAACAACTCAGAAAGGGAAGAGGGAAGGTTCAGAAACGTACCGTGCCCCCTCTCGACTCAACTTGGGACTTCCCTATTCCCACCTGTTGTTTACTTATTCTCACAGGCACTTTTCCCTTCAGATACCTAAGGCTATATCTCTACTAAGAGGCCAGCATGATGCTGAGTTGTGGGAGGGAGGTAGCTACTTGCCTATGGATTTGGTTTGTTTGTATGTAACTCCTCAACATGGAACAGCACAAACTGCTGTCATCCAGAATTAGCCCATCAGGTCCACAGAATTTGGTGCAGGCAGGTTCTGAGCTTCCAGTTTAGGTTATCAGAGAAATAGCTTGTGTACTCTTGAGTTGAAGGTTCAAACTCCAGGACTTACCTCTTTTTAGAGTAGAATCATGATAGACACTGCCTGGTTTTCTCACCTGGCAGCCATCTGGAAGCGAACAAACTGTGTGAGTGAAGAAGAATCTGCTGCGATTGTCTGTGCCATCATCTGGCTCCTTGAGACTGACATCTCAGAGCCTTGCCTTACAGGCTGAGTTTGGTAAACATCTGAGTGTCTAGTCTTGGTTTCAGCTAGACTTCTATTGATTAAAAGTTGTTCGGCAATCTATATAAATACACATGTACTTTCTTGGGTCAGGAATTAGTCAGAGATGGGAGACATGAATGTCTGCTAAGAAGAAGCTTCTCTTCTTTAGTGTACATATGAATTCCTTGGAAGCCCTTTTAAAATGCAGATTCTAATCCAGTAGGGGCTTAAGATTTGCATTTCTAACAAGCTTCCAGAGTTACTGGTTCCATGTTTTATACCTTGAATAATTAGTTCTTTGAAAAAAAATGTTCTTTGTGTGGTGCAGGGAATGAACCCAGGCCCTTGTGCATGTCAGTCAAGCATTCTACCAACTGAGCTATATCCCCAGCCCTACAATAATTAGTTCTAAATGACTTTGGAGTTCAAATATCAAATGGAGACTTCACACTCAAGATGATTCTCTTAATTGTTTTGAGAAGTGAAGGGATGTGGTTGTGGGAAATTAATGGAAGTTTAAAATTTTATCAAAACTATAATCAGATTACATTAAGATTCTAAGTTCTTCCTTTGTCTATTCACACAGGTGAAAAAGATATTGAAAATAAAGATCTGGAGGATGATGAAATGGAAACTTCTGAAATACACATTTTCTTCCAGGAAGATCCAGAACACCAGAATCTTAGTCAGAATTCCCAGGCATCCTCAGGTACTGACATTGCTTGTTCTTTTTCATAATGGGGTTCTTCAGGTATTTGTGGGGGGATATATTTTGCACTGCCAGAAGTCACAGCCTTGTGATTTTTTTTAAGGAAGGTTAATAAAGAAAAGATAATTTAAGTTAAAATAGATACTTTATGGTTAGAATTGTCATTTGATTTTCTGTGACTGCTTCTTCTGCTTTTAGCTTATCTTTTTTTTTCTTCATTCTTGTTTTATCACCAAGAAATTATTGTGGCTACATTGAATTTTGGCTACATTGAAAAGGCAGAGTCCTCTCAGAACCTCAGTGTCTGAACAATCCAACAGCGGCCTTACTTTCTGAAAAAATACTTGTGTTTGTTAGCCACTTGTTCAGTTTCCTTCTAAGATCCCAGGGCTGCCATGCCAGCTATGTGCAGTGCACAAATGTACCTGACTGAGAACCAGCCTGTAGTATTTGCCAGTGCATGGAGAGATTGTGTCCTCCCAGAGGGCTCCTTGTTCTCAAACATCAGGCAATGTATAAGTACTTATTAATGGTCCTGTAAGGCCCCCTTACGTTTTTTTTGTTGTTGTTGTTGTTTTCTATGGACCTGTATTTATTTATTTGTATGGGATGCTGAGAATCGAACCCCATGCATCACACATGCTAGACAAGTGCTCTACCACTAAGCCACAACCCCAGTCCCCCTTAAGTTTCTTGAAATATATTTTCATGACCATTTTATGAAGAGACCAGAAGGTTACATAATATGCCAGAATAAAATGATATTTATAAAAGGATATAAGGAATGAAATTAGGATTAATAATAAGTAGTGTTTGAAGAAAAAAATGCAAATTTTAGGATAACATGAAAAGAAAATTTGCGTGTTACTTCTGCGACTCAATGATACCAGTTTCTTGTCACTCTGATATAAAATGGGATAACGATAAGTTGATTTAAATATTTCTGACATGTAAAGATCCTGATGTGTCATTTAAGTGAAGTTAATTCTCTTAATCTTTTAGAAATTCTCCCTTTTTAAAAAAATGTGTAAATTAGACTCTTTAGACCAAAGACTTTTCAAGCTCTTAACATGTCATATTCTTACCTGGTATTGAGATAAAATCTCTGAGTATTTTTTAAAAATTTGGGAGCCTGAAAAATTACAAAGCATGGTTATTCTCCAAGAAGAAATTGCTTTGAGAATCTGTATTAAGTTTGTTTTCCTTTAATGATCTTGGAGGGCATTTTTGTCTTGTTCCACATAGTGTTGCCTATAACTAACTGGTGGTCGTCTGTCTTGCCCTGAATTAGGCCATTCTTGCTTTGCATATATTATTGTATTCTAAGGAGATTGAGACAGGATAATCAACCAAAACCTTTCCTGCTACAGTCAGATTCATGTCCATTTGACTACAGCTAATGCCATGATTCCTTAGAGCGGTAACCATTGGTAATTTTTTTTCCTTTTGTATCATAGAAATGTCTCAAACTAACTTGAAACCAAGAAATTACCAACTAGAGCTTGCTTTGCCTGCTAAGGAAGGAAAAAATACAATAATATGTGCTCCTACTGGTAAGCCAATCACTATTACTCATACCTCTCTGCTCCCTTTCCCCCCTTTAAAAAAAAAAGAGATTTATTTATTTATTTTGAATTTGTTCTACTTAGTTGTACATGATAGCAAAATGCATTTCAATTCATTGTACACAAATGGAGCGCAACATTTCATTCTTTGGTTGTACCCAGTGTAGAGATGCACTATTTGTGCAGTCATACGTGTACTTAGGGTAGTGATATCCATCTCATTCCACCATTTTTCCTGCCCTTATAACCCCTTTCCACCCTCCCCTTCTTTTTTCCCCTTTTATTGAATACTGGCAATAAGGAAGATTCAGTTTTTTTTCCTGTTCCATTTGTCTTTGAGAAAACTATCCTATTGATGTAGTCTCACATATTTTAAGGAATTTGAACAATGAAATTGAACAATGAAAGAAAATGAATTTGAACAATGAAAGAAAAATGCCCTCTTTTAGTATGCTTTTGATCCTGGTTATTCAAGTGCAGGTAAATTGGGAAGTAGCTTGATTATTTTTTAGTTATAGCTTAAATTCTTCAGTCGTTCATCCCTCTAAATGATCAGTTTACTTACCTGCCCACTGGTGTTAGGAGAGCCAAAAGAAATACCTTTCTATAGCACTATCTAATACCATGTTACATGTTTTCTTTTTCCTTGTTTATTAAAAGGTTGTGGGAAAACCTTAGTTTCACTTCTTATTTGTGAACATCATCTTAAACATTTTCCACAAGGACGAAAAGGGAAAGTTGCATTTTTTGCTAATCATGTCCCTGTGTATGAGCAGCAGAAGTCTGTGTTCTTGAGCTATTTCGAAAGGCTTGGGTAGGTATAACAGTCAGTCCAACTTCTTTTTTCTACCTTTAATCAATGAATGTGTTTTCTGTTTTGCTCTTTTAAAGCCACAATTTTAAAAAAAATTGTAATAGAGATTCAGCTTTTATATAACCTAGATGTAATTCAGATTGCTTTTGTTAGATATGCCAGAAATCCTAATCTGATTTGCTCTTACAGGGTGATTAAATGATTAATTGATAAGTTTGACATTTAAATGGCACATTTGATTTCTTTGATGATTTTATAATTTATTTGACAGTTCCCTTGTAAGTACTCTTTTTTTTCTTTTAGTGACTTGAAAAAATAATATATTCTATCAGTTATAATGAGTTTACATTGGTCAATCACTTGCTCTATGTCAGGATATATTCTTTTTGAACTTAGGGAGAACTTCATCAGTTGCTCTTCTGATCTAGTGCTTCATCTTTGTGTTTCCTCATTCAGGAGGATGGTAACATAGGATTTCTGTCTCTTCCCAGGTACAGTGTTGCAGGCATTTCTGGAGCAACAACTGAAAATGTCCCAGTAGAACAGACTATCAAGAACAACGACATCATCATTTTAACACCCCAGATTATTGTGAACAATCTCAAAAATGGAACTATTCCATCACTGTCTGTCTTTACTTTGATGATATTTGATGAATGCCACAACACCAATAAACACCACCCATACAATATGATCATGTTCAATTATCTAGATCAGAAACTTGGAGGATCTTCAGACCCACTGCCCCAGGTATCTTCAAAGTCAGATGTACTCCTCAGAAAAGCTATTATCTTCCTAAATCCTCCTTTACTTACTTTTTTTTTGTTTGGTACCAGAGATTGAATTCAGGAGTGCTTAACCACTGAGCAACATCCCCAGCCCTTTTTTGTATTTTATTTAGGGACAGGGTCTCACTGAGTTGCTCAGGGCCTTGCTAAGTTGTTGAGGCTGGCTTTGAACTCAGTAATTCTCCTGACTCAGCCTCAGTGCCACTAGTATTATAGATATGTGCCACTGTACCCAGGCCTATTTACTTACTCTTGTGGCTACATTTGAGGTTGTTCCATGTCTCTTTGGACATGGGAGGCTGACTATACGCATCATGCACCTCTCTGTGCCTTACATTGTTCTCAGCACTGGGGGTGCAAATACGTAAAGAAATAATTCTTGTCCTCAAACACCTGAGTTTTCACGGGGAGACAGATATGTAAGAATTATGTCACAATTTATCATAATGGTTTGTTGTGGAGATAGGTATAAGGTACAGCCAGAACAGGAGTGAAAATACTCCTATGTGTGCTAAAAAAAGTAAGGCAAGACCTGATAGAAGTTGGGTTAAGTAGGACTTAGAGGCTGAGGCAGGAAAATTGCAAGTTCTGGGATATTTCAGCAACTTAGCAAGATCATCTCAAAATAAAAAAACAAAAAGGACTGAAGTTGTATCTCCATGATAAAGGGTTCCTGAGTTCAATCCCCAGTTAAAAAATAAAAAAGGCAGAGGGTGAGGGGCTAGGCAGAAACTAATAGGAGTTTGCCAGGTAGATGGCTGGATGGTTTTCATTAAGAGGGTGCTCTGTGTCCAGAGGCAGGGTTCTGAAAGAGCCTGGTGTGCTCCAGAATCTTAGATTCTTCAGTGATACTTGCGTATAGAGTGTGAGGTAGGGAACAGCAGTAGGCAAGGCAGAATGAAAGAGGGGGGGCAATGCCTGGTAGAGCAAGATGTCTGGAGACACCAGAGGGTGTGGGGTTAGTGGGCAAGTGGATGCATTAGTGTGGGAGGAGAGGAATGACATGTTTGATGTCATATGAGAAGGGTCGATTCAGAGAGTCGTTATTACATGGATTAGGAAGCAAAAGAAATCTCTGGTGTATAACTTTTCTTTTGAACATTGCTGAGTATCATCGATATATGAAAGGGAGTGGGAGCTGGGGAGAGTGGAGAGAATTTGAAATCTGAGGAAGAACTGTAAGAGACACTGAAAAATTCCTTGATTGTATGGGGGACTCAAATGTGGTTGGAAACTATGAATTTATGGTATACCAGTCTGCACATATGTCAAGTTCAACAGCCCTAATAATTATCCATCTGGGGAGTGCAGGTTAAAAGAAATTTAGTATGGTGCTCACAGACCAAAACTAGAACCTTTCCATATAAATCACCTTTCTTATAGCCTATTATTCTAGAATAACTTTGATGTTAATTACATTTCTTGCTGGTTAGATGGTTATTCAATGATTATTGCACAGCTGTTGGAGGGAGGTATCTTACTAAATCTGCACAGATACCATTGCAAATAAATAGCTATGATTTCCCAACTTTACAGAGAGCTGCAGGTGCTTGTCCAAGGACATACAGTTATTGTGACATGGCTGAGATTGGAATGGATTTGTGTCAATTTCAGTCCTTTTCCTTTTCAGTATGATGTTCTCCACATCATAGGGGACACAAGGCAAAAGAAAAGAGAATCCTTGCCCTGAAAGTTTTCCCTGTCTCAGTTTCTAGGCTGCTTAGTGTTTAGCTGAGCTTCGACTCTTGTATTCATGCTTTGCCGATTGGGACCTTTTTATTTGTAATTTCATAGAGAATGTTAGGGGAAAAAAGCTAATGTTGGAATGGTCTTACAGGTTGTTGGGCTGACTGCCTCAGTTGGTGTTGGGGATGCCAAAACCACAGATGAAGCCATGCTTTACATCTGCAAACTGTGTGCTTCTCTTGATGCAACAGTGATAGCAACAGTCAGAGACAACTTGGAGGAACTGGAGCAAGTTGTTTATAAGCCCCAGAAATGTAAGTGGTATCCAAGAACAAGCTCTTGGGAATTTTTAACACTCTCTGCTACCCCTAGTTCAGGGTGATTTACACAAACACTGAACTTTGGCCCTTTGTTTGTTTAGGAGAAAATATTTAACCCCAAACCTGGGAAACAGTCACATAACATTTCCAGTCTTTCTTCCTGAGTTGTCTTCCCTCCCAATGGATAAACATTAGAAGTGGCCTATACGGAGCAAAAATTTCTACTTTGGCTCCATAAAACCCAGATAAAGGTCCTAGCAATGTGAAAGAGATGATGAGAAAATCTAAGCAGGTAGAAAGCCAAAGGCTGGCCTAGTCCTTCCCTGTGAACCATGCCTGAGCCAGGTACTGTGTGGTCATCATTGTTTAAATACGTATCTGAGGGCTGGGATTGTAGCTCAGTGGTAGAGCACTTGCCTAGCATGTGTGAGGCACTGTGTTTGATCCTCAACATCACAAAAAATAAATAAAAAAATAAAAGTATTATGTCCGTCTATAACTAAAAAAAATTTTTAAAAATATGCATTTGATAAATGTAGTTGAAATTATCTGAATTCACCTTCTTTGTCCTCAAAAGATCAGAATAAAAATAAGATTGACTCGCAAATGTTTGTTATTTATTGACTTTATTATTATACTAATCCTGCAAGGGCAAGAGAGATTCAGGAGATACACCCTTGCTCTCTGAGCAGCACAGGACTGTATGAGTCTAAGGCAAAACAAATACTTATGTAATTGGGGGGACACGGGTAAGTTCCTGATGGGGAACAATCTGTAAGGAATGGAGAGAAGGTACCCAGCATTTTAACATCACGTATAAATTTCTTTGTAATCTGGCCCCTCCAGCCTTCTGAGCCTCCTCTCTTCCCAAATCCCATAAACCCAACCATGTTGCATTCCTCTGGGTTCCCACACGTGCCATGAGCTTTCTCCCTTTGAGCTCTTGCCCATGCTGTCCTTTCCCCATGACTACTCTTTCTCCTTTCTTTCTTTCCATAGTTATTCAACAACACTGCCTCCCCCCCAAACATTAGATATTCTTCCCCTGTACTCCATGGTACCTTGCCCCTACTTAGGTTACAGAACTCTCCTATGAATGCAGCCCTCTATGGAGCATGGGTGTGTTCTTTTCAACTCTCTATCACCAGAACATAGCACATGATAGGCAATTAATAAGATTCTGCTGAAAGAATACAACGATGTGAGGACACTCTTGGGGGCTGGGTAGGAAAGGAGAATAGCAAAGCACAGAGACAGGATTCGAGTGTGCCACTTGCAGAACAGGAGGGCTTTGGCTTGTCAGAGGTAACAGGGCAGCTGAGTGAGAAACTAAAGCGTGGGGAACAAATGTCAGAGTCAGTGTGGTGAGCAATAGGGAGCCAAGTTTTTTGAGCATTTGTTGTACGATTAAGACCATCTGCCAGTGAGCTTGGGATCTCTAATTTTCCAGAGGAAGTAAAAGGTTTGAAGATACCCACTTTGAACTATGATTTGTTCTTCCCTAAAAATACTTACTTGCCTTTGATGGTTCTAGTTTTCAGGAAAGTGGAATCACGGACTACCACCAAATTTAAATTCATCGTATCTCAGCTGGTGAAGGACATAGAGAGTCTGGCAAGAAATATCTGTGCAGAATTTGGTGAGTTCTCTTAACTCTCAGTGAGATAAGTCTCATATATTGTGTCCCTTCCATTGGAATAGCCATAGAGCGTTCGCTAGTGGCTTTCTACTTTCTCTTTCATTTAGACAATGTCAACACCATATTTTTTTAAATTTTAATTTAATTAAATTAATTTATTTATTTTTAGGTGGACACAATATCTTTATTTTATTTTTTTTAATGTGTGCTGAGGATCGAACCCAGTGCCTCACGCATGCCAGGAGAGCGCGCTACCACTTGAGCTACATCCCCAGCCCCAGATATGGACTTTCTTAATCATAGGTTATTCAAGAGCCTAATAAGTTCTCCTTTATTCTCTCTTGCCTGTTTTTCTTTTTAAATGTCATGTAAATTGTTTGGACATGCACATCTTGAAAAATACATTTAAATCAGTTCATCAGCTTTCTTGACCTTCCAAATTAGCTTCCCGTACTGACTTTCCTATTTATATAACATGAAACCACCATTCTCCTGCTGGTGATTAAAACCTAGAGGTGATTTAAAAAATTATTTATTAGTTGTCAATGGACCTTTATTTATATGTGGTGCTGGGAATCAAACCCAGTGCCTCAAATATGCTAGGCAAGTGTTCTACCACTGAGCCACAACCCTAGCCACTAGAGGTGATCTTTGATAAATATATATTTTTTTCATTTGAAACTCCCTCGTGGAGTAACCAAGTTCTGTCCTTCCACTTTTTATTCATTCTTCCATTCATGAAATATTTATCATTCTAGGCACTGGGCTAGGCAACGGAAATATTGAGATTAAAGATAAAGTCCCACAAAAGAGAGAGAAATAGAGAGAGAGACATACAGAGACCCTGCCCTCAGGGAACTCAAGAGTCAAATAATGGAAATCTGATGCAAATAGTTGCCACAGGGCGAGAAGTCTCACACTGGGCAGCACAGGAGCACCTGGGAAACTTGTCCTGGACTGAGAAGGGCTTTCTGAGGACCTAAGCTGAGAAAATTCTTGAGGGAGTCAATCATGTCAAGGAGAGAAGCAAGTGAGGTTGGAAGGATAGCAGGCAAGGAAGGAAGAAAGAACACAATGAATTCTAGGAGCTTTTTGCTTTTACCTTTCCTTTTCTTATCAAGCTTAACCTAGGACCCATTCTAATAGCCTTATGGCAATTTTCCCACCTTCACTGTCTCTGCCATTTCATGTTTCATTCATTGGTTAGTTTTCTTGACATACCAAGTTTATGTACATATAGCCTTTTGCCTAGGAAATAATTGTTGAACTCTAATACGCATGGATAATCTGCTTCCCTTTATCTTTACAATTCCAACTTGGATTTAGCAGTTGCTTGAACATGTTCATTCATTCTTTCAGTGCCAAGCAATGTGCTAGGGAATATAGTGTGAGATCCTGAAGTGTAGCTTCTGTCCTCATGAAGTTTCCAATCTAAGGGCAAAGCCAAAATTAAGTAGTGAAGCTTCTGGATTGGCTGGGTGCTGATCAGCTATGTTTCAGGCAAAGGGAACTCAATCTGCAAAGGTCAGCAGACTAGAGAATGTATGGGGAATTCCATTAGTCCTATAAAGTGAAAGAAGGGAAGTGGAATGGCTAGAGGTGAAAATTAAAAGTAGGCCAAGGCCAGACGCCAGAGAACCCTGTTCACCCTTTGTGAATAGAGGTACTAGCCTGTTTTTACTATAATGAAATACCTGTGACTGGGTAACTGATAAAGAAAAGAAACTTATTTAGCTCATTGTTTTGGAGGCTAAAAGCCTAAACAAAATGGCACAGGCTCTGGTGAAGGTCTCATGGTGGATGGCATTGGTGCAGGATGTGAGAGGATGAGATCCCATCTCCAGACAGAAAGCCAGAGTAGAGCCAGGGAGGGGATTCTTCTTTTTTAACAACCCTCTCACAAGAACTACTTTAGTCCCTTCTAAGGGCAGTGTCTCCTCCTAGGCCCCATCTCTTAACATGGCCACACTGGGACTGATCTTTAAATGCATGAGCCTTTTGATAGACACTTAGCCATATCTAAACCATAGCACCAGGGTAGGAGTTTGGCTTGAGGAATCCATTGGAGGCGTTTATGCAGTTGGGTAGCATGGTTTCTCACCTGAAATTTTGTATACACCCTCTAGCTTCTGGGTGGGGAAAGAATTGAGGAAACAAGGGAAGAGGTAGGAGAGCAGTTCATTGGTCATCTGGGAGCAAGGTGACATGGTGAAGTGGCAGAGGAAGGGAGAGATGGGGTGGAGTCACATGATTTTCTACTTTCTTATTCCTCTAACCCCTGGTACATTGCCTTCACCCTTTCCATCATATCCTTTCAATTGGTCATTTCCAAATTGCTTAAGTTGTTTTTACACCTATCCAATTCAGTAAATACTTGGTGGTTCATCTAGTTTCTGTTGGCCATCTTGTTTGTCACTGGGGCTAGGAAAGAGACATGTTACATGTTAGAGCAGTCTCCTTTGTTCCTCTTTCTAAAAATGAATGGACGAGGGGAATTTTAATGTACTGTTCTCATCTGGAGGAGCCCCAGAGAACTGATATGTTTCAGGCAAAGGGAACTCAATCTGCAAGACCAAGCCATTTGAAAACAGCCCAGGCTTTGCCTTCCTCATCTTTTTCTCCTCAGCCCTAAACAGAGCCTGGACCATAGCAGACTCTGTTTTTGAACCAAGGAGTTGAGGCTTAGCTTAGGGGATGCATACATACAGAGGCGTCTGTATGCATCTCTTGAGTTCCTGTTGTGTCTGGCCCTCTTATTCTGTTTGACTGCTCTCTGGAGATCAGATGGCCTAAGTTCACAGCAAAGCAGAGCAGGCTGTGTTGAGTCCTGAATCTCCTGCTTTTATACACACTCTGGTGAAGCTCTTGAGACCTGTTATTTTTACTCACTGCTTCTTTATTTTTAAAGGCAAAGTCCCCCTCCCACCTCCCAAGTCCATTGTTGTATCTCTGTGATCCTTTAGTTGTCATAGCCAATAGAATTAGGGCATCAGACACTCTGGGTTTGAATTCTGGCCCTCCCACTCTTTCTATCTGTGGGACTTTGGTAAATTACTTAGCTTTCCTGAACTTCCTATAAACAACTAGAAAGTGTAATCTCTACCTCATGAGTTTGTGAAATTATGAAAGTAAGACCCTGTGATTCTTGGTACATAGTTGAGGACTCAGTAAATAACCATATGTACACAGAAACACACTGCTTAAGGCTCAGACTGTTGCAGGAGGCATGCCCTGTTTAAAGATAGTAAGAAAGGAAATCAGAGCATGGGGCGTGCTAGAACCTTAAGTGATTGACCATATGGCACAGTGAAAAGCTTTTTTTTTTCTTCCCCAGGAAACTTATTTCAAACTCAAAACGGGGACTTTGGAACACAGAAGTATGAACAATGTATTGTTGGAGTTCATAAAGCAGGCATGGTGTTTAGACTGCCAGACAAAGAGGAAGAGAGCAGGATTTGCAAAGCACTATTTCTGTATACTTCATACTTGCGGGTATGTTACTTCTTTTGAAAGGCTATTTTAGTCATAGCACCCCCTGGGAGCTGCACTGTGGTAGCTGAGAGTCTATTAACATCTATCTCATCCTCTCCCCAAGAGCTCATTTAGGAATCTTTGATTTGAAAGGAAAGTTCGGAGCCAGACATGGTGGTGCATGCCTGCAATCCCAGCGACTTGGGAGGCTGAGGCAGGAAGATGGCAAGTTCAAGGCTAGTGTCAGCAACTTAGCAAAACCCTAAGTAACTTAGTGAAACCCTTTTATAAATAAAATATAAAAAGGCAGGGGATGTGCTCAGTGTTTAAGTGCCTCTGGGTTCAATCCCTGGTGAGGCATTATTTCTGAAATGATAATAGTGAAGGCAACAGGACTGAAACTTGACCATCACTTCAGCAGTCCCGGGTTTGACATGGTTGGGAAAAATTGGGTGATGATAAGAGGACATTTTCTTGATATGTGACCAGTAGTAGCCATCTTTAAAGCCTATGTGAGTCCCATTGCCTGAACTTGTGATGTCTTGCTTCTGATAAAGCCCCGTGCTCAGAAATCTAGGGTCTCTGGTTAACCCAGAAACAACAGTAATAATCATCGTCTTTGCTCATTATGCCACTGAAAATATTTTAAAATGCATTCAGTTAGCATGTGTTTGTAGAATTTTAATTATCTTAATTGAATTGGTATAGGTGGTCAGTAATGTCATTGTAAAAGGTGTATTTATGATTTAGAAATTCAACTTCAGAAATTAAGTTGAATGTTTGAATTATAATGTAGGTGTAGAAGTTGATATGCCCTTGTTATTACTTTTTATGATATGCATTTTTCATAGAGTTTTTCTACCTGCCCCCTCTTGCCAAGATGGAATTTTAAAATTGAAAGTGCTTCTAATTACTTAATGTTTCTAGCTAATTGAGATTCTTAAAAAACTGTATTTGGCTCAAAAGTTTGATTATAGAACCATTAGGGAACATTCATCTAAAAAACCCAACTGACATAGACTTAAAAACTAATTCCTTGTTAAGGGCAGCTAATTGAATTCAAGCCGGGCAAATGTATTAGATGTTGGAAATATATTGAAACTCAGTTTTTATTTTAAACAGAAATATAATGATTCCCTCATTATCAGTGAGGATGCACAAATGAAAGATGCTCTGAATTACTTGAAAGACTTCTTCAACAATGTCCGAACAGCGGGATTTGATGAGACTGAGCAAGATCTTTCTTACTCGGAGGTTTGAAGGTGAGGGGTGTTTTCTGAGAAGGAAGCCACCAGAGTCTGGTAATTCTGAGTGGCAACATACAGACATGGTGTTGTATTTAATATACATAAGTTTGGTGGTGTTCAGGCAGTTGTACTGGGTTTAAGAAGATATTATGGGTCTGGGGTGTAGCTCAGTGGTAGAGTGCTTGCCTAGCATGTGTAGGACAACAGTTCAGTCCCCAGCACTCCAAAACAAAACAGTGGTACTGGCTTCAGTGAAATCTCATACCCATGGAGAGATTTGGTTGCTGAAACCATTACCTATTTGGAAGAAGGAAAAAAGTAGAATTTGCAAAGTATAATTCTCATAGAGTTGATGACATTTTTTTTTTGTTTAACTTTCAGTGATTTTTATAAAAGTTTAAAGACTACACATAAGTATTCTAATGATCTTTAAAGACTAATATGTATATATACCTCTATATGAAGAGGAAATCAAAATGACCCTTAATTCTACTACCCTCATATTATTACCAAAAATATGGAAACATATTAAGTGAAAAATTTTCTTCCTCTTTCTTTCAAATTTCTTTTCCCAAAGGTAATCATTGTTGTTAATTACCTTGTCCTGTACTGAAGTATTTATTATACATATGTATACCTAGTGGTGTGCTGTGCTGATAAACATTTAACAGTTTTCTGGGAAGAATGTGTGCATATATTTTACATAAGTTTGTTATAAATTTTATTGATATAGAAGCTATATAGCATGCAACTTACAAATAATAAATATAGTCTCCTTGATTGTAAATTCTACATAGCCAGTTGACTTGTATAAATGGGTTTTAGTGGTTTTGTAGAATCCTGGTACTCATTACCAACTTATGGTTGTAGCTAACAGACAAATATACTTCCGATATGGATGTTGGTATATATTTTCATTAATGTTGGGAGTAAGATGGAAATGAAACAACAGAGACATTGAAGCTTCACTTGTTTGTCAAGGGTCTAAGCAATTTTTTTTGTTCTGAATTGGACAATAGTTTTTCAAACCCTGGGAGATTATGTTTATTATTATGATTATTATTATCAGTGTACTCTTAATAGCTAAGTTTGATCTGCATAATTTTCTCATTGCTTTCATAAGTCTAGATTGTCAAGAAAATAGATCAAGCACTGATTTTCACTGTTTCCTGACTTTCCTGATATCAGTACTCCCACTGTTATCAAGTTCAAGCCACCAATATGTTGTCATCAAATGAGTGACCAAAAAACTGAACAGTAGCACACCATTCTGTAGTATCCCTACCATACAGACACAATAGATGTAAATAATTTAAGAGCATATTATAGTAAAAAGTAATAAAATAATTAAGAGATATGAGTGTGGGCTATTTATTACCTTCATTTTTAATATGTTATTGAGTGGCAAATGTATATCAATTATATATTTTAATAATCTTTGTATTTAAAGCAGCTCATGCAACTCTCAAAAATTTAACAATTGACTATCAGTCTGGTATGATCTGGCTGTAGCACACCACAGCTTCATTCATACATATATCATTCATACATATATATGTATGTGTATACACACACACACACACACACACACACACACACAGTACGCATGGTACTGAATATACCTATCTTGTATTTTGATTTTGTTTTTTTGGTACCAGTGATTGAATTCAGGGCACCTGACCACTGAGCCACATCCCCAGCCCTGTTTTGTATTTTATTTAGAGATAGGGCCTCACTGAGTTGCTTAGTGCCTTGTTTTCCTGAGGCTGGCTTTGAACTCTCAATCCTCCTGCCTCAGGCTCCCGAGCCACTGGGATTATAGACGTGCAACACCGTTCCTGGCTGTATTTTGATTTTTTTAATCTAAAATATCTTTGAAACCATTATGTATGTATTAATCCCTTATAAATTTTTAAAAATATTTTTTAATTATAGATGGCCACAATATCTTTATTTATTTATTTATTTTTATGTGATGCTGAGGATCGAACCCAGTACCTCATATATGCCTGGCAAGTTCTCCACTACTAAGCTACAGCCCCAACCCAATCCCTTATTAATTTTAACAACTGACATGTATAGCCCATCATGATCTTTTGAACTGTTTTCTACCTTTTGGGCATTTAGGTTGTTTTCTAAATGAAAGTATTGTGACTATTCTTAGAGATATCTTCCATAATTTTCTAAATATAGTGGTATTTCAAATTCTTAGATATAGAATTATTGTATCAAAAGTTGTGTGAGCTTTATGTTTTAATGGATATTGCCAAATGACCTTCCTAAAATGTACCAACTTATATTGGTAGTTGTTTCTTAGAAAATTTTGGTCTAAGATTGAGAGATTAACTGAACTTTTAGGTTACCATGTGTTATAAATTTTAAGAATTTTGAAGCCATTTGTAAAGTGTTCTCCATTTGCAGAAAAACTGGAGGAACTAGAAAGTGTTTGCAGAGATCCCAGCAATGAGAACCCTAAACTCAATAACCTCTGCCTCATCTTACAAGAGGAATACCACTTATATCCAGAGACCAGAACCATTCTTTTCGTGAAAACCAGAGCACTTGTGGATGTAAGCCTTCCTTTTTCTTGTGAATGACAAATTGGCCTAGTACCATGTGAAAGACTGCCTTTTCCTCACTGCTCAGCAGTCAAGTGTCCATATGTGTGTGAGTCTGTTTCTGGGATCTCTATTCTGGTTTTCTGTTTGTTTATTCTTACATGAATACCTCACTATCTTAATCACCCTAGATTATAAATCCTGATACCTGTGGATTAAGAACTTCATCTACCCACACAGAAAATTAAATTCTAGCCATTCTATGGATGTGTAATGGTATCTCACAACAATTTTGATTTGCATTTCATTAGTGATTGAGATGGCTAAACATCATTTATATGCTTTTTAACTTTGTTGGGGTATCTGTTCAGTTTTTATTTTTTGGTGCCTATTTTTAAACTGGATTGTTTATCATCTTATTGAGGTTTTGAATATTCTTTTTAATGTTCTCACAAAAAGTCCTCTGTGAGACTGTGATTTGAAAATATTTTCTTCTGGCTTATGCCTCAGCTCACCTCGCCCCCTGCCACCCAATTTTCTTAACAATAGCTTTTACAGATTGAAAAGGCCAAAGATTTGTTTATCAATTTTCTCTTTTCTGGATTTTGCCTATGGTATATCTAGGAATTCTTTGCTTGTTTAAGGTCCCCCAGATTTTCTTTGTTATCATTTAGAAGTTTTGTAGTTTTACATTTTATATTTGGGTCTATAATCCATTTTGAATTTTTGTATGTGGTTCGATGCATGGGTTGAGATGCTTTTTTTTTTCTTTTTGAATATGGACATCCAATTGTTCATCAATGTATGTTGAGACTCCTTTCTCTATTGAATTGCCTTTGTAACTTTTTTTTTAACCAAGAAATCAGTTATCTGTATTGGTTTGGATTTATTTCTGGATTCTTTTCTCTGTTCCTTTGATCTATCCATTCATCCATCCATTCATTCATTCATTCATTCCACAACTGACTTGATTACGGTAGCTTTATGATGTCTTGAAATGGAATAGTGTAAGTCTTCCAATTTTTTTCTAAGTTGTTTCAGCCATAATCTTTTGCCTTTCCATATACATTTTAGAATTAGATTGTCCACATATATGAAAATGCTTGCTGGAATTTCACTTGGAATTGCATTGACTGTATAGATAAAATTTGGGAAGAAATGGCATCTTAACAATATTGAGTCTTCTAGTTCAGAACCATAATATATATCTTCATTTATATAGGTCGTTTTATTACTTATATGTTACTAAGTAACAAATTAGTCCAAATTAATGCAAGGGAACAACAAACATTATATTAACACTCATGGATCAGGATTCTGGAAAAAGCAGCATTTCTGGCTCAAGGTCTCTTGTAGAATGCAGTCAAGGTGTTGGTCATGATTTCAGTCATCTTGAGGGGAAGATCAACTTCTGAGCTTCCTTATCATGGTTATTGACAGGCTTTAAAAGATGTGCTTCCAAGTTTACTCATGTGGGTCTCTCCACCAGGCTGCCTTACAACACAGCAGCTGGCTTTCCCTAGAGTGAGTGACCCAAGAGAGGTTGAGAGAAAGAGGGCCTGATTTGGAAGCCACATTCATTTTATAAATTCTTTTTTGAATTTGTATCTCATCATGTCTACTGTACTTTTAGAAGTAAATTATTAAGTGAAATTCACTCTCAAGTTGAGGATTTGAATTTAGGAGATGGAAGTCACTGAGCACTACCTTAGAGGCTACCACTGTGTTTTCTTTATTTGTTTTACCAATGTTTTGTCATTTTCAACACAGAGACCCTGCGTGTATTTTGTTAGACTTTTACCTAGGTATTACTTTGGGTTACATTATTATGAATGGTACTTTTAACATTTTTTTCCAAATTCTAATTATTTGTAGTATGTAGAAGCACAGTTGATTTGTGTATATTGATTTTTGTGTCCTGCAGTTTTGCAGAACTCACTTATTACTTCTCTGTACCCACTATTTTGAACTTTACTTTTTTTGCTTAAGATATATCTTGACAATTAAACCAGATAGGTCACAAAAATCTATACCACTAGTCTGTATTATTGCATGGATTTCAAGGTTTATCAGTCTGATATCCATCTGTATACTATAAATCTTTTTTGTTTATATAAATATATATTTCAATATTGAATTAATAAAGAGAGTTTTCATTTTTAGGCTTTAAAGAAATGGATTAAAGAAAATGCTGCACTCAACTTTCTAAAACCTGGTGTATTGACTGGTCGTGGCAGAACAAATCAGAATACAGGTACTTATATATGTAGTAAATTAGATTTAGTATACTATCTATATAAAATACATAACACACATAAATTCTTTTTAAATGCTTCTATCAGGGTTCAGTCAGAGAAGCAAAACCAGTAGGAGATTATACATATATATGGTATGTGTATGTGTATTTTTATGTGTACACATACCTGTGCATAACCTAGAGATTTCTTTGTTGTTGTTGTCTTAGAGTATTTTGCAAGAAAATACTCTTAAGATTTAATAAATGTTTTACAACTTTGAAATACAGTCACATAGTAGCTTTTTAAAATTAGTATTTGCATTGTCTCTGTAGGTGATTATAAAAAATAAAAAATAGAATGAAAACTTAGAGCCATGAGAAATGTCACAGAAGGAATTGGCTTATACAATTGGGTTGGCAAGCAAGTCTGAGATCTGTAGGACAGGTAGACAGGAAGGGAAGATCAGAATCAGGTTGAAACCCTGCAAGCATGAACTATTTGAAGTCCCTGAGCTCAGGGAGGGCCGAGCTCATTGCTTCCCATCCTGTTCCCTTTAAAAAGTTCACCTGAATAGGTCCGGGCAACCTAGAATGAACTCCCTTTTAGTTTAAGTTAAATTCAACTGATTGTGATTTTAATCACATCTGCAAAATCCCTTCTCAACAGCACCTAGATGAGTAACTGGGAACTGTAGCTCAGTTTCACTCAGTTGGTGAATTAGAAGGCCATCACACTGCTCAAACACCTCAAACACTAGTCTCTTTGCTGGTAGACAGTTGCTTCCTCTCATATGTCCAACCAACAGAGCCAAAGTTGTTTTCCAAATACTGGTTGAATGTATCCCTTTTCTTAAACTCTCAATCAACAAATTTAAGATTAACTGAAAATATAAATATTCTGTATTATTATTATTATTTAAACTGTTGACATATAGCTTTTATGTATATTATATATATATTATGGTATAAAAACAGTCAAAGGTGACAATCCTGAAGTCTAGCTAGGGTGGTCAAAGGATAAAAGGCTTCTCTGTTACCATCTGAGAAGGTCCTAGATGGCCAGCTCTCATTCTGACCTCTTCACAGCTGTGCTGCCTGCCCTCTAGAGACTGTTTCATGACCCACAATGATGGGCTCTCACTCTGCTCTTCTTATTGAGTGTTGTTTGTAGTAAGCAACTTTTCATCATCCCATCATCTTGATCCTCAGTTGTTGCTCTTATTCTTTCCCCATATATAATTTCTAAACTTTTGGAATATGAAAAGTAGATTCATATTTTGAAACTGTGACTTATCAAGTGAAGTACAGCATCTCCTTAGTGTGGTTGGGATTCAAAGTTCTCTGCAAATGATTCCAACATGAGTTTTCTGAGTAGGCATTCCAAAAATATTTTTACTTTAGAACTCCCTCTGTGCCAGGCGTTGTTCTTCTCCCAAGCAGCCACCATCCTCTGAAAATGAACAGAGACGCCCTTCTTCTACATTTCCACAGCATCCATTCTACCTGTTTCATTGCTCACCTCATGGAATCACAGCTTCCTATTTATATCCTCCTACAAAATGTGAGCTCCTTATGGATAAAAGTGGAACCTATAACCATTTTGCTGCTATCTGACAAACCATGATCTATGATTGCTAAATAAATGTTTGATGAATGGATAGATAGGTTAAGATGATTTGGATAGATGGGTGAAGATAATTTTGACTAAATATTTTTTTTTCTGGTCTGTCTTCTTCTTGTTACCATTAAACTAGAAAAATTGTGAGCTTTTATAACAAAACTTCAGGTAGAAGATAAATGTCAGTTCAGTTTGCTAAGTCTGAATATTTACAAATTCCCATTCCTATTGCCTTTTGATTTTCTATTTTGTGAAGAAGCAGGTTATTTAATCTATGCTCATTTTCCTCATCTGCCAAATGGAAAAATAATAATATTCACCATAGCTCACAGGGTTGATGTGAATAGCAAAATACAGCTTATTGCCTGATTTTGAATGACTCCTGAGCTAAAAATAAGATTTACATTTTTAAATGGTGGAAAAAAATCAAAAAAGATTTTTTCATGTCATGAAGCAGATATGAAATTCAAATTAAGTGTCTATAAAAAGTTTTGTTGGAACACAGTCATGTTCATTTATGTATTGTCTGTGGCTGCTTTCACACTGCAGTGGCAGTGTTGAGCAGCTATGAAGCATGGTCCACAAAGCCTAAAATATTTACTAATAAGCCCTTCATAAAAAACGTTTACCAACTCCTGGTTTAGAAATGCCTGGCACATAGCAAGTGTTTAATACAGATTCAATATTAGCTTCTCACATATAGACTTCTCACAGAGTGGTCCACATGTATTGTTTCATTTGTTTGGTTTCAGTTTTACTGAGAATCCATGGATTCAAAAGAAATAGAAAGTATATTTGTATCTTTAACAAAGAGTAATCTGAGTAAAGAAACCCCAAAGTAAAATCAAATAATTAGGGATTAAATTTAAGTGACTTTCTACAAATAAAACTGATTCCACTTGAGTTTTCTCGACTTGGAATTACAAATAATTCATCAACTTGGAAAATGGTCTTTGTACAAACTGGATCCCATGGCCAGCTAGGTAAAGGAGGTAATATTACTTTCCTCTGCTTGCTTGAGGTGGGGCTTTTCTATGAAACATTAAGTGGAGATCTGAAGGTGATTCCACTAAAACTTAAATGCCGATGGGTCTTTGGAGCCTGTAAAGTTTGAACTTAAGTGTGCATATTCTTTCTCACCATTTTTGGTGTTGCCATGATCACGTGAACTGGGCAATTACCACATCCTGACTTCAGTCTATATAGACAATTTAAATGTAGCCTTCAAGATCATACTGCTATAGGATATCATGGAAACATGTGGCTATCTTAGTCGAGGTCCTTTCTTTCTCCCCAGTTAATAGAAATCTACTTAGCTAGTCTGAGCAGAATGGGGGCCAGCTACAAGGATGCTCAGGTCTGTATAGGAAGTGCACTTAGGCTTCAAGTGCACTTTTACAAATGGGACTGGGAAGTCCTCTGATTCCATATGTCTGTTTCATTCTTTTTTCTTTACAGTTGCTCTCTCCATTTCTTCATTTAAGACTCCCCATACCTTCCCAATTTACTACCTGTCTCCAAAACCCAATCTCAGAATCCAAGAGGGAGAATGTGGCCCAACAGAATTGAAGTGCTTATTTCAACCCAGTAGCTGCTATTTATCATCCCAGGGTGTCTCTACTTCCTCTACCATAACCTTATTTAGTCCATTGAGGAGAAATGGCAAGAGTATGGATGATTTTTAGGGTCAGTTTTGGAAAAAGGAATACACTGCTTTTGTCTGTATGTCATTAATGAGAATTAGTCATAGGCACTCCAAATGCAAGGGAAGCTAGGAAGTCTATTTTAGCTGTGTGCCCAACAAGAAGAAGAACAGATAGACAGATAGTGTTTTCTTTTTCCCGGAGAAACAATACAACTATTGGTGAACAGCGAGTGCTGTCTCTTTGATTGAAAAATATAACTGCAACCACCCAGAGTTTCACTCCTCAGAGCATGAGAGGAATAATTCTCAGACAACAGAAGGCAGGGAATGAAGAACACTCCAGGAGGCACACTATTTGGGCATTAAACATAAGTTAAAGAAATGAACCTACTGCTTGCTAACCTGTCAGTTTACCATACCTCTGGAACTGTAAGGCCCTCATCTATAAAGGGGAATCATGTCACAATTCCTTGTTCACCTAAAAGGGCCTTGTGAAGTTCCAGTGAGTGCAAAAGTATGAAAATGTTTTGTCAGCTGTAAATTCCTGTTTGCATGTAAAGGTGTTATTGTTAGCTGTTGATATTTTTGCAAAAAGGTATTTGTTTTGGAATGATATTGTTGAAGCCACACAACTAGTAAATGCCACAGTTGGGATTTGAACTGTTAGTGTTGTTGCAAAGTCTCAGCTATTAAAGGTCTCTCTAAATTTCCTCTCTAAAACTGGCATAGGAATAGATCCTAAAGCTTATGGTTGTTGGGATATCAGGAATATAAAGCACTTATTATAGTATCTTGAATATAATGTGTATTCCATAAGTAGTTGCTAGTTTTTCAAGTGGAAAGTGTCCTTTTTGGTGAGTTGTGTAATGTCTGTTTGCTTGATACAGGCATGACCCTCCCAGCACAGAAGTGTGCACTGGATGCATTCAGAGAAGATAATGATAATATTCTGATTGTCACCTCAGTTGCTGATGAAGGCATCGACATTGCTCAGTGCAATCTGGTCATCCTGTATGAGTACGTGGGCAATGTCATTAAAATGATCCAAACCAGAGGTGAGAGAAACTGTGATACAGTTCATATATGGCTCCCACTGTATTTTGTTTGGTGTTTGTCTGTCATTTTGGCCTATTTCCTCTACTGAATGAGGTTGAGTATACAATTGATGGTACAGGGGACTCAGTTATGTGGCTAAATAGTGACTTGGTTGGTCTGGATTGGGTGCTTACAGTTGTACCCTATAGTGATTCTGTTCATAATGATACTGCTTACTTGCCCAACACTGACATATTTGTGAAAGGATAATTCCAACTTGGCTTGAGACTTGGCCAGTGTAGATTTTCTAACTGGGCTGGTGGCTCCCTGTGCTCCAGAGGAGATTCTTCAGAGTTCTGTCCCACCTGGACTAGAGAATCTCCCAACTAGCCTACTTCCTTTTCCCTTTTTTTCCCAATTTCTATGACTACCACATTAATTTTCCTGAAAAACAGCTCTGATCGCGTCACTGCCAGTACAGAAACTCTAATGTTTCCCCATTTCACTTCATGTTCAAGTTTTCAAAATCCAGGACCCACTCACCTTTCCAATCTATTTCCCATTCTTCCCCTTCTTTCATTCTCCATTTCAGCCAATCAGACTTCATCATTTGCTGTTGAGAGTATCGTTAGTGTACTGCTACTATTTTTACTTCTTCCTCTGCATCCATCTTACCTGTCCCTAAGTCCCCCAGCTAGAATAAGATCTTTGAATGCCCATAGCCCTCTATGTCTATCTTTGTTCTGGTGATTGTGAGCATGTCATTGCCTAAAAGGCTCTTGAGGAAGGACCTATTCATTATCATCTTAGAATCATGCTCAGCGTCATACGAAGGGTTCATATTGAATTATCTTTAAAGTGGCATTTCTGATAATAAGGCTATACAATCACACTGTGCCATTGGAGACCCTAAGAGAGCTAGCCTGAGGTGGGCTCCTGGTTTATCCATATGCTTAACATGCAGGTGAAAGCAGGATTCAGTGAACCAAAGTTGAAATTTTAGGAATATCTCTCTCCTTTTGTTTTTGTGTTCTCATGATATATGAGTTTTAAGTCAAAAACACCAAATAAAATATTTATTTTCCAATAGGCAGAGGAATAGCAAGACGTAGCAAATGCTACCTTCTGACTAGTAATGCTGATGTAATTGAAAAAGAAAATATAAACATGTATAAGGAAGAAATGATGAATGACTCCATTTCAAAACTTCAGACATGGGATAAAACGGAATTTGAAAAAAAAGTAAGTCAAATTTTCATCTGACCATAAATAACAGAAAACATGAACAGGGTTTGTACCTTTTATCATATTGTTCATAATTTTGTGTTAGAATAGTAAGTTTGTTTTTGTTCCACAGTGAACATTAAATTTACTGTGTTTTGTTTGGTTCTGTTTTGTTTGTGGTGCTGGGGTTTGAACCTGGGGCTTTGTACATGCTAGGGAAAGTGTTCCACTACAGAACTACATACCCAGCTAAATCTGTTATATTTTAGGGTCAATGAGATTAAAATACCTGAAGTTCTGTTTTTAGATCTAAAAGGCAAACAGAGCTATATTTTCTTTCAAGTGGACAGTTCTTGAGGATCACATCCTGACACTGCATGACACAACTCTCCTTTGTTTCTTCCTGAAATCTCTCTGCCATCCAAAGTCCTCTGAGAGGAGCTCACAGGTCACTGGGCAGATGCTGGAATGCCTACATATAGCTGTGGACAATAACATATACCTTAGAGTGGCACATTTGTTCAGAGCAGCCTCTTGGTAATAACCCTCATTTTATTGTAATTTCCTTTGTACCACAGAAACATGAAATCAGATTGGAGAAGTCAAGAAACAGCCATGCAGGCATGCTTACCCACACTTTCTCTAGACCCTTTGCAGAGATTTTCATCTCAGAAACCTTAGAAGCACTGAATACTGCAGGACTGGGGAAGAGTTTTTGAAAATACTCTGTGTTTCAAATCTCAGTTTTCCCAGTTGCATTGTGACCTCAGGCAGCTACCCTGTCTTAAATAATCAATCTCCTCACATGTCAAGGTGGGAAAATGTTTTTTTAACCCTCAGGGAAGCCATGAGAATTAAATGAAAAATATGTATTACTTAGCACAGTGCCTGGTATAAAATATATGCTCAAAAAATGAGAGTTGTCACCAAATAGAGGTGTGAGGCATAGTTAAACTTCATTACGATGAACCTTACAACTCAGTATACTAATTCTGTAGTGTCCATAATTGCAAAAAGGTCATAATTTCTATGCCAGAAAAATATTTGGAAGCAATGATTTAAAACAAATTAACAATTATTTTTGGATAAAATTACAACTTTATGTCAATGTTTACTCATTTGAAAAACATTTCTTAAGTTTGGAGACTAATATGTCTAAAACCACCTTTTCTACATTTTCACTCTTAATTTTACTGACAGGTTCTTGTTTCACTGAGTCAATAAATGTTTTAAAATCCTATTGAGTTTTAATAACCATGGCATAATTTTTATCTCTCACTGAGTTACAATCCACTTAATAAGACACTTGTGACAGAAGCATGTCTGTTGAGAAAAGTGGAGACTGGACCAGATGTTTTTTTTTTTTTTTTTTTTTTTTTTGTGGTAGCTGGCACACCAAGCCAAGGTGTGGGGTGAGGAGACAACCATTGAAATAACTAAGACAGGCAGAAATGGTAAAGAATGAGAGGGATTAGTGAGGCCCTAACTTAATAAGATCCTGTCTCAAACAAAACAAAACACACATAAAAAAGGAAAACACCGGGGATGTAGCTTTGTGGTTAAGCACCCCTGGTTTCAATGCCTGGTACCAGTAAACAAAAACAAAAACAAAAAACCAAAGGGATCCCAGAATGAGTGGAGCCAGGAGTCACTGGTAGCTGGTAATCGAGGTAGCCGGGAACCTGGAGTCTTGATGCCATTCTGTCCTGTCATAGATGACCAGCCTAGTTGCATAGGTGTATATGAATGATTATATATGTACTTATGTGTGCTTTTATTTACACATATGTTCATTATACTTAGACAATGTTTATGAGGCTCTTCTTTTGGCACATAGGTTCACAGTATACAGATACATGATAAATTCATCAGAGATAGTCAACCCAAATCAAAACCTGTCCCTGATAAGAAAAATAAAAACCTGCTCTGTGGAAAGTGCAAAACCTTGGCATGTTACACGACTGATGTACGCGTGGTAGAGGTAAGCAGCCTTTTATAAGAGCACGTGGTTGATTTTTAGCATAAGTTAAAACTTGATGAAATATTTATGTTAAGATTACTATTTTTTCTGCTATGGTTCATGTATTAAAAAATACAACATCTTGCTCATGTGGTAGCTATAACCATTGATATAGTAGAGAGACTAGTGGTCATTGTGAGCTAGGAAGGGTAGTGAGGAGGAGCATAAGAGGCTAGATAACAGGTGCAAAGTATAGTCAGGAGGAATACATTCTGTTGTTCTGCAGTATAGTAGGGTGGCTAATAGTGGACAACAATTTATTAAATATTTCATAAATCTTTTTTACAACAAAGCAATGATAAATGTTTTAAGGAAATGAAAATGCAAATTACCCTAATTTGATAATTATACATTGTACTCATGTGTTGAATTATCTCACTGTGCCCCATAAATACAGTTGTTGTGTGTCAAGGTAAAAATTACTGTCTTTTAAATATTATGAAGCTCTTCAGAATAATGGTTGTGCTAAATGCAGTGTAGTCTCAATTAGATCCTAGAATAAAGAATTTTAGTAGAAAATCTGTAGTTTAGCTAATAGCAATATACAGATATTAGTTTCTTAGTTTTATGGTTTGTAATATGTTAGCATTTAGGGAAACTGGGTCAAAGGTATACAAAGAATTTTCTAGGAATTTTCTTGCAATTTTTCTCTAAGTCTAAAATTATCCCAAAGTAGAATTTTATTTAAAAATACGATTATGAAGCTTATGTAGTATAATAAAAGTGGAAAAAATAAACTGGATACAAAACTATAAATATACTATTTTTAAAAAATCTGTTTTTAGTTGTCAATGGATCTTTATTTATTTATATGTGGTGCTAAGAATTGAACCCTTTGCTTCACACACACTAGGCAAATGCTGTACCACTGAGCTACAACCCTAGCCCAATATGCTATTCTTATAGTTGCATGAAACAATAATACCATGGGGGGCGGGTACCTTTGTAAATGATATTAAAAGAAATATGCCAAAATGTTATATTCTGATGATGAGGTTCCGTGACTATTTTTTTCCTACGATTTTATTTTCTAAACTTTATGGGATATGGAACACTTTTCCAATGAAAACAAAATGTTCCTTTTTGAATGTGACACTTGCAAGTCAACCTTCTGTTTTTTTATTGTTGTTTTTTTTCCTTATAAATAAAGGATTAGAAAAATCTCCAAAGACAGGGCTGGGGTTGTGACTCAGTGGTAGAGCACTTGCCGAGCATGTTGTGAGGCACATGGGTTCGAATCTCAGCACAGTATATAAATAGGTGAATAAAATGAAGGTACATCAACAACTAAAAATATATATAAAAGTAATTTTTAAAAAAATCTCCAAAGACAAACATTGAGTGTAACTTGCTGCTGATGGAGAGCAGGTCGAGTGGTTGGGCTAGTCAGGTGACAAGTTATTACTTGAGAGTTCCTTTTGGTCTTCAGAAAACTAAACCTCATCAGCCCAACTGTTTGGGCGAGAAGCATATTATGAGTGATACTAAGTTCCCCTGCCTTACTTTAGCTGTAAAAGGTCCTTTTAGCTTCAATTTTTTTTTGTGATTTTTTTTTCTTGACAATGGCCATTTTAGAGTTTGTATTCCTGGAAGACTAGATGTTGGAGTTGCATTTGTTTCTGTGCAGTTTATTGTAAAGCTGACTGTATAAGTGGCCGATGGACATACCGTTCATGGTGTTCTCTGGGGCACACTGATCCTTTGCTGTTGTTCCATGTGTCCTTCGGATTGTGCCTGTCCTTTCATGGATCAACTTAACACTCCACAGATCTTCAACAACTATGTCTTTTGTTTCTGAACTCAGAATATGAACTTTTAGGGGGTAGGTTTCCTGGAAATTTCTTAATCTTCCTTTTCATGAGGTACCCAGTAGCACTTAATTTGAGGCCTAATGTGGCCTTCAGGTGATTCCTTTTCCAAACTGTGAAATAAGTGGGATTCCATCTGTTCTTCATCTCAGATTATTGTGGAGTATTTTATCTTAAATCACAATTATGGATTGCTTCTAACATTTTCTATATTGTTCCAACTATTTATCTTAGACATGCCATTACACTGTGGTTGGAGATGATTTTAAGGAACGCTTTGTGAGTAAACCACACCCCAGACCGAAGAGCTATGGGGGTTTTGAGAAGAAAGCAAAGATATTCTGTGCCAAAGAGAACTGCAGACATGACTGGGGAATCCACGTGAAGTATAAGGAATTTGAGATTCCAGTCATAAAAATTGAAAGTTTTGTAGTGGAAGATATTGCAACTGGAGTTCAAACACGGTACTCAAAGTGGAAAGATTTTCATTTTGAGAAGATACAGTTTGATGCTGCAGAATATCCAAATGACTTCAGGGCCTAAGTCTTTAGCTACAGGGAATGGTGAGTGAAGAAATTAACCCTGTGGGTAATCACCCATTGCTTGTGCCTCTATGAAGGTATTTTACACAAGGCTTATACTGTATTGCACACTCTCAGTTAACTTCACCTTCTGTTGGTTTTGAACAGTTTGTACTACATCTTATATGCAAAACACATGTGAGTGAATTCTCATACATTGCTGGTGGGACTGCAAATAGGCACAACCACTATGGAAAGCAGTATGGAGATTCCTCAGAAAACTTGGAATAGAACCACCATTTGACCCAGCTATCCCACTCCTCAGTCTACACCCAAAGGACTGAAAATCAGCATACTACAGTGATGCAGCCACATCAACGTTTATAGCAGCTCAATTCACAACAGCTAACTATGGAACCAACCTAGGTGTCCTTCAATAGATGAATGGATAAAGAAAATGTGATTTTTTATCTATCTATCTATCTATCTATCTATCTATCTATATTCAATAGACTATTACTCAGCTTTAAAGAAGTATGAAATTATGGCATTTACAGTAAATGGATGGAGTTGGAGAATATCATGCTAAGCAAAATAAGCCAATCCTGAAAAACCAAAGGTCAAATGTTTTCTCTAATATGCAGATGCTAATTCACAATAAGGTGGGAGGTACTAGAGAAGAATAGCATTACCTTAGATTAGGTAGAGGGAAGGGAAGGGAGGGAAGAGAAGGGGATGTGGGATAGCAAAGATAGTAGAATGAAACAGATATTATTATTTTATGTATATATGTGACTGCATGACCAATATGATTCTACAATATGTACACTCAGAAAAATGAGAAATTATATCCCATCTATGTATATCAAAGTGCATAAATGCATTATACTGTCATGTATAACTAATTAAAACAAAAAAAAATCTAAAACAAATTCAGTTCTATCCTTTTCAGAACCACTGCCAATGCATACAATGTACCAACGCCATACACACTGAGCTAAATAAATGAATGGGATGCTGAAAGGTTTTCCATACCCCTATCCCCATTTCCTTAACCACTGTACCGGCTTTTCCCCTTAATCTGCTGTTCTTTTCAAGGCTGCCAGTGACTCTGGTTGCCAAATCACATGGCCATTTCTTAGTCCTTTTGACTTCCTTGTTGCATTTGGCTGTCGTATTCTTTTCTTGAAAATTTCCCTTGGCTTCTGCCTTTCTATTTTTTTTTTATAAAAATAAAAGCATTTTTATTGCTTCTTCTTTGCTGATACCTTAAGTGTACATGATTCCAAGGGTTCAGTATATACCTACACAAGTACAAGTTACATATCCTCATGTTTTCTTAATAGCAATGTGTGGCATGGTAATCATAAAATTCTATAGTAGTCCATTTTTTAGTGGTGAGGGCACATCAGGGATATAATGCTTCCTAAGAAGTTGTTTACTTGCTCATTTAATTTGTTCTCTTAACTCATGCCATTCTTCCCTTGGAATAGTCATCTCAAGCCATTTTTCATTAATAGAGATTAATGCTTAACACTTGGTTTATCTGTCCTCAGTTAAGCCCCTTGGTTGCTACTGTGGAAATGGTTCAATTTTGCTGTTCTTGCTACTTTAAAAAATTAGAATATGTACTCACATGGCATTCCTGTGTCTTTTAGCAAGGTTTGATGATGCTTCGGAGAGCTTAGTTTGGGGTTTTCCAGACATGGTAACAGTGCCTGGGTTTATTTTATTTTTGTCTTGTGCTTAGTTCTGGGAAGGATCTATAGTAATTTAAGTATCACCCCAAAACAGATTCAGATTGGTTGGTTGTAGTTCATTATGACCATTAAATGACCTAAACAAAATTCCAGAGAGCACAAAAGGTTAGTAATATGTTCAGCACATGTGATGACATGACCTTTTCAAATAAGACATATTTATATCTGAAGGCTATTTGGAAATTACCCAGATGAACCCTGGAGATTAATAGGATAACACATTACGGCAGCTTTACTTTCCATTTCAGCAGTAGTGCTGGCAAGTAGTCAAGTAAACTTGCCAGTTACATAGGCTCTTTGTAAAACAAGGATAACCCCAAACTGTCAGGGTTAGTTGTCAGCTTTTAATTAAAATATAAGAAAAGTACACGACACACACACACACACACACACAAATAATTAATTGCTTAACAATGGTTACTATAATAGTATTCTTAGATGCAATAAAAAGATTATTTAAAACAATTTGTTGAGAGCTGATTTTTTCATTTTTCACTATTAGGATCTTTATATGTAATTACTATTCTTCGCTATTACTATTTAGGAACTTCAACAGGATATATTAAACATCTACTAGAAATGTTATTCAGAAGAGAAAAACGCTTTTAACATTTAATTTAGATGGAAGGCAAATAGTCCTCTCTTCAGACTAAAGCTGAAACAAAAACTTAGAATTTCCTCATTTGACTTTTATATGGAATCAAGCCATTGTCAGGCATAGACCTGAAAACAGAATAGGCACTTGGTTAATATGTACTGAATGAAGAAATAGGTCATTGCTGTCATTGGATTTCTTGATCAAATGCTGCATTTGAGAGCCAACCAGGGAGTTTCATGGACATAATCCCAGTCCCCAATATAGTGTCCTAGCAGGGTGTCTAGCCATGTGTGTTTCTGTAAGTTCTTCAGGTGGTTCAGATAAACCTGTTCTACCACCTTGTTATCTCCATGGTTCTAGCTGGTGCTGACACTATGATGCTTTCACCCTGAAATGGAATCTTTCAAAGCCTTGATTGTGCAACAACGTCAGTAAACTGATTCCTGTACTTAAAACAGATTCTATATTAACTGAATTTCAAATAACAAAGCAAAAGCCAGTATTTCCTCAGGTGCATTCTGTGGAACACAGTACCATGAGATTCTCTGAAGAATGTATTCTATGGTCAGGTAGGTTTCTGTACCATTTGTTGCCACCCTAACCCTCAGTGACCTACAACATACACTGTCATTGTCACTGTCAATTCTTTAATAATTAAGACCTATCTAACACTGTGTCTCCCAAATACATTGACTCTGAAACCATAATGTCACATATCAAGAAATAATGAAACTTGAGCAGGACAGTGGAATGTGAATTTCCATGCTCGTCCTCCCACAGAAACATCCATTTGAACAACTGTCCACACACAAAAACACTGTCCTAAGAGCTAAGGCTACCAAGTGGGATATTTACATCACCTAGTGAAAAAGGTTAAGAAGTGCTTTACCTCACCTGTGCCACTTCTCCCTCAATCTTAGGCAGCATAGTGCAAGGTACCCTAAGCTTGGGGCTAGGGAAGGGAAGTGAGCACTGGCTTTGCCTTGGACTCCAACACTAGGCTTGCCAAAGCAAAACCCAGTGAGGGGCAGGGCTGTGTCCCAGACTTAAAGCTTGTCTGGTAGACTGTTTCTAGGCCCATTCCCATGCCATTCATTCTGGTTCCAGGCCCACCTCAGAGTCAGACTGGCCCTAGCACCAGACTAGCATCATAATTGCATGTATTAGCCCTGCTGACCTGCAGTGCTACACATGAGGCTGGCTCCAGCAGACCCTAGTGGGGACAAGCTGCACTCCAGGACTGACCCTGTAAACTCAGTTCCAGAACAGTCCTCATGGACCCAGTTTCCATGCCAACCCTGCCTAGTGATTTTAGGCATCAGGTCAGTACCCACAATTCCAGTCCTGGCACCAGCCAATCCCTGTGGCTCAAGGCTCCAGTGGAGCCAGCATCTAGACCTACTTGAGAAAAGTGGTGCAGATTCTAGGACTACCCCTGCAGATGTAGGGCTCTAGCCAGTCAGCATACTACAGTGATTGAGGCTCAAGGCTCACCCCAGGTCCAGGTTAGCTCCTGTGGACAGAGGCCAGTTCTTACAGTCCTGCTCAATAGAACTATTCCAGTGGACCCACACTTTGAATCCAACCTGACTCATCTACCTGCTGATCTAGATACCAGGCTAATCAGCCAAGGACTCCAGTAGCAATCCCACCCACAGACCACTCCAGATAGCCTACCCAGAATCTCTAAATGGGTTAACCCGTGAAGGGCTTTCCCACACAAAGCCAGCCCACAAAACATTCTTAGAATAAGACCTTTTTGAAATGTGCAGATACCAAGGCATGGCTATAAGGATTAAGAACAATTAGGGAAACAGAACCCCACCAAAGAACAAAATAAAGTCAATCACTGACATCATGAGACTGGAGATTTATGATTTGTCTGATAAATAATTAAAAATGACTGTTTTAAGGAAGCTTGGCAAACTTCAAGAAAACAGACAATTCAATGGGATCAGGAAGACTGTAATAAATGACTAAAGTGAGAATTTTAAGATATCGCATTTTTTTTTAAGAAAATCAAATTCTAGAGATGAAAACATGATGAATGAAAAGCACAATAGTGTCCATAGCAAGGACAATCCAGCAGAAGGAACACCTGTGAACCTGAAGATGGGTTATTTGAAAATATATAGAAGAAAGAAAAATTAAATTAACCAAAGAGAAAACTTAACGGGATTTATGTGACAGTATCAAAAGAAATATTTAAGTTATAAGGATTCAAAAAGAATGCAGAAAACTCCAAATCTGCGGAAAGACACAAAAATATAGGTCTCCAATCAGATTCAGTCCAAATAAGAAAACACCAAGGCATTATAATTAAACTGTTAAAAGTCAAAGACAAAGAAGAGCCTGTAAAAGGGAAGCAAAGCATATATAAGGGAGTGCTGCTAAAGCTAGCAGCAGAATTTTTTCAACAAATAATTGAAAGTGCTGGGGAGAAAAAGAAGGGAAAAAAAATAAATAAAAACAAAATCAACCGAACCAAAAAACCCTCAAGAATATTGTACCTGGCAAAACTCTCCTTCAGACAAAAATTAAGGAAGTTCATTTAAAGAACATCAGTTCTTCTCAACAATTTCAAAAAACTGAAGAGGAAGTACTTCCAAACTCATTTTATGAGCCTAGCTAGCATTATCCTAATACCAAAGGCAGACAAGGATACTGTAAGGAAATTATGGGCAAATAAGCATATATGCAAAAAAATTTTAACAAACTAAATAGTATGTTCAGAGAACTCTTCATGTTGAAGTAGGTAGGATACATCTCTTGGTTGCCAGAATAGTTCAGCATACTCCAGTGTATATACTATATTAACAAAAGGGACAAAAGCCATAAAATCACCTCACTAGAGGTTTAAAAAACTGACAAAATTCAATATTCTTTTATGAGAAAAATTCTGAAGAAATTAGGATTGAAGTAATTTACCTCATTCAGGCCATAACTGACAAACACACAGATGACATCATACTCAATGGGGAAAAGTTGAAAGCTTTTCCTCTCAGGAAGAAGACAAAAGGTGTCAACTCTTATCATTTGTATTCAATGCAGCACTGGAAGTCATAGAGCAATTAGGTTAGAGAAATAAAAGGCATCTGAATTATAAAGAAAAAAATTGTCTGCAGATAACATGATTTTATATGTGGAAAATGCTAAAATCTCCATGTTAAAAAAAACTTATAATAAACAAATTCAGTAAAGCTGCAGGATACAAAAAAATCACCATAAAAATTAATAGTATTTCTACAAATTAAAAATGAACTATCTATAAAAAGGAGTAAACCATTCTATATGTAACAGGTACAAAATAGTGCTTAGAAATACTTATACACTGAAAGAACTGAAGATGGTATCAAAAAATGAAAAGATATCTCATGTTCTTTCAGTGGTACAATTAATGTTAAAACGTTCACACTAACCAAAGCAATCTACAGATTCACTACAATTCCTATCAAATTTCCAATGTTTTTCACAGAAATGAAAACAAGTCTGAAATTTATAGGCAATCAAAAAACTCCATATAGTCATTCACCTTGAACAGAGGGAATTATCTTGTCTGCCTTCAAAATACACTACAAAGCTACAGCAATCAAAATAGCATAGTACTGGCATAAAAACAGACCACTGGAAAAGAAGAGACACCCAAGAAATGAAGCCACTCATGAATGGCCAATTGATTCCTGACAAAGGAGACAGGAACACATGATGGCAAACAGACAGTTTCTTCAACAATGGTGTTGGGAAAACAGGATAGCTACATGAAAAAGAATGACATCAAACCCTTATTTCATACCACGTATAAAAATCAACTTAAGATGGATTAAAAACCTCAACATAAGACCTGACATTGTAGATCATAATAGATGAAAACACCGAGGAAAAACTCCATGACATTGGTCTAGGCAATGATTTTTTTTTATATGACCCCAAAGCAAAAGCAACAAAATTTAAAAGAGACAAACAGGACTGCATCAAAATTAAAAAGCTTCTGCAGCCAGGCAAACAGTAAAAAGACAACCTACAGAACAAGAGGAAATATGTGCAAACCATACATTTGAAAAGTGGTTAATAACCAGAGTATATAAAGAATTATAACTCAATAACAAAAAACCAAGTAATTAAAAAATGAGCAAAGGACCTGAATAAGCATTTCTCAAAAGCAGCACATAAATGGTCATTGTGGAAAAGAAAAAATGCTTAACAATATTATCAGGGAACTTAAAATCAAAACTACAAGATGGCCACTCCAGACCTGTTACAATGGTCATCAACACTTACCTTTCATCAAAAAGATGAGAGGTAAGTGTTGGTGAGGATGTGGAGGAAAGGGAACATTGCACACTGTTGATAGGAATGTAAATTAGCATAGCCATTATGGGAAACTTTATGGAGACCTCAAAAAGCTAAAATGATCACTATATGATCCAGCAATCCCATTTCTGGGAATATATCCAAAGAAAATTAAATCAGTATGTTCAAGAGATATCTATGCTCCTGTGTTTACTGCAGTATTATTCACATTAGCCACAATATGGAATCAAAGTACCCATAAATGGATGAATGGAGAAAGAAAATGTGATATGTATTCATATACATACATAATGAATGCTATTCAACTTGAAAAAATAAAATCCTATAACTTGCAACAATATGGATGAACCTGGAGGACACTCTGTTAAGTTAAATAAGTCACTACAGCAAGATAGGTACTACATGATCTTTCTTATGTATGGAATCTAATGTTCAATTCAAAGAAGTAAAGAATAGAAAGGTAATTAACAAGGGTAGTCAGATGTCAAAGGATACAAAATTTCATTTGGGAGGAATAAGTTCAAAAGCTCCATTGTACAACATGGTGATCATAGTTAATATATTCTTGGAAATCACTAAGTATTCTCACTACAAAAAATATGCAAGGCAATACATAGGTTAATAAGCTCTATTTAGCCATTCTACAATGTTTATGCATTTTTAAAACTTATATATAGTAAACACATAATTTTCACTTGTCAATTAAAATTTTTTAAGATACAAAGAAAAAAATTCAAAACACATTCCACTTTAATCAATAACAGAAGCACTGGCTGGATTGGAGCCAAGGCTCAGCTCTTTAGCTCTCTGGTTCTCACGAGATAGGGAACCCCAAAGGCACAGGTGAGCAGGCCCACAGCATGAGAGAGTAAGAGGCAGCAGGCTGGCTTCCAGAGGGGGAGAGAGAAAGAGAACAGACAGGGAGGGAATTAAAGAAATTTACACCTGATCTATAAATTTCTAAGATTTGGAAGTCCCATACATTCCAGATGTTAACTGTCAGCCATTTAGAAAATCAGCTTTGAAATCTTGGCACTTCTATATATTAGACTTGTAAATTATTATTTAGTCTCCCTGATAACTACAGTGGAACCACTAATACTTTTCCTATATTGCTAACATTATATTAAAATGTGAACTTATTACAAGATTAACTATAAGGTACCTTGTCATGAACTGAATGTTTGTGTCCTCCCAAAATTCATATGTTGAAGCCCTAACCCCAATGGTAGTGTGGAAATAGCAACTCTTAAGAAAAATAATTTAAACTTAATTAATATTAAGTGAGGTCATAAGGATGGGACTGTTATCCTATATAATTAGTGTTCTTCTAAAACACCAGAAAGACAATCCTCTCCCTTTCCTTCTTCTGGTGCATATCAAGGAAAAGTCACCTTTAAGTCTTGACCTACAAGGTCAAGAGAATGCTCACCACAAACTGAAGGAGTTAGAACCTTGATTTCCCAGGTTTCAGAACTGCAAGAATATCAATTTCTGCTGATTGTCACTCAGTCTGTAGTATTTTGTTATGGCTGCCCATGCAGACTAAGACATGCCCTGATATAGACTTAGTGATACAAATGAGCAAATAAACACTAAAGCTAATCTGCCCACTATTCTCAACATCCTTGCTACTGCTACCAGGTACTAGGCTACTCTTCCTTCATCTGCTGCTCCCAAACAGGGCAGGCAATGTAGTAGTTCCTCAACACTTCTTCTGTATCTGCACAGTCCAGAGGTATGTTTAGAAATAGGAGAACATGAAAGTCATTCAGACTTCAGGATGAAAGTGCTTTAAATATTGTAAAACTGGATTTCAAAGTCAACAAATTTTCCATGAAAATATATTTAATCTTATTCAAATCAGAAATGTTCTATGTCTCCCAATCCATCTCCAAACAAAGGTCTCCTTGACAGATAAAATGTTTCCTGGGGAAAATTTCTGAACATAATAAAGAAAAATTTCTACTGTTATGTGGATCCATCAAAAGGTACATCATCAAAAAATTCAATGTTTGACCTGACCATGAGGCATCTGGATTACTCACTCTGAAGGGGGATCACAATCACTACCATGATTTGAAGGGTGAAAAAGTTCTTACCTACCTATGCCAATTAACACTGGTATAAATTGCAAAGGAACAGAACCCTTAAGAGAAGGGTAGGAGGGAAAACAGGGTAGGAGACATCTTCCGAGAAGACTTGCTAGTGCTTAGCTGAAAATTAACAGGGAAGAGTGAAAACAAATCAATGTCACTGATTTAAAGACAGGCTGGTTCTCTTTCTGCATTACTGATATTCCCATGATTACAGCTTCCAAATTCTAGAAAAAAGATTCAAAGATTAACAATAACAGAGAATGCAGAAACTTTTGGCTTTGTGCCTCCAGGAATGGCACCCAAAATGCAGTGTTTACTTGCTGTCTGCAAGGAAGTTTCTCCACTAGGGCCCCAGCTGGCTGGGATCCCATGGGGTGCAGCACCTAGTGCGGATCTTCTAAGAAACAAGGGCCTGCCTGGCCATCTTTCGTATCATGTAGTTGAGGATGCCTCCGTTGTGGAAATAAGTAAGCTCCACATCAGTGTCGAGCCTCATGACAGCCTGGAAGGTCTTTCCAGTATCCAGCTATAATGAAAAAGAAGCAGAGAAGAATCGCTGAGGAAGAAGATGAGACACCTGTCTTAGGGATTCTGTCCAGTCTCCCCTTAGTCTCCCACTTAAGGTGTGGTTCACATTCCGGTGCATTTAGGAACAGATGGTCTCTTCCCCCATCCTGGACAATGATCAGAACCTGCATTTTGACAAGACCCTGGGAGATTGCTCTGTCCACTAAACTTTGAGAAGCACTACACTGAAGAGTATAAATGATGGAATTTAGAGGCACCTGAGAAGTAGAACAGCTTCTAAGGGCTGTAGCCACTAGTGACAATGGAATGGTATTTTCTAAACCTTCTTTGGGGTCTTCTTGTGTCTCAGCATCAGAGGTTTCATTGAGGTTGTCCTTTACTACCTCTCTCCTACCAGGGTGCTAAGTCACCCTGGGATGTTGGTGCTGGCACTTCACCCTTATCTAGAGAGGTAGGATTGGAACCTATGAATCATTCTATAAACAGAAATAAACAATATATCAACAGGTATTATCCTTGGTATGCTGTGAAGGCAGGTGGGAAAGGTGTCAGCAGGACTCTGAGTCTAATGCAGTCCTGAGTGACTTTTATTTTTCCCTCTCAAATCCCATTCATTTCCTTCTATGGGCGTGGTGGCACATGCCTGTAATCCCATCAGCTTGGGAAGTGGAGGCAGGACGATGGCAAGTTCAAAGCCAGCCTCAGCAAAAGTGAGGAGACCCTGTCTCTAAATAAAATACAAAATAGGGCTAAGGATGTAGCTTAGTGGTCGAGTGCCTGAGTTCAATACTGGGTACCTCCCAACCCCGCAAAAGAAAATTGTCTAAAAGGGCCCTTCAAAATGCATCCTAGTGTAGAGAAGGTCCGGCTTACCTTAACCTGGACTTTCATTTGTGGTTTGAGGTTCTCTGGAATGACAATAGTGTATCGTTCCCATCCTGTGAGTCCCAGGGTGTCTGCATTCTCACCAGGGAGATATTCAAGGGGGATCACCCCCATTCCAACCAAGTTACTGCGGTGAATGCGCTCATAACTCTCAGCTAAAACAGCTTTGATTCCCTGATGAACAAAGAGAATAAGTTGGACACAGTCCCAATTTCTTTTTTTTAGGCATACAGAAACTTTTCAAAACGCTTAAGTCAAACTGTTCTCACAGCTAAATTCTCTCTAAATACTTGATAATATTTCACTTAAAATATCCTAACATTAATTAGAAATATAGTAGCAAGTCTTATCAGATTACCTATAGTGTAAGCACTGACATAAATTCTCTCATTCCACCCTCCACCAAATGGGGCACAGCAGATGCTACCATTCTGCCCCTTTACCAGGTATTCAGTGTTGGGATCTGGTATTTGAACCTATGTGGTCTGACTCTGCACTTAGCCACTCTGAGATCCAGGATCTCTTAGCAAACTTCCATTATATCCAGAACTCATACCATGAATCAACATAAAGAAAATTCATTCCCTGAATTTTTCTATTATTATAGGTTTATCAGCAAACATAGAAGGTTTAACCAAAAAAGAAACTTTCTGAATATATTATGAAATAAATGATTACTACTTGCATACTTCCTGTTTCAAGGATGAAACTGATTGACTACAGTCTTGATATTAAGCTTCCTATAAAGGACATTTTTTTGATAAAGTGTAATTGGTCGTACATATATAGCAATAGTCAATAAAACAGGGTACCTGACTACCTAGAATTCTCCATTAATTATTAATAGTTGATGCTAATTATAACATTGAGGTACTCTAAAAGGTACCTTGGTATTTAGAGCACACCTTTGAGACACCACAGACTAAGTGACAATCAGCAGAAATTGATATTCTTACAGTTCTGAATCCTGGGAAGTCAAGGTTCTAGCTCCTTCAGTTTGTGGTGAGCACTCTCTTGACCTTGTACGTCAAGACTTACAGGTGAATTTCCCTTGATATGCACCAGAAGAAGGAGAGGGAGAGTATTGTCTTTCTGTTGTAATTGTATAGGATAACAGTCTCATCCTTAAGACTTCAATTTAATATTAATTAAGTTTAAACATTTTCTTAAGAGTTGCTATTTCCATACTACCATGGGGGATTAGGGCTTCAATCAAATATATCATACTTAGGGAGTTTATTAAAAATTTTTATTATAAAAAATTAAATATTCTTGAATATTTAACCAGGTCTACTGAATCAGAATGTCTTGTGTATGGTGGGAGGAACCAGTGACTTTTATGTGCTGGAGAACCATGGCCATAGAACAGTAGTTCTCCATTTGATTTCTTCCCCATTCGTGAAAAATCCAGGGGGATCTTAATAATCTGATATAGTCAGAAGCATGATTCAGAAATCTCCATTTAATTTTTTTTCTCCAAAAACAGTGGTTCTCAAACTCTGCTGTATATCAATCTCCAGGGAAGACTTTCTAGTGTCCAGGACTTTGTCCTTACCAATTAAACTAGAATCTCTGGGGATGAAATGTAAGACCAGGTTTTTTTTTCTTTTTCTTTTTTTAATATTTTCTTTAGTTGTTGAAGGATCTTCATTTTATTCATTTATTTATATGTGGTGCTGAGAATTAAACTCAGGGCCCCACACGTTCGTTAGGCAAGAGCTCTACTACTGAGCCACACACAACCCCAGGTCCTGTTTTTTTTTTTTTTTTAAAAAAAAAGGTTACAGATGTCTCCAATTTGAGAATCACTACCACAGAGGAAGGGAAGATTCTTTGGGGCAGTAGTTATTTTGTAGAGATTTTTGTACATTTGTATTTATTCTGGGGAAGAGGAAAGCTTTCTAAATACAAGGAGTCATGTCCCTAGCTCTGTGTAAATGGCTGTGCAACAGGCACAGAGTTGGCAGCCATATGAGTGGCCCAGTTCGGACAGCGAGGACTCAGAGAAGTAGAGACTTTGGTGTCCCTTTGATGCTTTTATTATCTTTTTATCCCTCTTCCCCACTTGTCTTCACTGCCCAGTTCTCATTTCTGCCATCAGCTCTCAACTCCCTCCCTAAAGTCTTTTTCTTTTTATAAAATTTATCTGGTTCATTTTAGCAGTTTCCAGCAAAGTCAGGCCTCTGACCTATTACCAACTAATCAGAAAACATTATTTTTTTTCCCCTTAGAGCAAAATGATCAATAAAATAATAGGTGTGATGTTGGAAGACATTTGCAGAGGCCAGGCTAGCTAGAGGGCTGCTAGGCAGCCAGAGCTTTTTATTGTACTGTAGATATTGACTTGTATTTCCCAAGTGCATTGATTTTCTTGAGCTATAAATTATTTATATTAAGGTGAGCTAAGACATTTTTACTTTATCCTTAGGATTAAAGCCAGCAACACGGTTTTCCCCTGATTTCAGATCAAGAAAATACTCAAGAGGGAACAGCTCTCTGCTTGGCCCACCCTATGGGGACACCTCAAACAGGGTGAACCCTGAATCTGCAGAAGGCTCTAGAGAGCTCTTCTCTCACTGAGATGAGAAGCAGACTTTCATAGGCAGTGAAAAAAAAACTTTAAAATGTACACACTCCTAGTTTTTCCGAGACCTGGAGCCTGTTCTCGTCAAACCAACTTCTGAAAAAGCCCAGGTTCCTTAACATTTCCCTTCTGTAAACCTTACAATATCTGTGGCTTATTCCTTACATTCATCTGGGACAGTGGCCTTAAATAGATTTTGGGTCCCCAAGCTCTGAGAATGTTATGAAAACCATAAAACTTTTCCCTAAAAAAATACAATATGGATATAATGTTGGAGACTTAACAAACCTCCTCCCATTGATCTGTAGACAATGAATGTCTGTCTTAAGGAAACCAGTTCAACTTTGTAATATTACTTTTCACTGAGCAAAATAAATCTAGATACACCAAAAGCAGAAGGTAAATAACCATTACATGTTTTCAGAGCTTACTGTTCCATGCCATCTTGGAAAGCAAAGCAACAGAATTTATGCTTGGGCACCTTTCCAGCTTCTCTTCCAGTTTGGCGGGGCAGCTACTTCCTTGAATGTCTCTGCTTTATACTCACCAGCAGGAAAGGGCCCTTGGCAGCCCAGTCTCGGGAGCTACCTGAGCCATACTCTTTGCCAGCCAGAACAATTAGGGGAAGGCCTGCTTGTTGATACCGCTCGGCAGCATCAAATACATCAAGCTGAAAGAGAGAAAAGGAAAGTTTTACAAATGCAAAAGAGGCAAAAAGCATGGTTACAGGCCTAGTAAGCCCTGGAGTCACAGGGTCAGAGGGGTCTGTGAGAGCCAGGTCATAAAGCCAGTGCAGTACTCAAACAACTGGCTGTGTGGACTATAGCCCCCAATGAACTCAACCTATTTATATCAAACTGAATTTTATATTTTTGACTTAAATGCCTACATGTTGTCCAGTTTTCTAAAAAAAAAAAAATTCAAATCCTAGGGCATGGGGTGGGGGGGAAGAAAACTAGATCAGATTTTCTTCCCCTTTTTCCATTGACTAAACTATCTAAAAACTCAAAAACCAGAGAATACCACCTATGCCTCAGTTTTGACTCAGTATCAGACCCAGAATTAATTAGTTATGAAGGGGAGAAAACAGTAGGTAACAGGCTCTATAAATCACATAAAATGCCAATTTTGTTATTTTCTACTTGTAGGCCATGGGTAGAGATAGCATAAATATGGATGAAAGCATGAATTAATAAAGATCAGAGAAGGATTAGCTACATTCATACATGAGAAATATCTTAAACAGATTGGTTTCTCACAGCAATCTGAATATTCTGCTAAGATGAGACTTCACCAAGACATTTGGTATTACTATTGGTAACCAAGTAATGAAACAATTATATTTCCTAGCTATGTAAGTCAGAAAATAAAATCCCTTAAAATGTATATCATTTCAAAGGAGCTCAAGACAAGCATTTAAAACTCTGAAGAGGTTTTCCACAAATTAACTTGGTGGACTGATAAGAGTTAATTTTAAATCTGGGAAGATCCTATGTATCTTCAGCTGAAGAGAACTCATGAACATAAAACCTGTTACAAAAGCACTAAATGCCTTCTTCTGTTGGTCAGAATCCTTTCAGAGACCAGTAAGAAACAACCTACTATTTTCAGAGATATTAGTTTTGCATATTAAGAATGTGTTTTAAGAAGTGTCTGTTTAAAAAGTGCTTTGGAAACTAGAGAAAATGGGCAGGGAGATAGCTCAGTACTATAGAACTTGCCTAGCATGCATGAGGATTAGGGTTCAAACCTATCACTACATTTAAAAAATGAAAACCAAAAACAAATCCCCAAAAAACACCTATAGCAAAACTGAGGATTCCATGGCAAAGCAGTTCATGTTACCCAAGAGCAGAGGGATTATGCAGGTCCGGAATTTGGGTACCCTGATGCTCCATCTTCCATGTACTCTCCCTTCTCGTCCAAACAAGAAATATGCCATTTCTTCTGTTACTGTGCTGTCTCTGCTTACTGTTTAAACTGCTAGTTCTTGTTTCTCCATCTGTCATCAGTTCCCTACTTTGCTCAAGAGGATTTAGTTCTCTTTACCACTGCCCTTGCCAATACACAACCTCTCACTATAGTTATGCCATAAATTTTGATAAGCAAATATTTGTTGTGTACATTATTATGATTATACAAATTCTGTTTGCAGCTGAGCCATGTAATGTACTATGATTTCTTCTTGGCAATTTTGACAACATTTCTACTGCAATTAGTCATTTTCCTTTTTTGGTGTGCTCAACCTGTGTCTATACTCCTACCCATTAACTAATCCTTAAACACTCAGCACAAACCATCTTTAATATATTGAAATATATCAGGCAATCTATCATTTTAAAAGTCATGGTGGCACCACTCCTGGAGCCCTTGGTCTGTACTAATCTGGACTGACTGCTCTGGATGCTCAGTGCATTCCTGTGACAGATAAGCTTCTTTCCCCACCATCCAGGGGATTCTCTTCAGCCCTTTTTCTTGGATCTTGCACACCCCCCCCCCCTCACATTTTGGTGGAACACATTCACCAGGCAGCTTCCAGAGAGAAGGACTGAGGGATATCTTTTAAGCTTTTGGATCTCTGAATATGATATTGCCCTCAATGCACTTGGCTGGCAATAATCATTTTCCTCCATCTAAGCTTCCAGTATTGCTATTTAGCAGCCTAGAGCAATTCTGATCCCATCATTGCATGTAAGCTGTTTTTCCCTTTCCAGAAGTTTCTAGACTTTTCCTTATCTCCATTTTCTTGATTTCACAATGATGTGAATTAGAGTGGGTCTCTGTAAAGCACTGGTTAGGTATTCAGTGAATTTTTCAATCTGGATCCTCAGATACTTTAGTTGGGGAAAGTTCTTTATTGTGTTATTACACTGATAATTTCCTTCTTATCTTGTTTGTTTTCTTTTTAGTACCTATATTTAGTCAAATGTTGGGCCTCCAGAGTTCAGTTCTTAATTTTCTTCCATCTTCTAATTTTCTCTTTGTCATTCTGTTCTATATTCCAAGAGACTTTCTAAATTAATTATCTTTTCCTCTGAATTTTTTGAGTGACTATTTTGTTTTCAATTCATTTCTCTGAAGAGGTGATTCTTTTTCTTAAAGTTTTCTATCTTTTGCAAAGTCTCTGTCCCCCTACAGCACCCTTCTTTGTATAGGTTGGTTTTTCAAGTTCAAATCTTGGTTCAAATGTCTGCTCTTCCCTGATTATATGTCCTTATTTGAAATGAGGCACTAAGTATCTGACTAGAAGTCAGTCCTACATCATGACAGAGTTACTATGACAAATTTTATTGTCCCTGCTCCCATATTTCCCCTTAGTCTCTTGGGTATTCCATCATTTGTATCTACCTTTTCCATGTGATAGTTTATGATCCCTGACACTCATTAAACAAGCATCTGCTGGGCTTGTCCTGGTGAGGACCCAATTATCTCAAAACAAAGCACCTGCCTGACAAAAATATAGTCAGTTGTGAGTATAGAAGCATGTGGGGAAGTCAAGGGCACTGACTTTAGAGCCAATCCTTGGGTTTTAATCTCTAATTTTTTTTCACTGCAACCTTAGAGAGTTATTTGACCTCTCTATGCTCAGGTTTTCAACTTAAGTACAGATAATTATTACATCTGCCTTAAGGGGTGGTGAGAGCTAAATAAGCCCATATATGGAAAGGCTTATAAGAATAACTGTAATAGAGCAAGTTCTGTAGAAATCTTGGCTGCTATTATTTTTAAATAAGTTGGCAAGGTTATTTCTCAAGCAGGCTAAACAGTTTACAAGCAGTTTCTCAGCATTCCCTAGGAAGGGGAGTGACACTGAGGACCTACATCCTGTGGCAGACACTATGCCAGGTTTTACACATCATTCCATTTCATTTTAAGCCTCAAAGTCATATGAAATAGGTATGATTTCTATTTCACAGGTAAGAAAAGAGAAACTCAGAGAAGGAAACCACCCACCAAAGGATCCACATCTCATATGAGGTGGTGCAGGACTTAAGCCCAGCTTCACATGGTTCAAGGTACAGGTTTCCCAGCTGCTCACAGGACCCACATTGTAACATAAGCCTAGCTGGAATATACCAACTTTAAATGGCTCCCCTGAGAACTCAGGCCTATAAGGGCCTCTGTATTCCTTGTTCTAGTAGATATAGTGCATTAAATGCTAATAAGTCATACCGTAACCCTTCTTGAGAAAAATATTCTCTAACCTGAAATTTTCCCAATATATAATTGGATGAAATTTCACTCAAACTTTCAACTCCCTGGAAGTAAGACTTGGTTAAATCACAGTGCAAAATCTCTTAGGTAAAAATTTCTATTAGTGATGAACTCCACACATATGGGCACATGGAAAGAGGAACTGTAGGAAGCCAGAGGTAGAATAGAGTTGGAAAACAAAAATGAAACCTAAAGGAAAGTCACTGTAAATAACCAGCCTCCAAGAGCCCAAAAAACACAGGTTTCTGAAGGAAGCAGAAGAGAGGATACTCACAGTTTCTCCAGAAGGAAGATGTATAGTCTGCGGTGCCTGCTTGTTCAAAAATTTGTTTAACAAGCGAATGTTGGCAAAGGTTCCCCGTGCCATGATGGCATCATTCCCTCGGCGGGAGCCATAGGAGTTGAAGTCTCGAGGAGTTAGGCTAATAATGCAAGCAGAATAGGAGCTAGTTTAGTGAAGTTAGCCAAGATTAAACTTAGCTTACACCAGAAAAGAAAAATACCATAAACCTGCCATTTCTCTAAGTCTACTAAGGTGTTCTCCAAGGCAGAAGAGCTGTTGTTATAGCTTCAACTAGGGGCAGAGTGATAAGTCAGGTGGAGAAGGGCAGGAATCAATATTCACCTTGGGTCAACCCGGTGCATTTTATATTTGGATAGAAAAATCAGGAGGAATTCTAAAAAGAGTATTTATTACTCAGTTGGGTAGCTTATAAAATTTCACATAACATAAAACAGCTAACTTAAAATTAAGAAAACAGAAATAAGAGAATAATCAGCGTAGATCAGTCTGATGGAGTCAAAGATGGGAGACAACAAAATACATTCCACAAACCAACCAGAAGTAAATTCAAATGCATACCCACGTTATGAGGAACTCAATGCAAAAAGAAGCCACACATTAGCAACATAATTTACAACTTTCATAATATAAAAATCAAAGCAGTGCCAAAGAGGCAGAACATCTATTTCTGGTCTCAGAACCAGAGAAATAACCTATTTGTGGGAACCAACAAAAGGAAACTGTGATGTCAAGAACATTATCTTACAATTAATATAGTGAACAGTTCACTAGCTTGTTCTTTAAAATACAAGGGGGTGGCTGGGCATGGTGAAGCAAACCTGTAATCCCAGTGGTTCTGCAGACTGAGGCAAGAGGGTCACAAGTTCAAAGCCAGCCTTAACAATGTAGCAAGGCCCTAAAAAAATTAGCAAGACCCTGTCTCAAAGTAAAAAATGAGAAGGGCTAAGGATGTGGCTCAGTGGTTAGGTGTCCCTGGGTTCAATCCCCAGTACCAAAACAAAACACAAAAACAAAAACAAAAACAAAAAACCAACCAACCAAGGGGATGGGTGTGAGTATTAACCTGATTTATGGTTACAGATTCATTTGATGACTGGGTGTCAAGAGCAGGCAAACATGCCTATGAATCCCTGAAATCCTATTCAAAATGCTTGCTTCCTTTCAGCTCACCAAGGATTCCATATGTCAAATGAGGTCAAGAATCACCACTGGAGAAAAAGTGAGTGGATTCTATTACTCAAATTTGCTCTGGGCCCCATCCCTGAAAGAGTTGATTCTGGAAGAAGGGACAAGAACCAGTAATTCTTATTTCCCCTTATAACTCTCATAGTCAGATTTGGGAACCACTGACTTCAGTTAATATCAATATATTAGATAATAGGCAAATCTGATATACTCCCCGTGAATATTAGTATATGTCTAAAGAACTGATGAATGGATGAATGAACTGCAAATTCCTAAAGCAGTTCTGTGTTTACAAAGAACCACTGCTATAAAGACATAGCAAAAGCATTTTGGGTTATATCACTGTGGGCCTGAAGCATAAGCTACATCCACTACTAGATAACAGATGAGCCTAACTTACACACTTGCTCAAAAAGAAGACTGTTTTCCCCTCCCATTGCTGGGATTCCTGCGCTATGAACAAACAGAAAAAGTGACTGATTTTTGAATTCCAGAGTTCAGTGAAAAACCAGACTCTGGTTCCACAGAGACCATGTAACGAGAAACACTAGCCCTCTACATTTCATTTATTCTACTTTGGCCTTTAGTCTTTTCCACCTCACTCATACTTACCCTCTATTAGTTAAGTAACGAGCAGCAGGGCTATTTCTTGCAATATTTCCAGCTGGAGAGATGTGGTCAGTTGTTACTGAATCTCCCAAATTTAACAGAACGTAGGCATCCACTATAGATTTAGGGGGCTGAAGATCCAAAGTCTAGTAAAGAATAGAACAAGTCCGTATTTACCCAGGTTTTCTCAAAAAGTCACTAGGTGAGACTCAATAGTAGGAGTCCATGAAACTGGACCAGATGACAGTGCTATATAAATGGATAGAATAGCTTAGTTTTCTGGGTTTAAGCAAGGGTGTTAGAAAAAGTTATGTGAACTTACTAAAAACATTCATATCTCAACCTCAAGAGAAGGCCAAGTATTGGCATGTCTGGCCAAAAGAAACATGAATGCATCTGCAAATGACATTCATTCTTCTCCACAGAACTCAATTACCAAGGATAACTAGAATCCCGATTTCTCCCTTCCCCTTCCACAGTGACCATCAAGGAGCGGGGTAGGGTGGGGGTAAGATTTTAAATGTGGTAGGTCCTGGGGATGTTCTTTCGGAACAGTCCCTCAGACTCTGCAGGCCCTTATCCTAGTGGCAGCTATCATCATGATGCCTCTGCAGAGCCACACAGAGAAACTATCACTACAGCTAAGTAGCTGACTCCTAAAACATTCCCCAGCATTATCTGCTTGAATATACAAAGGTGTTTTTTTTTTCTTTTTTTGGTCCCAAGGATTGAACCCAGGGGCACTCAACAACTGAGCCATATTCCTGGCCCTTTTCATTTTTTTATTTTGAGGCAGGGTCTTACTAAATTGCTTAGGGCTTTGTTAATTGCTGAGGCTTTGAACTTACAATCCTCCTGTCTCAGCCTCCCAAGCCACTGGGATTACAGGCATGTGCCACTGTGTACAGCATGAATGTACAAAGGTTTTAATGAAATGGATAGTCAAAGCAAAGGTATGGAATAATAAAGTGGATTTTATAAGGATTTTATAAGGATAATAAAGTGGATTTTATAAGGATAGAAACCTCTTAAAGAACTTGTTTTGTTAAAAAATAAAAAGTCATACCAGATTTTCAAAGAATGGTGGTGATTTAATATATGTAGATTTGGGATTCCAGAAGTACAGCTTATCTGATGGAGTTACTAAAGCATTCCAGCTTTCATTCACAGTCTTTAAAAAAAAATCTAATCATAATCTATTCCAGGGAAAATTTAAATATGCAAACACAAAACATTCAAGCTAAGAGGTACAATAACAACCATTTTTATTCTAAATAGTCACATACAAGAGTTCCTTTATACAAAGACAATGTCATGCTAACTTAAAAATAAATAAGCTCTGATATAAGAGGGCTATAAAATGGCAGGAATGGTCCTATCCCCAGGATTTATACCCGTAGGTAATCCCCCTCCCGTCCAGCATTGGCTGATCCTATGACTTATTTCCAAGATTACGTTATAAAGACACTTTGCCTTCTGCTTCTCTTATTTACTGGCCCTGATGGAAGCCAGCTCCCATATTGTGAACTGTGAAGAGACGCATGCATAAGATGCTTTAGGAGGTCCCTAGCTGACAGCCAGTGGAGAATTGAGGATCTTAGTCTCATATTACATGAGTGAGCCTAAGTGGATACTCCTCCAGAGACCACAGCCCCAATGATATTTTGCTTCGAGTCCTGAAAGTACTGGCACCCAGTGAGGCTGCATCTGTATTCCTAACTCAGAGGAACTGAGATAATAAATATTTTTTTTGTTTTGATTTTCTCAGTTTTGGGGTAATTTGTTATATAGCAATAGATAATGAATACATATAATTAAAGATAATATTTAAAATAACAATCCAGATTGTACCAAAGGGGAAACTACTCTGGATATTTTTAGGAAGTAGACTTCCAGGTCACATGGACACTGGATAGCAAATAACCGTTGCAATGTTTTAAAAATGAACTGAATTCTCTTCACAGATTCATTAACTTGGCCTTTGGAGAAATGCGTTTAACCAGATGGCTGCCAAGCCTCCTAAAATCCAGTGAGCAGCTTGTGGAAGGGTACGGGATGCCTCAATACAACTGACCATTTCACTCTGTCCCCAGACAGTCCTGCTCTCATTTCAAACCAGTCGGAAGCCTTGGGCAGCTTAACACAAAAAGCAACAAAAGGAACAACATCCAATGATAACAGGGTGTTTGAGCCTTCACAAGCCTCCAAGGAAAGGAATAACAACCAAGAATCTCCAAAAATGATTCAGATTTATAAAACGCACTTTACTTTTCTTATTTCAGCAGTTTGTGGCTAATCCTACTGAGGTTTTCTTTCTTTTTTTAAACACCCAAATAATGCATTAAGAGGTACATTCAACCCACTGATTCCACCTCAGTGACACAACACAGTGACCATCAGGGTCCTCACCACAGATAACACACATCCCAGGGTGTCTGAGAAAAGGGTGGTGCTGAACCTGAGGCCTTTCTTCTTGAGGCTCTCACACACTTGTCCATATTTGAGAACAACTGGGGAGTGTGAGATTCATAGAAACATGAAATCACGGGAGAAAACTGCTTGAGAATCACCTCCTTATTTATTTGAAGAAATAAGGGTTAATTTCAATACATACTCCCATTAACTTCAAGGTCTGCAGAAATGACACGAGGAGAGGCTTTCTCATATATCATTGGGGGGCTGCAAAGGGCCTCACCTCTATTTTCTGATAGACCTCCTTAAACATCCCAGGGATGACATACTGTCGCTCCACCGCCTGGATCTCATCTCGAGTGGGCCAGATATCTTTCAGAAATACTCATTGTCCCTTTGCATTTGTCCCTGAGGAAAATATGTTTACCAATGAGACAAGCCTCCTCTAATATCCTCTTTGCATTATTAATACAGTCAGGTCTCTTTTCTCTCAATGGTTATGTTTGTTCTGAAAAGTATGTGTGAAGAGTCAGTCAGTGAACCATTGCTCCTAGGAGAGATACAGGTTAAGGCCCTAGGTGCTTCTGACTACACTTTCATCCATACATAAACTTGTTTTAGGTGTCCTCCTATTTAAAGACACCTTATTTACTATACAGTTGGGCCTCTGTATCTGTGGGTTCTGCATCTGCTGAACCAACAATGGATTGAAAATGCTCAGGAAAAAAAATTGCATCATACTGTGCATGTATAGATATTTTTATCATTATTCTCTAAACAGTACAATATTTATAAATCTATTTTATATAGCATTAACATTGCATTAGGCATAATAAGCAATCTAGATATGATTTGTGTAGGTTATATGCAAATACTACATCCATTCATATGAGGCACTTGAGTGCCTCCTGATTTTGGTATCCCCAGGGGTTTTGAAACCAATGCTCATGGATACTGAGTGGTGGGTATATATATAGCCTTGGACTTATAATTGAAAAGCACTATAACTCATGCCTCAATAAAGCCTACCTCAACATAAGGTACACCACGATGGTCTTCTTGTGCTCAAAATATCACAGTACTTCACACTATGCTCTAGGACCAATTTAAAAGTGGAACCACCACAAAAAAGCATAAAAATGAGGAAAAAATGGCACTAAGTAGACTGTGAAAAGTATACTTGTTCAGAGTGTGGGAGCTGATACAAGAATATAGAGTGCAGCCTTCATGGACCTTAGCATGGAAGGTGTATTGAGTGACTTGAGAAGTTTTCATTCCTGTGCATGTATGTGAGTGGCATTAAAGCATCAGAAGTACTGACTGAAGGTTCAAATACATTTTAGTGGGTAGGCAAAATTGCAAATATGGAATCCACAAACAATGAGGATCAACTGTACTTCTGAAGTTATGATTTCCTAAAAGTAAATCTAAGGGACAATGTTTGTGTATCACATAACTTCTTGGAATGGACTGAGAGGGTACAGCAAGCGAGAGGCCCACAGGAAAGGAGTCAAAGCATCAGTTCTAAATTTTGAGAAGTTGAAATATCTTAACACGTTTAACAAAGAACATGTTAAAACAATGCCTATCATTAGAGTAAAGCAAGAGTGAGAAAGGGAGGAACTGTAGAAGCCAGGAAAGCAAATCTCTACTATTTTTGGCATTTATTTCCCTTTGCCACTCTTGCCCACATTCATGTTTAGTTCAGTATGTGTCTTCCCTGTGTATGGAGAATGTTGAAAATATTCTCCTCTTTGTCTTATCTCTAAAGGTTCTGTGCTTCATTTTTTTTTTTTGAGATGTCATTTATTTTTATTGTTGGTTGTTCAAAACATTACATAGTTCTTATTATACCATATTTCACAGATTGATTCAAGTGGGTTATGAACTCCCATTTTTACCCCGTATACAGATTGCTGTGTCACATCAGTTACATTTCCATTGATTTACAAATTGCCTTTCTAGTGACTGATGTATTCTGCTGTCTATCCCATTCTCCACTGTCCCCTCACCCCTCCCCTCCCCTCCCCTCCCCTCCCCTACTCTCTCTCCATCCCCTCTACTATAAATCGTTTCTTCCACTTATATAATTTTTCTCCTACTCCTCCTTTCCTCTTATATGTAATTGTGTATAACCCTGAGGCTCACCTTCCAGTTCCATGCAATTTCCCTTAACTCTCACTTTCCCTCCCGCCTATCATCCCTGTTTAATGTTATTCTTCTTCTCCAGCTCTTTGTCTCTACCCTGTCCTTGGTTACTCCCCTTATATCAAAGAAGACATTTGACATTTGTTTTTTAAGGATTGGCTAGCTTCACTTAGCATAATCTGCTCTAATGCCATCCATTTCCCTCCAAATTCTATGATTTTGTCATTTCTTATTGCAGAGTAATACTCCATTGTGTATAAATGCCACATTTTTTTAATCCATTCATCTATTGAAGGGCTTCTAGGTTGGTTCCACAATCTTGCTATCGTGAATTGTGCTGCTATGAACATCGATATAGCAGTGTCCCTGTAGCATGCTCTTGTGCTTCATTTTTAATCAAGAAAAGTAGCAATTTTCTTCCAATACTATTTTTTAATTCACTGGAAAAAAAATTATAGACACACAAACAAAATCTTACCCAGTGGTTCTTTCTCAAAGTCAATCCTGATGGTCCCAGCGATTGCGTATGCTATTACTAAGGAAGGAGACGCTAAATAGTTGGCCCGGGTGTTAGGGTGGACTCGACCCTCAAAGTTCCTGTTCCCAGATAGTACTCCAACAGCTACTAGGTCTCCCTGTATAAGGACAAGATGGAAAAAAAATCAAGTCATAAAGAGGAAGAGACTGCCTAGACTTCTTATCATAGATCACTCACAAAGTTCACATAATGTGGGTATGGCCCTTTCATTTTCACCTGGTCCTCTCGGGCTACAGTGAGAAGGGTCTTTGGGAGCAGAGTTGTGCTCAATGATCTCGTCTCATGAGAAAACTCCAAGCAGGTCAAAGCACAATCTCCCAGATACTGCTGCCTGAGCTGAAGAACAGGTGGGGAACATAAGCTGATAGCTAAAGGGAGCTATGGTGACCTATGTAAACTCAACAGTACTGGGGACAAAAGCCAATGCAATTTAGATTATTTAGGTGGAGACCAGTTTGACTTGGAAGCAATTTTCAACAAAATTGTAGCCAGAATTAGCATGTACTGAGCACTTACTTAAGTGCCAGGCACTGGGCTAAATGTTTTATGTTGACTGTCATTTTAATTCTCACAACTCTATAAAATAGAAACTATCATCATCTCTAATTTACAGTTGTGGAAACGGAGGAACAAACAGGTTAATTAACTTAACCAGGGTAACAGAGCCAGATATTTTAAAGACCATATTCTTAACCACATCCCCTGTTTTTATGGTGTATCTTGAAATTACCAGCATTTTTGTCATATCTTATATGGGGAAAAAAAAAGCTCTGAATACCTACAGGTTCCTCTGTAATTACTTGAGTGATGGCTTCTACCACAGGTTCAGGTAAGGGTCCACTGTTGCCAATGCAGGTCATGCAGCCATAGCCCACCACATCAAACCTATGAGTCAAAGGGAAGCACAAGAAAAATAATGACTTTCCATGAACCCTTTGCAGGCAGTACTTCTGGGAGACCATGGATCACAAAGGAATAGGAGCGCCTGAGGTTAAGTTCAGGACAGTGTTGTTTTCTAAAGCTTTCCTTCTAACTTATAACAAGGAGATAAATGATTCACCGTTTTAAAAAATTCAAATCAGATATGGTATTTAATATTTCCATTTACTACTGCTATTGTATAATCTCAAGGATTTTGGGATTTTATGAAGTGTACAGAAAAAAATGTCATCTAAACCAGGAATAATATGGACACTGGAGAAACTATATTTGGCAACTGATTTGTCTCAAGAAATTACAATGTTTTTAGCCATAGTAAATACTTATTTTCATGCCCAAAGGCATACTCTCACTTGCAGAGCCTCTGCTAGCCCATGGCATACTTCAATGTAAGTAAGAAAAAGATACACCCTTCCTCCAGGAGGGTGCAGCCCCACATTAGGTACTCTCAGTTTCAGCCCCTGCTTTGTCTTTAGGATCATCCTTGTATGATAAACAACCAGCACAGGTGGGCCATATTCAGTTGAAATGTCTGGGTTTAAATCTACCTACCAACTGATAAAAGACTATACTGTTGAACAGCATCAGATAAGCTCATAGTTACCACATGGTGACACAGCAAAATATATGAGGAAAAGCTACAACAAAAGCAACGGTGTAAAACAAAATACTCCCTCACCCAAGCTGAGACAGGTAAGGCATGACTCCACTTTCTCGCAGATAGTAAGTGACCACTCCACTGCCAGGAGACAAGCTGGTTTTGATGTATGGCTTCACATTCAGGCCAGCATCCACAGCCTTCTTTGCTAATAATCCTATAAAATGTAAGCACAAACAGTGTGTGGTGACTACCTGCCTCAGTTATGGGCACTTCAGGAAAGAGCCTGAATTTTCAGTCATACTCCCTGCCACTGTCAAGGCTTCCTTGGTGCTGGCATTCTGTGCCATTTCTGCTGACTATCAGAAATCAAAGTTCACTGGCTCAAAGTTGTTTACACATTTGTAATAAAGTCAAAACTAGTCACAAAAATAAAGAGATGTGTTTACTTTTCTTTTTTAAAGAATAAATGCGAAACTTAAAAATATGTTACAAAGTGAGTTTTTAATTTTGGAGGAAGTGCAATTTTTTAAATTGAGTTTGATCTGTGTGAAAATTATAATTGGAAGGCCTCTTTCTATGAATTGTATACTGGTTGGTGAGAAATATAGTGAGCCTAGAAGTAAAAATTTAGACTACAGATATTTCTCAAGAGCTCCTGGGCCTTTGGACTTTGAGCAAATACAGGAACTGTTGCTGGAACACTGGGTGCTCTCAGTTAGGTATCACAAAAGTAGAAAAGAATGGAATAGGGGTGAGGGTATAAAGGGACAAAGAGCTACAGATAAGTTGGTGATGTGTCTTAAGAAAAACTGGTTTGCTCCAGACAAGGAAAGCTTAAACCCAAAAGATGAACTTTCTGACAAAGGTTTTCCTTATATCCATAAACAAACTACATTGACATTGGTCTGTGGACACAAAGGAAATTCGTGGGGATGATTAAACATTTGGAAACTAAAGAGATATTATATTAGTGAAACAATGCATGTAAACATTAAATATTTAACCAGAACTGTGTAACAAGACAGGTACACTGAGTTTTATCAACCACTGCCTTGTGCCCTAGTTCCGATGCACTTGCCAATGCACCTAAACAATACTAAATTTCACTCGTCAGGAGTTTTACAGAGAACAAAGTCTGTGACAAGACAATAGGTTCTCTTTTTTTTTTTTTTTTTGTCTTCTAAAGTCTGAAAAGATTCTAGCTTTGAAAAAATTGAGATTCCTTTGGTTTCCTCTACTTATTTTCTCTAAAGAGAGAGACTATTATGCATCTTTGTTAAATACTTTGCTCTGGATGCTATTGTTGTATAGATATTTCTGGGCCAACAAATATCTTTATCTACAAAGACAAAGTTCAGGGAACTATGTGTGCAACTGTTATGACCCTGGGTCATATCTTGGGAGATTTCCACAAGCATGTCCATATGGTAGTGGGGATGGACTCTAATGCACTTACCTGCTCCTAACATCACAGATGGATTACTGGTATTTGTGCAGCTAGTAATGGCAGCAATTACCACAGAACCATGAGCAAGGGTGAATTCATTATTATTGTAGATAAATGTCTTCTGGTCATTGTGATGGTCTGCAGCAATTTGGAATCCTTTAAATCCTTGCTATAGAAAGAAAAAAAACACAATTTAGGAAGAAAAAAAATGTAAGAGATATGGTTTTTAATATAGGAGGAAAATATATATATTGTCAAAAAGTTCTCACTTTGGAAGAAGGAATTGGTAACCACAATTTTAAAGGCCAGTTATTAACAACAAAAAATCTCTGCCAGTAATCTATGAAATACCATATAAAGTTTCTCTACATTCTTTTAAAATATTTACAAAAGGCAGCCATAATTCCTGAATCTTACTCTGCATTGAAATCAATAATGATTATTCTCTTCTCTCTTAAAAAAGGAGAATGCTAGACAGGTGCAGTGGGGCCCACCTGCAATCTCAACAACTTGAGAGGCTGAGGCAGGAGGATCACAGGTTTGAGGCCAGTCTGAGCAATTTGGAAAGACCCCCTGTCAAATGAAACAATAAAAAGGGCTGGGGAGATAGCTCAGTGGTAGAGAACCCCTGGGTTCAATACCTATATTGCAGATAGATAGATAGATTGATTGATAGATAGATAGATAGATAGATAAAATTACAAGTTTAGTTCAAAGTTGATTTACATAGAACTCCAAGACATTACTGTATGGTTTAATGGACATGAACTGACTAAAGCTACTAATTCTAACCTTAAGGAAATTTAGAGAAAGTTGTCATTTTGACCAGGTTCAGTTCACTATGATCAATAATAGATAAAACAACTGAAAATCTTATATAAAGCTAATGTCCCATGGATAAAAATCCATCACACATCTTATTCATTTGGAAGTGTTCATTGAAAATCCATGTCCAAGATGTTGCTGGTATTCTGTGGGATACCAAAACAACTGGCAGTCTAGTAAGGGAAATCACACATGCAAACAAAACACCAACAGGGTGAGTTGAAAAATATGGAGTCTCATCAAAAGGATTCAGACCAACCCAGCCATGAGATGCTGAGGCCCACATTGTAGAGGAGCTGGTACCTGAACCAAGCCTTATGAAGCTGACAGAATAGGATGTGATGAAATGAAGACAGGTAAGCAGGGAGTGGCATGAACAAAAGTAGATAGTCCTAAAGCATGGCTGAGTAGTGAAGAATGTGGTGAATCCAGTAAAGAATTAATATGCTTAAAAATGAGAGTTGTGTTGTGTTTACAGATAGGCACATGCTCTTCGGAAGCTGTGTGGCCCACAGCTAATGGGGGACTCATTAAGGATTTTAGGATAGAGAAGAAACATCCTCAGCACTGGGCTGAAGGAGTTTCATCATCCAATGGAGTGAACGCCAGGGCACAAGGCAGAATTGGGAGGCCCCTACCTTTGCTCCAATGCAGGTCTCAAAGTCCTTTTTCATGTCAGACACAGCGACTTTGTCCTGAGGCCTCTTGGGTCCACTGCAGCAAGGTACAACTGTTTTCAAATCTAATTCCACAACCTGTTCACCCAAGCAAAAAGGAATTATAGAATTCACATTATACCCACAGAGAAGAAACAGCCATGACAGAAAATTTAAAATCTTACAACAATAAAAATAAGCATATGAAGAAGCATATAAAGAAGCAAATCTGCCACATTCCAAATAAAGGAAAGAGGAAAAATGTTTGGTGGAAGGTGCTCTCATACCTGGGTGAAGTCTGGGTCTTGAGAGCAGTCACTAAAATCTCGAAACATTCCTACAGCCTGAAGATACTTTTTAATGTGCTTGACTTTGTTTTCATCCCGACCTAAATGGCATCAGGAGTACCAAGAAACATGTTAATAATAATATTCCCAGAAGCAGTCACATAATTAAATGTTTTATGTACTCATACCTTTGTTATCTTTCAGCTTCCAGGCTTTATACTGTGACCCTCTGGCTGATGCTGCGTTTTATTAGGAACTATTAACTGTTCCGTTTCCTACCAAAGTGACTATTTTCTGGAAAGGTATTGGTTCTACCCATAGATACTCCTCCTCTTTTGGCCCTTAATTAAGAGAATTGTAAGTCTGAGCTAATTGTCTAAGTGCACCTATATATATCTATCTTCAATTGGCCAAGAAGACTCTTGGCACACTATATTACTCTTGTTAAAATCATTACCCAACCCATCCCAACACCAAGCCTCCTGATATTCAGCACTTTCTGTGCGCTTAACACTGTGTGTTAAATGGGCTAACTACATTATTCCATACTCTAATCCTTTATCCTGACATTATGAGACAAATACTTTTATTTAAAGATGAGGAAACAGTAGCTCAGGATTAGGTAACCATCCTGTAGAACACAGCTACTAAATGGCAGAACCAGCATTTGAATCTGAGTTTGCTTTCAAAGTCCAAAGTCTTAACTTACAGTACTGTAATCAGGAATACAACCCTGAACCTTCTGCTCTTTTCAAGATCCTGGTATAGTAGACAATAGTACTCATGTAGTATCCTCAATAGACACACTATTGACCCATCTCTCTGATAGTTAAATGAGACTGAAATTCTGACCCATAGATCAGAATTTGTCTGTTTGTATTAACTGAATTGTAAAGATCATCAGCTTTCAGCACAGACCTCAAAAATATATGGCTATATGAGCTTTATTAACAATTTATCATGGACTGTGGCAAACCCATTGTTCATTACACCCCATGCTATCTTCTTCATGAACATGAACAAGAGAGATTTCTCTTAGTGTTTATAAAGAGAAAGGATCTCATTCTTTTGAAGAAGTATGCTTACTTCAATTTAACAGTATACAAATTTGGCACTGGGTCACCACCAGTACTGCAGAAATGAGCCCAACCTCTGAATAGATTCTGCAGCTCTTCTCCCTTTCCCAGTCATTGTCCCTCTCCTTTTTCTTTTTTCAGGTTAATGCTCTCTATTATTTATTCTGTTCCTTTATTACTATCTTTTTCACTTCAAATCCTTTGAAGGCAACAAAGGACTTGTGGGAACGTATTAATTCCAATTCAGTTATATTTTGTAAAAAACTTTTTAAAAAATGAATGTTATTCATCATAATTTTTACTGCTTCCAGAAGAATTTCCTCATAGGGAGAAGACTTGGATTTATTAGGATTCTCACAAATCCCTTCCCATGGCTTGCCCCTTCCCTTCACTCAGACATCTGTCCAATTTAAAGTTCCATCAGCCCCTTGCTGACTTTTCTATAGAAAATGTACTCTTAAGCACTCTGACCACTTCCTGGCTTTCTTCTTCATTGTCACACTTTTGTGTCTGTTCACTGGTATTCCTTCTTCCTCCCTCATAGGAACATAAGCTGTATGAGGGCAGGGACTTTATTTATCTTGTCTACTGCTTCCTGTCTGGGATCTAGGCTTGATACTGACTGTAGAAAATGAATAACAGAATGAACATTGAACATTTTTTTTGTACTGAAGATTGAATGCAGGGGTACTTTACCCCTGAGCTACATCCCCAGTCATGTTTTGAATTTTAAAATTTTGAGACAGGGTCTGGCTAAGTTGCTTAGGGCCTTGCTAAATTGCTGAGGTTTGACTGAACTTGTGATCTTCTATTTCAGTGTCCCAAGCCTCTGGAATTACAGGTGTAAGCCATTGTGCCTGCTGAGAATTTATTTTTAAAAAGGATTTCTCAAAGAAAAAGTTAAATGTCTAAGAAAATTTATACCAAGTTAAAGAGCCATTGATATAAAATACCGTCTTATGAAGTCTCTCATTTCAGTTATTGGACAACATGAGATGGGCATTGCAGAGTGAGGGCCCTATTTGGAGCCAAACAGCTACAGGCTAGGATTCCAACTGTAACTTATTAGCCTTAGGTAGTAACATTTCTCTGATCATCAGTTTTCTCTCCTACTATTTAACTAACTAATCCATCTCCCCTGTGGACATGTGAAGAGGAAGACAGCAAAAGCATGCCAAGTGCCTGGTCTACTACAGCTACATTACTAACCTAACTCGTTCATGTCAGAAACTAGTTGCAGAAAACCCAGTACAAGTATCCAGGTTTCTGTAGCACCACAGCTCTTCCTATGGGCAGTACTACCTCTGACTTATACCTCCTTAAATCCCAACAACCCATCTTGACTTCACAGAGTGAAAAAAAGCCATGTAACTCTATGCTAAGAGCATTGTGAGGGACAGAGAAAGAAGGCAGGGCTCAGATTCTCAGTGTTCCATGAAACTTTTAACAAGGAACTCTCTGGTTTCACAGTCCTTCACTTACCTGTCTGCACCAGGTACTTGATACTAATTTCATCAACTGGGAAAAAGGCAGCTGTTGCTCCATATTCTGGACACATGTTTGCAATTGTAGCTCGATCAGCAATGGACAATCGGGCTACTCCTGGCCCAAAGAACTCGACAAATTTGCCCACAACCCCAACCTGGCGAAGGTGCTAACCAGCAGAAACAACAGAAACATTTGAGACTTGACAGCCTAGATTTAAAATGAAGAACTGTCATCTTGTAATTCTTATAATTCTTTACATTCTCTTATTACTTGTAAACATAAGTAATAAATTAGCCCAACACATTTTAGATTATTTTAAAAAACAAAACTTAAAACATAATGCCATCTGAATGCAACATGACATCCTGTACTGGATCCTAGAACAGCAAAGGGACATTAGTGAAAAACCTGGGGAAGTCTGTGGCTAAAAGTGCCATACCAATATTAACTTCTTGGCTTTGAAAAATATATCATGGCTATGTAAACTGTTAAAAATAGAAGAAGCTGGGATAAAGGTAACAGGGACTCTCTCTATTTTTTTTCCTGTAAATCTAAGATTATATCAAAATAGTTAGGGCCAAAATTACAATAACATTTAGGAACTTTTTTCAAAATGAGAAGCACTCTTTGGATCACTAGAAGTGCCAAGTGTTAAAAAACTGAATTTTTCCAATCTAAATAAATCTAAATTGTTATGCAGTCATACTAGTTGAATAAGTAAATGACATATTTTCAAAAGTATAATGCATAAAATTCATGCAACAAGTCAAATGTAACATCAATAACAAAAATATTTTTTAACCCCATCTTTCCACACAAGCCTTCAGCCTGCCAAGGCTCTGGGACTTCTGGCACTTTGCAAAAACCCAGTTTCACAGAACACAGACAATTACATGGAAAAGCTCTTTTGATTATGTGGATTCTGAAAAATTTTGTGGTAAAGTTCTATATTATTCTGTGTTTGAAAAACAGTGTATAAATATTTGTGATAAGTGATAAGCTATGGTGTTCAAACAAATCCAATTCCAAATTCCACAAAATGAAATCAAAGAGAAACTTTTAAAATTTCTTTTTGGTCTTTTACAGTGTGGTGCCTATATAAAAGAAGCAAATCAGACACACCAGAAACAGATGGTTTCTTACAAAATTTTAAGAAAAAACACCCTAATATTTCCCAACCTGGAAAACCATCTCTTATAATGATGTAATTTATAATACAAATAAGTAAATTTAAAAACTCAAAAATATCACAGGGAACTAATTTGCTATTTACAAATAAAGAGAAACCATGTGGAAAAATGTAGCCAAAGTATTAAGATATGCAATGAAATGATTCTTACAACTACAGGATAGTGATTATTTCTAGGAATGGGAAGCAGGGTTTAGCCATAAACATTATATATTTACTTCTTTAAAAATAGTCACGATGCAAATATGGCAAAATATTATCATCTGTTAATTCTAAGAAGTGGGCATATAAATATCATTTTAATTGCTGCATATTTAAACTATGTCATAACTTTTAAAATTAAGAAAAAGATCTGGGTAGCTAAAGAAGAGTAAAATGCACATAATCATCTAAACCACAGAATATTCCCATTATCTCATCTCCTTTTAAGACTATCAATGTATTGTTTCCTAGCATTTCCAGAGATGCAACTATCTATCTCTTCCCTGTTTGTCACTGAGTTACCTTTGTAATGGTGAGCACAATGTCAGTGGATGTTACCAGAGCTTGGGGCTTTCCCATCAACCTGTAGCCAATCACCTGGGGAAGCACCATGCTGATCGGTTGACCAAGCATGACAGCTTCTGCTTCGATGCCACCCACACCTGCAACAAACAAGATGGCCAGAATAATGCTTCATTATTTCTCATTGTATCCCTCAGCTATCAATTCAATAAACACAATTATAATGTTTAACTGGTAGAGCTGTAGTTCTATAAGAAGCAGTTATTCTATTTTCCTCTATACAATCTTTTACAAGTGTTTCTTAAAGTATGTCCCTACCAGTAATTCTCATCAACATCCCCCAAAGCTACACCCAGTGGGGTGAGTAGGGTTTAGGAGTCTCTGTTTTTTTTTTGTGTGAGAGGGAGTTACTAAGAGACTGAACTCGGGGCTTCAATGCCAGGCAAGCCCTCTACCACTGAGCTACATCTCTAGCCCTTTTTCTATTTTTTATTTTGAGACAAGGTATTACTATGTTGTTCAGGCTAGTCTCAAGCTTGGATCCTCATACTTCAGTCTCCCAAAGATGCTGTGATTACAAGTTTGTGTCACTGTGCCTGGCAGGAGTCTCCACTTTTTTTAAAATAAGTTATACTCCATGTATGTATATTTTATTTTATTTATTTATTTTTATGTGGTGCTGAGGATTGAACCCAGTGCCTCACTTGTGCTAGATGAGCACTCTACCAATGAACCACAACCTCAGACCCAGGAATCTCCATTTTTAACAAACATCTCAGTTGATTTTTATTTATGCAAAGTGTCCCTAACCTATTATTGCAGTTTATTTTTCCAAACAAAATCTGAATTTCTATTAGATGCAAGGCACTTTCCTGGGCACTGGAAACACAACAGTGAACAGACAAAAACAATTCTCCTCTACATGTGATTATGCAAATACATGCTACTGAGATTTAATTGCAGCAAAGTGAATTAAGGTACATGCTCCAGAACAGCATATATGGAAAAGGAACATGGAAGTACACTTACCCCAACCAAGAACACCCAAACCATCAATCATGGTAGTGTGTGAATCTGTGCCCACGAGGCTATCTGGATAAGAATATCCATCCTGATCAAACACCACTCTTGCCAAGTACTCCAGATTCACCTGGTGGATGATTCCTGAACCAGGAGGAATAATCCGCATGTTGCGAAAAGCCTGAGAACCCCACTGGGGTTGAACAGAAAGAACATCATGAATACCAACATAATTCCCCTCTGCCCAGTCTGAACACCTCTCTCTTGTACCCCACAAACAGAAAACCAAATAACAAAACCAAACTCTGCCCATACCTTTAAAAATTCAAATCGTTCTTTATTTCTTTCAAATTCTAGGTCCTGATTCTTCTGTAAACTGTCAGCCCTGTGAGAAAGAAAAACTAAATGTATAAACTTCAATGCTTAATGTATTATGGATGAAATTTATTAGTGATGAATAAACAAAATGGCAAGTTTATAATCAAACTGCATTGTTTTGAGTCATTTCACAACTCCAGTTTTAGCACAGAGACAGTGCTCATAGTTTGATTATCACAGATTGAAGAAACACAGTAATCAAAGACCGAAATCAGACTTTATAAGTTAACATAATTAAGCATTTACTGATATTACATGTTTCAGGATCCAGATCAAGTGACACTCCTTTGGACAATAATGACACCTTAGTCAGGATGATTTGCCCCTTCTCTCTGGTGACTACTATATTAAAGGTGTGTGTTCACTTATCCTCTTTCTTCTTAAACTAACCTGTTTTCTGAATAAATACAGTGCTCATAGTATGTCCATTAAGTTGATTTAATTTAAAAACCCCACAACCCCCACCCCCTAAACCCCAAGTAAGGACCTCCAACCATATTTCTACTAGTACAGGTGAGAAAATATGGTCCTGGCCCCGTGCCCATCTTTTCTCCTTCTGTACTTTGTGCACTTCTGGATTCTCGTCACTTTTTCCTCTTCCCTGCAGCACCAGGAAGATATGAGAGCTTCTCATAGCATAAACAGGGCTGAAAGGGAAACATCTACCTGAGGAAATGTTGGGTGCATCTATCTGATAGATTCAACATATTCACAGGATGAGCAGAGGCCAGAAACACTTAGGCTGTTCTATGATATGATATTTCCAGGTACTAAACCTCATGAAAACAAAACAACTATTATGCTAAAGTTGGCTCAATTAGCCTAATTCTAATTACTAGAATGAATAAACAGAGTTCAGTTTTTTTTTTTTTAATCACTCAGAACTTTCCTAAATTAGCCCAATGTAGTAATCTTTTAATAAGGTCTCTGAATGTGAATGACCTCATAGACTAAAGGGAAAATTTCTTCTTAGTTATATAATTTGAATTCACATTTGGACATAGTTCATAGTTCCTGAGAATTACACTGAATGGTGCTTTAGCAGTTCCCAAGTAATATTTTATAGACAAGATAGTTTTCATACTCATAAAATCTGGTTAGAAATTGTGAAATTTTTGCTGAAATTTTTAAAAAGGGTATTTCCAAGGTAACTGTATAAAACAGTATAATAATGTGTTAGTTAGATCCTCAATTCCCAGATGATGTGAGGTCAAATAGTATTATTCAAACTAGACCAAAAATTATTTTCAGAAATATTTAACTAAAAAATGTCTCACCCTACCACCCCTTATCCAGTTTTTCTAACTCATTTCTGGAACAGAGATGAAAATAAGTTCAAAGCACACAGTTCCAAAAGTGTTGAGACATATCACATTTAATTCCTTTAAAAAATGACAAAATGAGAAAAGAAACCAGGAAGTGGAATTGCAAAACCAAAACTCAAGAAACAACAAAACACCACCAATGAAAATGTTTCTAACAAAAATGTTCTAATTACATATTTTCACTAGATTTTAATATCTGAATCAAAGTTCACCCCTGCTTTCACAATAAGGTTTTCAGTACTACAGTATAAATGAAAAAGTCTATAAAAAAAATTGAAACCAGGAGCTGGGGATGTGGCTCAAGTGGTAGCGCGCTCGCCTGGCATGTGTGTGGCCCGGGTTCGATCCTCAGTACCACATACAAACAAAGATGTTGTGTCTGCCTAAAACTAAAAAATAAATATTAAAAAAAAAATTGAAACCAGAGTTTCAATTTAAAAGGAAAAAAAAAAATTAGAGGGTACTTGGTAATGACCCAGTGCATTAATAACCATGAATACTTTAAATTTTGAGTCAGCAGACTCCAGACATGAAATAAATTACAATTCTGTTTCCACTGGTACTTTCGCCTTCCAGACGAGTGAAATGAAAGTAAACCTAGGAACATCAATGAGTCTCTAAGAAAGATGGCTATTATTTGTGAGTCTACTTTTATAACCTTTGAAGTGGGACTTTAGGAAACAACCTTACTTTCAAATAGAATAACATTTTATGCCTATATTTTTAACTCTTCCTTTTGAAACCAAAATATTGAATTGAGCTCATGTAATTTAAAAGGAAAGACAGAGAAAGAGAGATGTTGCCTAAGGATGGTTTCAGGGTTGAAAGAGAAAGTTGACATTTGTCAACTTCAATCTCTTTGTCCCAAGAACTGTCAATTCTGGGACAAAGCACATTTTTCTTTACCCTGAATTTATCTTGTTTGGATATTTGCAATATTAACTGGGGAATGGTCATTTTATAACTCTGAGCCACATCCTCAGTCTTATTTATTTTTTATTTTTAGATGGGGCCTCACTAAGTTGCTTAGGGCCTCACAAAATTGCTGAGGCTGGCCTTGAACTTGTGGGATCTTCTTGCCTTAGCCTCCCAAGTCACTGAGATTATAGGCCTGTGCCACCATGCTTGGTTTATTTTATATTCTTAAATAACTTTTTAAAATTATCAAAGTAATAGCTTCTTACTATAAAAATCAGTTACAATCCTAGAGATAACTGTTATCTGGTACCTCTTTCCAATCTTTTAATTCCTACATAACTTTTAGTATAGCTGGGATCACTCTATATATGAAATTTAGTATCTGGCACACTGAACTACAATAGGAACATGTTCCAAATGATTAAGCACCTTATAAATATAACTGAGAGGTTACCTAATAATTCACTTTGGGCATGTACCATAAGTTAATAAATCATTCACTTTGTTGAATATTTAGATTGTTTCTAGGCTTTCATTTATAAATAATACTTTAATGAACTTTATTGGCCAGTAAGCTTTTTTTTTCAATTTTAGCTACCTGTTAAAGATATGCTTGGAAGCAGAAATTCTAGGACAAAGGATATGGAAATCTGTAAGGTCTTACTATATACTGCTTTCATCATTTCTAATTTACAGTGCTATTAGATTGTAAAAGTGCCTCCTTCATAACATTTTTTATAATTAATGTTTATTTTCTAATCTTACCTACATTGATAAAAGAAAATGCTATCTCAAATATTATACTTTATTACCCATAAGACTTAGGCTGCAATACTGTTTACCATTTGGAATACCTTTTAGTATGAATATACACTTTCCTTTGCCTGTTTATCTGCTGAGTCTTACTATTTTTCTAAATGAGTTGTACACACTCTTAATAAATTAAGGATATTAACCATTTTTTATATTTGTTGTGAATATTTTCAAGTTACTTTCTCTTAACTTTTAAGTCATTAAATCTATAGTTCTTTTTCCTTGTTTTATTTATTGATTCTAAATTTAGAAAGGCCTTTCTCATAAAGACATTTGGCACATGTATGATTATATTTCCTTCTTATTTTTTTAAACATTAACATTTTCATTCTTATTAACTGCTTTCACTAAATGCCTGATTTCCTCAGCATTATATGTGGAAATTCTTTCTTTCTCTATTGAACAACTTTATGTAGTCATAATTAAGATACTAGCCTCTTAACAGTACCTGAAATCCAAGTCCTAGTTTGGTAATACTGCAGTTATTCCTACAAAAGATGGACCATATTTCCATACTTCAATTCTTGGCTTGCCCATGAAACTTGCTCTGATCAGTGGCATTAGGAACAGATGTGATTTGTGCTAGTCCTTAAGAGGTATTGTGCTTTTCTGATTGCCCTTCTGAGCCTCTGAGATCACCAGGTAACTGTTTTCCCCTTTAGCCTGGATCCCAAAAGAAACAAAGAAGCAGAGCTGTCCCAGCTATCCTGCAAGTGGTGGTGCAGGATAAGCAGGAAAACCAGCCACTGCAGTGGGAAAGTAGGGTTGCCCAGTTGACCTCAACCTGATCAGCTTACTTCCCAACCAACTTGTGAATGTGTTAGAAATAAATTCTTGTCATTGACTGCCACTGAGATTCTGGAGCTACTTTGTTACACAGTAATAGCTGATTTTATATCTTTATATTAAGATTTCATGGTTTGGTGGTAGAAACTCTGCCTTTTAGAGCAAAGGACAAATGGCAGAATTTCCTCTCATCTCACTCCTGTCTATACTATCTTGACTCCAAGGGCAAAGGCAATTGTTCTTTCCTTCAGATCAATGTCATCAAGTGCTCTTTCGGATTCTATCAAATCACTACATGCTTCACTTGGATTTTGCTATGGTACTTTTTTTTTTTTTGGTACTGGGCATTGAACTCAGGAGCACTTGACCACTGAGCCACATCCCCATCCCTTTTTAATTTTTTTTTAATTTTGAAACAGGGTCTTACTAAGTTGTTGAGGCTGGTTTTGAACTTTCAATCCTCCTGCCTCAGCCTCCTGAGCTGCTGGGATTATAGGCATGAGCCACTGCACCCAGCTGTTTGTGTCATTATTTTTTAATGATTTTTTTTGGTGTGTATACTAAAGGAAACTAGGAATGCATGATGTTTAATGTCCTGATGCTATTTTAAGCCAAAGATTCACTATGAACACCTGCCATTTAAAGAAAAGTCTTTGGGAGAATGAGATTGAGGGATACAAATTCATTAAAATAAATTGAATCAGGAAAATTGACCATTACCACTTGATTGTTGCCTTGGTAAGTGTTTGCTCTCCAAATATGAGAGCTGAGAGTGTAATAGGTACTTAACATACTAAGACAGGTGACCTTGAAGTTATCCTTGGATTAAATGAGAATCTTGATGGCTAAGTTAAAGTGGTTATAATTCCTTTAGAAAGGGAGAAAGTAAATTCCCCAAGACATTGGGATTCTCTTTTATCTGTCTTCTCACCATTGGCATCAAAAGATATTGGTATTAAAAGGTCCTAGTAAAAAAACCCTTTACTAGGGAATGAAATTGACCAAATTATACTATTATATTGTGTGCATGTGTAACAACAAATTCCACTGTTATATATAATAATCAACAATAAAAAGGGAAAAATTAAATAAAAAAACACTTTTGTCAAAGAAGAAAATTTAATATGCAAGTATACTTTTGTGAACTAGCAACTTAGGCCTGGCCTCTTAATAAACTTTAAAGGTAAATAAATACTACTTAAGCAAAGAACATGTAGCACTATTAATCCTGGCCCACTGAAGAAATAACTAAGTCTATGAGATTAACAAGAAGAAGATTTAAGCTGGCCAGGAAAGACATGTAGGGTTTGGGCAGGACACGAGAGGATATCCCAAAAAACAGAAGAAAAACAAACGGGGGGGAAAGGATAGATACTATGAAAACCCACATGGAGAGGCACAGACAACCAGGTATGAAATTTACTTGGGCTCAAAAAGGAATAAAACTCCAATGGATGAAAAAAATCCTTGCTTTTGCTGAGGCTGGCTTTGAACTTTCCATCCTCCTGTCTCAGCTTCCTGAGCCACTGGGATTACAGGTGTGTGCCAACACACCCAGCCCCAGGTGTTCATCTTAATCCTTCCTTACCTTCTGTTGAAGTCAACCTGGATAGAATGGTCAATTACAAGATCAGCAGGACAGACAGGGTTTATTTTCTCTGGATCTCCTCCCAACTTTTTCACAGCATCACGCATTGCAGCAAAGTCAACCACAGCTGGCACACCTCTAAGATAGAGAATTAAGCAGAAAATAGCTTTAAACAGGTATAATCAGATTTTGAAATTTTTGCCACCATTGAAGATACTGATGAGGGACTACCTTGTCAGAGTTGATAACAACAGGTAACTTAGAAAAGTGAAAGTTTCTAAGCATATTTTCACCAATAGAAGTCACATAGCTAACATAGTCACATAGCTATGACTTAAGGGTCTTCATCCAATTTTACCACTATATTAAGTTTAATGACAATTAGGTCTAAACAAAGAACCTGGGAAAGCTGGCATGTACACTCAGGAGCTTTTACTGCTGTGACCATTTCCCACTCTCATGGTGGGTATACAAAGACCTGGAGAAGACAGACAGATCATACCTTCAACTTCAGCCAAATTTAAAAGAATGGATGTAATTTAGAAAAGTAGGCTGTGAATCAAATTTATATTAAGTGAATCCTTCCGTTATCTTAAAAGTATAAAATTTGGTGATTTTCCTCCAGAAAAGTGAAATTAGGCTGTTTGGAAAAAAAATGGTATCATTTAAAAATGGAAAGACTGTCTCAGAAAAAGGGAATGTGATAGGAAGCAAGGATTCCTAGGAACAGCAGGATGTGGACTAATAGTCAGGCCTGTGAAGTACATATTGTCCCTCACAAACAGAACCAGAATGTTCAAGTATAACTGTCAGGAACCTGGCTCCCTGGGCAAAAGTTTCCAGGACAGCTCTGCTCCACACACTTTCTTTTACCTTTCCCTGGGATACTCAGGATTAAATCTTCAAGACCAAGGATGATGACAACTGCCACTGGAAAAGTGGGTAGACAATACATCTGGGATCGCCTGAGACAATCCCAGTTTATTCTTGCTGCCAGGAACAAGAACCCCCTTTTTCTTTTGAAAGTGTCTGGATATTAGGTGATAAATTAAACAATCACTACAGAGATTTTTTGGTTGGATTAAAAATAAAAATAATAAAAATTTTCTTGAAAGGCTGACAAAGGAGCAGTAAAGAAAGAAGTGACATTAGGCTCAGGTAAAGTCCTGTAGGATGACACGGGCAGGCTTAAATGGTACTTCTATGTTCTTATGCTGCATGATATTCCAATTTAGGATATTTTCAATGTCATTTTTCTTCACCAAAAACTCATCACAGTTCCGAACAGCTGCCTCCAGGAGAACTCTGATTGAAAATGGTAAGCGTACTGCGAATAAAGGGGGAAGCATTAGAAAACAACAAAAACTAAAAAAAAAAAAAATGAGATACCATAAGAACACTCTTTAAAACCTATCATTATGCAAACTTGAGATGAGGCATCAGATCATTCTTCTTCTAACAGGTTAAGAGGGTAAATTAGCTGACAGTTTAAGATAATGAGTGGATTTAAGAGACATTCAGTAGTAGAAAATGCTCAGATTAGTCAAAACCCAAATATTACAGTTTATTTTTTCCCTCCTATTAAAGGTTGCCTTGCCTTGGATTCAATAACACAGAGTCATCACATCTCACTATCAGTCTAGATTTTTCACTGTATTATGTTGGCAAATATTACATATGTTCATATACTTGCACAGAAAAACATTTCTTATGAAAAGTAATGCTCAAAAAATGAGAAAAAAATAATCCTTTTACAATTACTATAATTGAGTCCATAGAATCTTTGATATGAAATAAAACCCTAAACACTACATAGCACTATCATTGGTAACTGGAGTTTCTAGGACAAAACAATGGTAATTCATAAGAAAACATATGTTTTTTATTTACAAAACAGAAGTTAAATCTTGATATATGAAAATTATTTACCATTACTATCTGAAAAAGACAGTGAAAGAGAGGAAAAAGCTTTGGAATAAAGCTTTTTATTCCAGGATTTGGAATAAAAATAACTTGTGTTCTTGTCCTCTTCTGCTGCCCACACTTGTTATCTGAGCACACATCATTGACTCACTCTGGGCCTCAGCTCACTCAGGACTTTTTGCATTTTATAAACATGACCCCACGTGGTTATTACTCACATAAAATCATAGGCTATTTATCTATAAACACTATATATTATGATGTGATAAAGTTACATGTAACTAAAAATAACCAATGTAAGGTGTGTGTGTGTGTGTGTGTGTGTGTGCACGTGTGTGTGTGTGTGCTTAAACCAAGAACATTCAGCCATTCTGTTATTCCCTCTTCCAATGCTCTTCAAAGTGAATTAATAATATAACTTAAATGCAAATGAATCCCAATTGATATCTGAGAAAATACATTATAGAGCCATGTACCTACCATATCTTGAATCCTCCAATTTATTCAAATTGAAGAATTTCTTTCCTGGTTGTACAGGATCCAAAGGCTCAGCAAGGTGTGAAAATGGGTTCTTCATGATTACTGATAGTCACGTGTCCCTAAGAAAAAGAACTTGTTACTTTCGAAGTTGGGCCTTCTTTTAACGATTACAGCACACAGTCACTTACAGATTCTATACTTGTTATTTTTTTCAAAATTCAGGGATGAGGGGAATTAAATGAAGACAAGAATGACACTCTTAGCAAATGTAATGGGCTTCTGTATAGCTACTGTGAAAGCATTTACCTCTCTAGATAGCACAAAACCACAAACTTCTTTTGTCCTATTTCTACAACTTCCCAATATTCTTCCTCTGTTAAGAGTTGGGCAAAAGGGAAATGAAGGATGTGTCTCACAGAAAACCATGAGAATGTGAACAGACTTCTGAAATGGACTCGTAATTTTATATAATTAAACATGCAATTACTTAAAATCTGAACATAAATGGAGACTTGACAGAAGTCATTTTTGGTACTTATATATTTTCTATTATAACTATTTTTGCAACACTTTAATTTTTACTTAATTTATTTTTGGTACTGGGACTTAAACCCAGGGTGCTTTACTACTGAGCTACATCCATAGCCCTTTTTATTTTTTATTCTGAGAAAGGGTCATGCCAAGTTCCTGAGGCTGGCTGGCCTTGAATGCCTCAGCCTCCCACATTTGCTGGGATTATAGGCACACAACCAGTCTTTGCAGCATTTTTATTAAACCTGAACACCATAGTTAGAAATCTTCCTGATTTGCTTTCGCATATGGTGGCATTAGGATGTTGACATCGGGAATCTTTTTGTTTTAAGCACTGAGGATTGAACTCAAGGCCTCGTGAACATCAGACCATCTTTAAAGTATTCTGTGATAGCATAAAGGTCTAAACTCCCCAGATATGTTTACAGAGGACCCTCTACCCCAGAACTTTTCAGATATCTCTTTACAAATTACAAGCAGTGAACAGTGGAAGACAATGTTCCTGACCCTTACTACATAGATAAAGAACAATTTTAAATAATTACATAACTCAGAGCAAAATGAAGTGGGGTGGGAGTGAGAGGACTTGCTTTTCTGGTCTTACCTCTTGAGCAAAAAACCTGTTAGTCAATCCATTTCCCAATTTTTTTTTTTTTTGAGATAAGGTCTCACTCAGTTGCCTAGGGCCTCATCAGTTTTTAAGGCTGGCCTTGAACTTACAATCCTCCTGCCTGAGTCTCATTTAAGGTAAGAATAGTTAACACTGTCCTGCTTTCCCAAAGTTTATATGAGTAAATATTACTCACATATTCAAAATATTTATGGAATGACCTATATGGAAGGGATCAATATATTATTATAAAATGAAAAAACACCATGTATATAAAGGACTGTTTGTGAGGATAAAATGTTACAAGTGTGCCTTGTCTCTATAGACAAGAGTTTACCTTCGTTAAGGACATAACAGGGACTGATTCCCTTAAGAGGAACACAGACCTGGAAGTTAAGACTGGGATGAAGACATAGTTTTTAGTTTTTGCCTTTTTCTTTTAGCTATGAATACAAATAACAACAAAAAGTAAAAACCTAGTTAAAATTTTAAAATAAAATAAATTTGTACTTCTCTTCTGTACAAGGCCTAGTACACGTTGAATATCTCTATTCCAAGAATCTGAAATCCAAAATGAAGAAAAAAGCAAACTTTTTGAGTGCTGACATAGAGCCATAAGTGGAAAATTCCACACCTGACCTCACATGAAAACACTGTTACACTAAAAATACTGTCTAAAATTACCTTTAGGCTACCTGTATAAGGTACATATGAAGCATAAGTGAAATTAATTTTGAGACTTGGGTCTTGTTCCCATGACATCTCATTATGCACATGCAAATATTCCAAAATCCAAAATAATCTGAAATTTGAAACTATTCTGGTCTTAAGCATTTCAATAAACAGTATGCAGCCTGTACTAGGTGGTTTTGGGAAGAAGCAATTGGTTGAGAAATGGATTCTGTCTTCCTGGAGTTACCAGTGCAGCAGGCAACAGGACATGGCACAGGTATCAGACAATGCCGAGTTCAAGAAAAGGAGGTTCTTTGCAAAGCCCCTTTCCTTGGAACTTCTTGTTTTACTTCATCTCACATGATTTTGGCAGCAGCTGCCACTTGGCAGTAGTGAGAGAAGGTATTTGACCTCATCTAGGCCAACTTCTTTCTCCAGGAATTATGAAATAAAGACTAAATAAAAAAAAAATCCAGCCAGGGAGGATGGAACATCCCTAATGCTTATAAAAGTACTTATCCTAGTCCATCTGTATGATAATTACCTGGGCATATTTCCGGTTAAAAATAAAAATGCCTGAGTACTTCCCTCCCCACCCCTTGAACCACACTGACCAGAACAGACAGGCGAAAGGGCAGGAATCACCACTTCCCAAGTGGTCAGTTTGAGAATCACTACTGGAAGCTGAGGGATGCCAGATGAGAATTTACACCCAATTCAGGAAGCAGTAGGTAGCACAGGGAGCGGGAATTCCTAGAGTCACAACCAAAATGCCTTCAGGGCACAGACAAGGAATCTGCAAGTAAAGCAGGCCGCTCTGGCATGGTGGCCTTAGTTTTGGAGGTGACAGTGCATATAAGATAAAGTGTCACACAAATGCAAAAGATTTGTTAATAACTACCACTAAGTGAGAAGCCAGCCAGGAGAAAAAAAAACAAAAACAAAAACACCTGTCAATACTGTTTTTTTAATTTTTTTTTATTAGTTTTTAATGAATCTTTATTTTATTTGTTTATTTATATGCAGTGCTGAGAATCAAACCCAGTGCCTCATACATGCTAGGCAAGCACTCTACCACACTGAGACACAACCCCAGCCCAATAAAAAACATACTACTTACCTGCCTGCAGAAGTTTACAAATCTGTGGGCTCAGAAATGAGACTAATCATTCCACTGACTGGAATTCTGAAAGCATACATTTAAAAAGACCATACTGCTACTCTGTTATCCATGCCACAACCCCAACTTAACTTTCTTACTCCAAATAGCAGTAACTTCAATAGTAAAACTAGTTTTTACCTGATTGGAGAAAAGGATCAATAGAAGAACATCTCTACAAAGGCTGTGGGGCTTTTTAGTGTTTCTGAAGCTAAACAAAGTGGTGGGAAACCCTTGGAGAACAGATCAAGATAGGTCATTCCTCTGTCCAGAACTTAGGGTTCTGAAACGTGCAATCTCCGTGTTAGGTTCTAAAGGGTCAAGGGCCCAAAGTCTGCTAAGATTCTACAGCTAAACCAGTTGCTAAGCTATACCCATATTTGCCACCATACACTGGGGACCAGATGTGTCTATTTACTTTCTCTGTAGCTTACAAACAGCCTTGACATTATTAACACTGGAAGACTCACATGATTCCTGCTATTCCCACCATCCTAAAAAGCCCATATTTCAGATGGATACAAGACCAACATTGACTCTTACAGAAAGTGGTTTGTGTGAAGAGCTCTACTGTCTGCCTCCTGTTTCCTTTCAAAACTAGCTGTATACATTCATTAGTCATGAAGAAAATCTGACTTGCAGAGGTTAGGGGAAAGAGGAAGCAATTACCACTTGCTAAATAGAAGCATGTGCCAAATTCTTTAAACTGTCTTCTCTAATCCTGGCAACAGCTTCATAAATGAAAACATACCATAATTCCCATTTTATAACTGGAAACTGCAGCTCAAAGGGATGGAAAAACTTGCCCATGGGAATATATCTAGTAAGAGGAAGAGCTAGATTTTGAACCCTGGCTCTTTCTATTGCCCCACTATACCTCGATAGATGCAGCAGCTCCTACTCTGAAGGTCACTACCAGGCCCCTAGAGCTGAAGATAGCCACAAGAAATCCTCTAGAGATTCAGGTTTGAAAGCTGGTGTTGTCTTTACTTCTCTCCACTGGTCCCCTGGCACCTAGTCAGACCAGGAATTGTCACTTGTCCCTCCCACTCTTTACTGAGCCATAGGTCAATAGGAAATAGTAACAGCTATATTAAGGCAGAAAAAAAAAGGCTTTGCTTGGAAGCTGGGGAAAAGCCCCTCCACAGAAGTTGGCAGGACACAGGAATTTAGAACTGCTCTAAGGTTCCACCTATACTATCACCCTGTGGCAAATCTGGAGGTCTCTATGGGTTAGTAACCCCCTGAGAAACCTCCTTCATAACCTTAAAATGACCCCCTTAAACTCCCTTACAATGACCTTTTAATGCATTTGAGTTTTCTTAAAAAAAATTTCAGACCTTACAATTGTTTAGAAAATTGTTTATTTTTTTCCACTTATCAGTAGACAACAAATATCTTAATATGGCAGTCATGATATTTCACATCTTTTTTAACTACACCATAAAAATCTTAATAAGATACTAATTTGCTTCAATCCTTTTCATTAAAATACTTAGGTTATTTTCAAGTATTACCATTCAAACAATGCTGCAACTCTTGCATACAAATGTTGGAATGTCCTTAATCCATTAAGTTAAATAAATTCCTAGCTTTTAGTTTCTAGAAGTAGGACAGCAGGGTTAAAGGATTTACATTTCTTCATTTTGTTACAAAGCACCAAGATATCCAGGAAAGGCTGTCTTAATTTAATGACCCTTTTCTGAAATAGTGAATGCAGGTGCCCAAACCAGGCAACACATTCATTTTTATCTTTTGCCAAAAGAAGTGATTAAAAAGCTAATCTTGGCATCTCTTTAATAGCTAGTTAAATTAAATGATTTCCCACCTATGTTAGACATCTGAATTTCTTCATTTATACATCAACTGTCTGTCAAGACTGATCAAACCGAGAGGCACTATGATGGCCTCTAGTGACCAATTGTTCTCATCTCCAAGAGATTTTACTGACATATTAACCTGAATGAGACTCAGTTCTGTAACCTGGAGAGCTTGACACTATCCTTGGCCTCTACCTACACTCGAGACTTGCAATCCACAAGACTTCCCCTTACATGAACAGCAGCCCTAAAATATTTGTACAACTTGACTTTATGCTTGTGTACATGCGAGACTCACTAGTTACAGCAAGATACAAAGGTGATTAGTTAAAATAACAGGCAAAAATCCCCATTTAGGTCAGTGAGTTTTGCTATGTGTGACCCAGACTAAACTTCCAAGCTGGGTAAGCAATCTAGCAAATGGGTTTTTTTTTTTAGTACAACATATGGATGAATGCTATGCTATCACTCATTAAGACAATCATGTTGGAAAAAAAAAATCACATTGGACCACATCAGCCAACAGCGAACGGTTCAACATTAGCATCAGCATTCAAGAGAAGTGCATGCTATGATGTTTATCTGTCACAGCTGGATTTTTAGAGTTGTTTGAAATAGGTGACTTACATTAGCTAAGTACCAAATATCAGGAAAAAAAATTAGATCCTCTGGGGGTCTCTATCCAGTCTATGGAGTACACAAACTATGATTTAACTGCCTCTGCTGTCAGAGGTGAATCCTCTTAGACTGCCTTATGAAAAAGAGGAAAGGATATTAATGGGCCCTACAACCAAATACATACCAGTAGGAAGGAGCAGAGGTGAGGAGTGACCCTGTGCAGCAGAGCTCCTGTAAGTAGTAGGGTGAGGACAGAGGGGTTTTTGTTTTGAGGATAAATGTTAGTTTCCAAGGGACTTGTGTAGTTTAAAAACGCTTAAGGTAATCAGTTGGGGATCATCTGTTTTCTATGGTGTATATAGAACACATATCCTCTGCATTGTTTACTTAGGATATGCAAGATATGCATAAAGATATGCAAGAGGAGGTTTTCAAAATGCATGTAAACAACAGTAAGATCTCTTTTATATTTCATGTGATGTGCCCACCTCCTTTCTCTCTTCCTCTGTTTTCCTAAATGTACTCATCTTGTATTTTCACAACTTCCAACTCTTAAGTAACGTTACTGTATTTTTTAGGGTTTACTTCAGTTCACGAGAAAGATTAGCTATGTTCTTTTTTTTCTGTTTAAAAGAAATTAATTGGTCCTGCTCCCAAACTGAATGTTGTGTATCTGAACTTTGTGCTACTTATAAACAATTTTTTTTTGTCAAATGAAAGATTCCAAGGATGTCTACATAAGCGTAAGCAATACTGAGGTCAGCACTTCCCAAGCCAGCAACATCACCATGGCTTGTCAACTTGATTCTTTCCCAAGCAGAGAGCTAGAAACATTTATTCTTTCTGTTAATTGATAGGGATGCACGTGGGAAATTGTATCCACTAAATATCTCCAAACTATACCAGACAACAGGTCACCTCTCTGATCCTTTCAGCTATTCAATGAAAGTTATTTCAATAAAACAAAAACTTCCTAATTTGTAACTAACACAAGCTATCTCTATACTTGTAACTAAAAGAACTTCCAAGGAGAAGAAGCTGGAAGAATCATTTTGAAAGAGAATACAAAAAAACACTGGTGCAGAAGAAGCATCCTACAGAAATGAATGGTTCTATCACAAAATAATCAAATCCAGAAGCATATTTCTTTCTTGAGCACTAATGTGCTACAGAGATGAACACACTGCCTTCTATGTTAGAGAGCTCAGCCATCACACAGTAATTTGTCTTTTCTTGCTAACTTTGTAGATTATCAGCCTATTTTTTCTGTTTTCTGTCCCATCTGGAAAACTGACCAGAATGTTCCACATACATTTCTAGATTTTTTAAAAAAGCTATAATGGTGATTAAATAATTTTCACTTTTAGTCATCCGTAACTTTTCAGTGCTTCAGTTTCCCAATGTCTAAAATCAAGTTGGTCAGTGATCTAAAATGAAGTTGGCTAATGATCTAAAAAAGTCCTTTCTAAGGAAAAAAGTTCATGATTCACTCATTTAATCTATGTTTATATTAATTGTTCAATATGTGCAGGGTCTGTTTTAGGTCCTGGGACTATATGAGTGAACAGAGAGACAATTTCTCTTCTCTTATCATACTTCCATTTTTGTGGAAGGAAACAGACTAAACAAACAAATAAATAAATATACAAACAATGACAGAAGGTGACCCATTCTGTGGGTAAGGCAGGGTGAAGGCCGTAGGGAGTGTGAAGTCCGGGGTCAGTTTCACCTGAGCAGAGCCCTGAAGGAAGTGAGGGGATAAACCAAGTGCAGTCTGGGTGAAGATAAGATCTCATGCAAAGGCCCGGAGGCAGGGGCATGCTGGGGCAGGGGGTCCAAGGAAAGGCATAGAGGCCAGAGTGAGTGCAAAAGACAGAAAAACTGGGGAGACAGCAGAGGCCAGACTTCACAGGGCTTTGTCGGCCACTATAAGGACTCGATAAAGACAAACTACACACTCCAGGCTCCACACCTAATTTAACAGTAGATTCCCAACATCAAAATTTGTTAATGTTTGATAAGAAATGAACTCATAGTAACCATAAGAAGTGGCTATTTCCTGAAATCTGACCTAACCTTTTGCTTCTCTGAACTTCATTATTAAGTAACACTGGAAATTCTCAGGATGTGCCACAGAAATGATCGTGAGTCACTGGCAGATACGCCTAGCCACCATCAAAAATAATGGTTGGGATTCAGGGGACTAGGGCCCTGCCACAGCAATGCCTGATTGAGCTCCTCTGTCTCTTAAATATCCCCAATTCTGAGCTCACTTTCCAAGTGGAAGCAATGTCATACACAGCTCCCAAAGAGAAAGATCTAATCCAACATATCCTCTAAGCTCACTTCAAATTAGTTGTAACAACTCAAAAGAGAATTCATTTTTACTTTTTTAGTTTCACTGTGGGCTAATAAAAGCAGAATATCACAAAAATCTTGGTGAACTTTGCCTTTTATACATTCCAGAGACAGGCTGAGAAAACCAGGCCATGTAGCCATGAAACATTTGTCCTGAAAGCAGAGGAAGAAGTGGGGGCAGCACTCTTCAGATGGGTCCAGACCCACCTGATCTCATTTTCTCCTTGGAGAGGTCACCCTCAGCTCCTTCCTAGAAGGCAAGTCTTTACCTTGCAACTCCCATATCACCAGTGGAGCTTAGTAAATGACACCTGCAAAGAACACAACGATGTTCTACTGTATCTATCTTTTGGAGGAAAGGAAGGCAGATTTTAAAAGCACTCCAGAGAAGGCCTAGATGAGACTCATTCTTTAAGAACACTGCATGATTTCCTTAATTTCCTGAATTCATTTTCTAAACTGTGATAATCTTTTAACTTAAAATTCAGGAATGAGAAAGAAAGAGATTCAAAAGTCTACATGTCCAGCTGCCAAATGTCTCCCAGAGCTACCTTCATCTCTGTGAACTCATCAAGTTTCTGAGGTCTTTGTGGTCTCATCACAGTCTCATACATGTTTGGATTCAGGCATGAAGACTCATGCTAATGAAGTTCCCAGAAGCTTAATATATAAATCCTAATCTTACTGATTTTCTCTTAAGAAGGACAGCAACCAGGAGGACCTCATGCTCCTGGGCTGTTTGTTTTTGACAAGCACATTGTTTATCCACAGCAGGATAACAACATAGTTAGGCACTGAAAATCTAAGTTATCTGATACCTGGGCTTCTCTGGACTCTAAGAAAAGGAACTGATGGGAATTCATTAATGCATTTGGTATTTGTGGACCACTAAGATGAAGGGACCAAAGTGCCCTCCTCCTTCACTCATAGCCTGAGAAGGGAAGCTGGTGAGATAATCACAGCATTGGACAGTCCATGCTGCAGCAGTGGTGGACCAAGGGCAGTAAGGAAGCAGCCAGAATGAGCACCTAGTCCAGAGAGGGAGGGAGTCAGAAAGGTCTCTAGGCTCAGGAAACACCACACGTCTTCCAGAATAACAATGAAATGGGAGTCTGATGAAAGAATAGTCTGGCGGAGAAAATGATACGTGTCAAGCACAATTGAGTGATATTGTGAGAATCATGAAGTTGTTCCATGTGGATGAAGTATAGGGTGCACACAGAGGAGGGCTAAGAGAACAGGGGCAGGCAGGGTCCAGATCATCAGATGTTCACTGAGAGATCTGGATTTACAATGAAGAAAAAGAGGCCCCAAACAAGGATTCCAGGCTGTAATCGGTAAGACCTGATTTGATTTTTCAGGTCACTCTGGCAGTGGTATGGACTGATTTACTATGAGGCAGCTAGACTAGTGTCAGAAAAGCAGGTTACAGTACTATTGCAGTCATCCAATCAGAAAGGGCCTGGGGGAGAAGCAGCAATGAGGAGAGGCAGAAGGCAAAGATCCCAGGGACAGTTATGACAGAATGGACTGAGGGCAGGTGAGGCAGAAAGAGAGGTCTAGGATTGCTCCTGTTTCATTTGGGCAAACTGTCAGAGCCAGTGACCCAAATGGGAACCAGGATGTTGGTTTTAGACAGAGAATTTGAGGCAAAGAGACCAGCAGACAGCTGGAGCTCAAGAGGTAGGATAAGATAGAGGTAGGGAAGAATGGCAGCAACATGGTGCATTATGCAGAAGGTGCTATGTGATTCCAGAAGCACAGCAGCCTGGAGACAAACCGAGAGCCTCTGGGGTGCAAGCTCCCTCACCCACCAGGTCTAACACAGCAACTCTATGACAAAGGCACCACTCCCTGTCTTATGGGGGTGAAGATAGCATCAGAGGGATTAGGCTACTTGTCAAGGTCTTGTGCCTGTTAAGTGATCAGGTGTCCTGATGCCAGAGCCTCCCAACCGGCAGCACAAACTATCTTTTTAAGGTCAGTTCACATAGGAAGATCCAAATTAAGTGAATTAAACAATTAAACTTACTTTAAAATAATCTTCAAACTCTAAAGTACCTAGTGAGGACTAAATAGTCAACATCAAGCTCCCTAAAATGTACTTAATTTTGGAAAAATTTGTACAATAAATAATTTTGAAAGGATGGATTTATATAAATAATAAAGGCATCATGGGCTCTTAGACAGTGACTGATTCCTTACCTAAGTAAATAAGGATCTAGTGAAACATGATATCCTTCTACCCAGCCTAGACTTGGTCCCACCTTATCACACAGTTCCACCTTTCATACATCTGCCCTAGCATAGTTCTCAATGCATAACAAATTCTTGGCAATTCACCATTCCCCTTCTCAATAAAAATTCAAAACTGGTGAATCATGTAGGAGGACACTTTATCTTACAGTGATGCACCTTCTTCATGAGCCATGCCACAACTTGTACCTTCTTTGTAATTCTACAAAGAAAGGATTATGAAGATAATGAATAATTAAGTGGTCCATATCTGTCTGTTGGAGCAATGGCCCAAGGCAAGTCATATTACCAAAGATGGGCTGGCCTGGAGTTCTCCTTAGGTCAAAAGAGAATGGATAGAACCACATCCACACTCAGGTACAGAGAGGCTAATTCATTGAAAGTGGATTAACTCTTGACAACAAAGACTAAAAGCAGAACTTCAGGAATCTGAGAAAGAAATGGCTACAGAGAGTGTGATATCATTTTAGTAGTTCCAAGGCATTAAGGGGCACAAGAATCTGTTCTGAGTCTCAAAGTCACACTGTTTAGAAAGATGGTTTCATGTCTTTGCATAATTGCAACATCTAATTCTTAAATCTTGTTTCTAATCTGCACTTAATATCAGATTCTGTCACTTAACTGCTGTGGACAAAATTCCCTCTTGCCTGTTAAACCTCAGTTTACTTCTTTGTAGTTCTAAGATAACAATGCCCATCTTCACTTGCTCTGCCCAAATGACAAGGGCTGCTGGGATAATTAAATGAGGCAAATACACGAAGCACGGTGTACACCAGGAACTCCATCTCTGTGAGCTATCGTAATTTATGAGATTGCTATTGATTTACTTCATGGGACTCAGTGAGCTCTAAATGTCGCCTATTTCTTTGCTGAAGATTTAAAATCACTTTAAAACAATAAATATTTAAAATATAGTCAAGAATCACTCTTATCCAATAAAAATGATCCAATACTATTTAGCACCTCTCCTGAGGTATTATTCCTAAGGGGCAAAGCATATAAAGATCAGAAAACATCTAAAGGCTATATATATATATATATATATATATATATATATATATATATTTGGGAAAAAAATTTTTTTAGAAAAGAAGCCATTTTTTAAAATGCTGGTTCAAATTAAAGACGTTTTTCATCATTATTTAAAATGTTTAAAAATCCATGAAAGTAGGAGAAAATGTTCTTGGTCCTAGGTAATGCCTGAGAATTTTTCTTTTAATGTGATGAATTTCTTTTATTTTCAAAATTTTACTGCATTGACCTTGAACAATTCAAATTAATTTAGCATGTATTTCTTGAGTATCTTCTTTGCATTAAGCATTGCTAAACACCACAGGAGAAAGGAAGATAAGGAAAACACTCCTTTTATACAAAGATTACAATTTAACAAGAAGACTAAGATAAGCGTACAATTAATTACAATAAGATAAGGGTCAGAAGAAAGGTCAAAGGAAAGAGAACTACAACTGAGATTCATGAAAGACTTTACAGAGAACTGGGAAAAAGAAAAGATGGCTTTAGATTCACAGGCAGAGGGAAAAGCAAATGCAAAAGTAGATTCATTAAAGATGTTTTTCATCATTTTTAAAAATGTTTAAAAATCCATGCAAGGGGGTGAAAATGCAGCAAGTACTCAAGGACCATTCAGAATTTCAATTTGGCTGACATTAGAAAGACTTCTACAGTGCTGGTACATTTACACTACCAAAGAGATGCAGCAAAGAATAGTTTTTTTGTTAAATAGTTGAAAATGAAGATGCCAACTCCTGGCAGGAGGAAAAGAAGTGAGGTCAAGGAAAGGTACAGGTGAAAACAAGATGGGCCAATTATTAATGGTCACACTTGTAAGGCTGAGGGCTTATACTCTCTTCTCCACCTACTTGTATATCTGAAATCCCCCATTAAAAATTTGTTTAAATGCCAGGCGCAGTGACTCACACTTGCAATCCCAGTGACTTGAGCAGGCTAAGACAGGAGGATGGCAAGTTCAAGGCCAACCTCAGCAACTGAATGAGATGTGATTCTGCAATCTGTAATTGGGGTATAAATGGGAGTTCATACCCACTTGAATCTAATGTATGAAATATGATATGTCAAGAGCTTTGTAATGTTTTGAACAACCAATAATAAAAAAAAAGAAAAGAAAAAGGGCTGTGAATGTAGCTCAGCGGTAAAGCTCCACACAGTTCAAACCCCAGCACCCTTAACCCCCAAAAAGTTAAAAAAAAATGAAGACCAGTCAATCTAGGGAGCTGTTCAGCTGATGGCTTCTGAAGTGATGGTGCTAAAGAGCTTTCTAACCTCCTGGTCAACTGTAGGGGAAGGATTGGAATAGACTCCACAGAGAAGTCCACACAGCACAATGTGATTACAGTTACAAGTGTGCCTGTTCTGGGTTTCCAATGCCTTACTCTCTTCACCTGTTCTTCCACTTCCTATTGGGAGAAAGCAGCAGAATTCTACTACCAGGCACGTTGGTGTCAGTCTAAGAAAAGTGGAGACAATGTGACCTCAATGTATCTTGTGTAAAAATATCCACAGGGGTTGATTTTAGACATATAAAATCTAGTATTTGTTCATGTTGGAAAACTTGTAAGAAAATCTAAAAGTCAACTGTATCCCACCACCAAGAGAAAACCACTCAACATTTTGGCAAATCCAATGCCTATGTCCAGACAGATGCCCACTCATATATTTATGTACATGCTTTCTCTCCTCAGAAACAGGATTGCTGGGAAATAGTCCCATGTAATCTGCTTATTAGTTTAAAAACTGTATAATAGCAATTTTATAACACCAGTATAAGGGTTATAACAGCCCATTAAAAGACGCTTTGATCTAGTGCTTCCAACTTTGCACAGGAGTTTAAGCCAAACATTAATATTGTTTTGACTTGAGACAGCTCAGTCTCAATGCTATTTGAGTCGATATATACTACTATTATATACTCTAGTTAGGAAATGTGACGTGACAATGGAAGTAGTTTGTCGTACTGGGGGAGAAGGGTGGTGGTAGTATTCTTACCATAGAAATAATACCATCTTCCTTTTGAAAATATAGGTGTTGAGATTTTAGTTTTTTGTTTTGTTTTTAAGTTGTAAAAACTATGTATGAATTTTGTTCCAGACATCTAGTATTACAAAAAATAACAAGTAAAATTTCCCTGCCTTCCTTCCATTCCATTCCACTTCTCAGAACTGGCTATTGTTAGCAGTTGTACATCTGTTTATCATACAATTATGAGGCTACTTTAAAATACATAAAATGTATAATCACATGTATATTCAATTTATGTACATATAAAGATATACAACTGTGCATGTATATACATGTAAACACAGTATACACACACCACAACAATGTGTAAGATACACAAATATCAGGAAGATTTTTCTTTCTTTTTGAATATTTCCTTTTTCCCTGCCCCTGAAATAAAGACAGCTGTTAAGAGATGCTACTGTTTTTTGCATGACACACTAGATCAGACTACAGGTCCACCCACTCGAGCATAATATATGGGAGATGGCTCCAGAAAAGGAGTTAGGAGTAAAGATTTCCTCACTATCCATGGCTGTGTCCTCAAAACTTGAAAATACCTGGGCTTTCTTTAAACAATCTACCATGGATTCTTCTATGATTGACTCCAAATACTTTCCAGTTCTGACTGCCAGCTGAATCCATCTTGGAGACTCAGGTCCCTGGTATTCATGCATAAAGTCCTGAGGAATTCTTGGTCTATGAAAATACCTCCTTGAAACACGACTCCTGTTCTCATATTCTAGGAAAAAAATCTGCAAACTACAGCCTAATGCCTGTTTTTGCAAATAAAATTTTACTGGAACACAGTCACGCTCCTTTGTTTCCATACTGTCTATGGCTGCTTTCATAGAACAGCAGTAGAGCTGAGTAATTGCAATAGAGACTGTATATCCCACAAAGCCTAAAAGTTTTACTATCTGCCCCTTTGCACAAAAAGTTTGCTGATCCATATTCCAAGATAAGTTCAAAACACACTGTGTTTTGTCTATCAAAGATTGCGAAGGACTTGAATCACCCACCCCATAACTAGTGTGTTGGTCCAGGCTAAAGAGTCTGTTTTCTATTAAAAACAAATCAAAAGCAACTTGGCTTTGACAGTAGTAGTAGTGTGCAGGTAAACTTTGAACAATCTGCTCTCCAGGGGAAAAGAGCCCAGATTTGCAGCACTGGCCTATTTCCATGATGTAAGTGTTACTATTGTGGCTTCTTTTAAGCTAAAAAAACTAAAAACAAAACAAAACAAACAAAAAAACTAAACATTAGAAGCAACCAAAGCCAACCTGTGAGTCTCACTGAATTTTTCAGGAGGCCAGCAAGATACATCATAAAATGAAGAATATGCACAAATAACTAGCTGCAGTAAACCACTGGTTATCTGAGACACCTGCTATCAATGGTCCAGCTCCTTACTTTAAAGTCAAAGGCACTAAGGCCCAGAGAAGTATCTTCCACAAATCTGGCTCAGTGAGTAGCATTAAGTTGGAAGTAATTTCTCTATATAGAGTCTGGCTGCCTCAAAGAGAGTTACCTCTTCAATAAAAGGGTAAAAGGCAAAGAAGTTGTTGCCAGGCACAAGTTCATAAATGTTGGTTTTTATCATCACCTTCACAGTGTGGGACTCTGGTTGCTTTAGCTCATGTTTTTGAAGCACACTTCTGATAGGAATATTGCTCTTCACATAGGGCCATGTTTTATTAATACTCTGACAAATGATTATCCCAATTAACCAGCAGCTTCCTAAGCTATTAGAAAGATAGAGACTGCATCTTTTGCACTCATTACTTTTCTAGCTGGTACAGAACTGGAAATGTGGTAAATAGGTGGTCAACAAGTATCTACTGAAAAGATGAAGGACAGATACTCCACAATCAAAGTGGAGTCTTATTCAAAGAACCCAACATGTACTCCAAGTTTAGATCACATTCTTTTCTCCCACCTGAGGACTGTGCATTTCTAAAGTACTGGCTGCAGTGTCCAAACTGCAGTGTCCATTGAAGCAGTACAAGCTCTTTGGGTAAAAGATACCTGGGTTAGAGAATTTTTTCCTTTGATTATACACTATATAGTCATATATGTATATAGTATATCTGTATACTATATATAGTATATATTTTCTATTTTAAACATGTGTTGTCAGAGGATGAAATCAAGGAAAGAATTCAGTGAAGGATCCCACCTACCACACAACAAAATGCTGGACAATTGCTTTCCAGTAGAGGCCAAGGAATGACCATACACAGTGACTCACCTTTAAAAGTGAAAAGTGAAAGAACACCAAGATTGGTAAGCATATTCCAACAAACTCAAGGTTAATAACTACCCAAGTGCAAATAGAAATGAACACAAGGAAAGGAGGCAAGAGCATGTCTCTATTACTTTGGAAATAACTTCTCAACTATTGGTAATTCTCACTCTAACCTCTACACACTTGGCATGGTCACCTCATTGGCACTTCTCTGAACCCACTGATCCTGTTTGCCACAAAACAGCTGTAATCCTGATGCACACACAGGTCAGGTCTGCAGGCACAGAAGCAACCAAAGGCACCTGTGAATCTTGCTGAGTTTTTCAGGAGGCCTCCAAGATACATCATAAAATGAGAGGACCTAGTATTTGGTTTCAAAGTGAGGTCAAGCTTGATCCCACAAATCAGAGGTTAACCCTATCCATGGCATGTGGTGGGTTGTGCTCCCATTTAAGAAGAACCCCCCAAACAAGAAGCAGGCCCAGTGAATTAAGTCTTTAAAGCATTTCCTCCCCTCTGGTTCTAAAAATATTGCAAGGTCTGCAAGTTCAAAACCACTTTTATAATAATACTAAGATGTTATTTGCTTTTATCATTTTCACATTCTCAGGAGTCCACTGTGGAGGTCTCCAGAAGTTACATGACATGTGATAGTGCAAGAGACTGAATAAAGCAGATACAAGAATCCAGTTTTCTTTTATTGAGCCAGACATTAAAAGAGGTTTGCAGAAATGTAAAACAATGCCATTATTCTTGATAAGTTTCTGTTCTGGAAAATACAGGTTTTTTTTTTCATAAAAAAATGTTAAGATATAACTGGTCTATTATTTTAAAATGTTATTAAATACTGTAAAAGGTTCTCGGTTTTAATTATATATGGCAAATATCAACCTATACAACTCACATAAACAAAGGTTCCTTATGATACTAATTCTTAAGGGGGTAAAGAATATCGAGTCCAAAAAAAGTTTGGAAACTTCTGTCCTAGAGATTGTCCCCTGTAATAAGAGTTATGTGTTCTGCACATAGGAAGACGTGCCATTCCGGTATGCTGATCAAGTAGGGAAGGCAGCCGGTCTCCTTAGAATTTGGGGTCCATTAGGGTGGGCTTTGTGTCCCACCCCTTCCAGAGGTCCTCCTCCCTCACCCCATTTCCTCTTGATGGGGATTCCCAGACCTGCCACACAGGCTCAGGGACGATGACCCGCCATCCAGGCTCGGGACGGACTCCTGGGTGAGGCCCAAACACCCTGGGGTCAGGACTCCGCGCGGCCCGCACTGCCTCGCCGAGGGCTCCCGGGCAGCATGCGCAGGGCCAAAGTTAAGGACCCCAAGGAGAGGCTCTCCGGTCTCCGTTGCGACGGCAACTGAGGGATGGCGGGGAGACCACTCCCCAGGAACACGTCCCCTCGGCCTCCCCCAGCTCTGCCCGACTCCCCCGGGCCGCTCTGCCTCGCGCGCTGGGAAAAGGCCCTCACCAACTCCCGGGAGGGCTCTGTGGCCGGCGTCCCCGCCGGGGGAGTCAATCGGGACGAATTGGTACTCACCAGGGACAGCACGGCGGGGCTCCGGCGACTAGCGAGCCGGGACAGAGCAGCGGGCGCACTAGCAGGCGGTCCCTTCCACCGCCTCCGCGATCCTCCTCCGCCGCCCCTGGCCGCCGGCCGCCGGGAGGAGCAGGGGCGGGGCGGACGCCGGCCGGAACCAGCCCGGCCGCGGACGGGGCGGGGCTTCCACAGGGCCCCGCCCCGCCCCCCAGCGGCCCGGGAACTTCGCCCCGGGCGGGACTCTAGTTGCTAGTGGTTGGCCGCAGAAAGTGGGGAGACGCGTCTTTCCACAGGGCTCGCTCGCCGGCCCTGGTCCCGGGGCTAGGGTGATGGTCGCTCTCCTTGGGGCCTAGGGTGTGACTGCTCAGCTCGCGCTAGGGCCGGAAAGCAATGCAGTTTTTGTTTTTTTTCTTTTTGTACTGGAGATTGAACTCAGGGGTACTTAATCACTGAGCCACATCTTCTGCCATTTTTATGTTTTTATTTTTGAAATAGAGTCTCGCTAAATTGCTGAGGCTGCTTTGAATTTGCGTTCCTCCTGCCTCAGCCTCAGGAACCGTTGGGATTATAGGTTTGGGGCGTCACGCCTGGCAAAGAAATGCAGCTTAAAAAATGATATTAAATATTTTGCCATAACTGTAGAGGCTTCACTAACTGGCTGCTCCTGCATCTGATTATCTTGCTCTACCCTTGTCTCCTTGCCCTTCTCCCCATTTCATCCTTCACCTCCCATCCCTACCCCCGCCTTGATTCTTTGCTCAAAGTTATGCCAAGTGGGACTCTGGTTTAGGAATGCAACATTTCTAGTATGAATGTATTCTTTTCAACTTGTGACCACACTTCACTCCGTAATTCATGGTGTTCTCAGATCTGTAGCAAATGGCTTGGGCCTTCTCCAGACATGCTTTAGGTGCTGGTTGGAGTTGTGCCCTGTAGGTAACTGTGAGTCAGAAAAGCGATTATATCTTTGTAGGTGAAAGGCGGTGATGTTTTCTTGCCCAAATTATTTGGGAAAATCATTGTAGTTTTCTATCTGAATGAACAACTAATAGCTAGGAATGGAACCACCATTTGACCCTGCTATTGCCCTTCTCGGACTGTTCCCTGAAGACCTTAAAAGAGCATGCTACAGGGATACTGCCACATCGATGTTCATAGCAGCACAATTCACAATAGCTAGACTGTGGAACCAACCCAGATGCCCTTCAATAGATGAATGGATAAAAAAAATGTGGCATCTATACACAATGGAGTACTATGCAGCAATAAAAAATGACAAAATCATAGAATTTGCAGGGAAATGGATGGCACTAGAGCAGATTATGCTTAGTGAAGCTAGCCAATCCCTAAAAAACAAATACCAAATGTCTTCTTTGATATAATGAGAGCAACTATGAACAGAGCAGGGAGGAAGAGCAGGAAGAAAAGATTAACATTAAACAGAGACATGAGATGGGAGGGAAAGGGAGAGAAAAGGGAAATTGCATGGAAATGAAGGGAGACCCTCATTGCTATACAAAATTACATATAAGAGGTTGTGAGGGGAATGGGAAAATAAACAAGGAGAGAAATGAATTACAGTAGATGGGGTAGAGAGAGAAGATGGGAGGGGAGGGGAGGGGGGATAGTAGGGGATAGGAAAGGTAGCAGAATACAACAATTACTAATAGGGCATTATGTAAAATTGTGGATGTGTAACCGACGTGATTCTGCAATCTGCATTTGGGGTAAAATTGGGAGTTCATAACCCATTTCAATCTAATGTATGAAATATTATATGTCAAGAGCTTTGTAATGTTGTGAACAACCAATAAAAAAATAAAAAAAATAATAACAACCACTATCAGCAATCATTTACTGCCTCCACTTGGCCCAAAGCCCTGTGGCTGGATCTTTACTAATGTCTATTCAATTCATTTCATGCTTCCAACCACCTAGGAAGTGAAGACTTCAGAGCTGTGAAATGTGGCACAGCTGAATTCAGTCCTCTGACTTCCACAGCAGCATCTCCCCAAACAAGCTACACTGTAGGGCACACCTACCTGGTGATATTCAATTTTGAAAGGATGGGGGTGGTGTTACTGTATTTCCAATAGTAGAAGACAGTTTCTTTCATCCATTTCCCAAATCCCATCCTTTCATATTCATTAAATTTCCTTAAATGTTCACCATATGCTAGAGGTTTACCATAAAACCTGAAAAATAATAATGCTAGTGTCTTCTCAAAAGTTAAGGAGAGTATAGGGAAGGTGAGAGTGGATAGTAGGCTGTGGAGTAGGGCCAGAACATGTCCAGCTAAATTTTGATTTGTACTGAGGCAGCCCTTCAGAAAGCAGAATGTTTTAATGTTCAACACCAACATACATATAACTGATAATCTTGACCCAAAGTAATTAAAACAGGGCCATAAAAGGAATGGAGATTAGTAAGCACCTTAGCCAAATCATGAAGGGAATATTTTTCACATCTCTCCACTCTTTGACATGTTATCAGTGACATGCTGGTTGAGAATCCAGTGGCCTCCCTTCTGTTCTTGTTCTTCCTTCTGCTCTGTAGTATTTGGCAGCAGTGATTAATCCTTGAAATTTTAAACTCCTTTTAATTTTTCAGCTCTCTATTTTTATAATTCACCTCTTCCCTTTTTAATCCCTCTTTCTTTAGGCTCTTTCAGTATTATCTGTCTTCTCTTGCATTTCCTGCCACTCTGCACACTGATGAGTTTTCCTTTGTCTATTTTCTCACCAATGCAAACTCCTATCACTTGCAGCTGAAGCCTGCTGTCCTTCATTGGTCTTACTTCTTCTGATCCTCACACTCTATTTCTAGCCATTTGTAGTATCACCACTTTGACATTCCAAAGGCGTCTGTCATTCATCACATCTAAAATGGAAAGTTATTATACTCTAACCATCTGTCCGTCCTCTCCTATCCATCCAGTTTCTTCCTCATTCTGAATCCTACATCTCCAGTTGGATCCCATCGTTTGTTAAGAAAGCTAAATACATGGGTTGAGAAACACATCACTGTGCTCACACAGGGTCTAAGTATTTCTGACATGGTACCAAAGGTTCTGCTAGTGGCCCAGCAGAGTGCATATACTTTATGGACCTTCTGAGAGGAAGCCACTCAAACATGATAACTACAAAAACAACAAAGATTCTGTTGGAGATTGTTAAGCTGAGGAGTGCCTCATTGTATTCCACACTGATTTTAGTTGTAGTCCTGTGTGGTTAAACATTGGGAATACATTCTCAAAATGCATCCTTAGGCACTTTTGTTGTGCAAACATCATAGAGTGTATTTACATGAACTAAGATGTCTACAAATGTCACTAGGTGATGTAATCTTTTGTGACCATCAGCCTGTTATTGACTGAGACATATGTGGTACATGACTGTACTTTTATAAACTGGACTTAGTTGATTAAAAGGTCTGAAGAACTACATCCCAACTGACTTTATATCATGATTTGCAATTGATGGTACACTTTCATACACATGGACTTAATAGAAAAGAAGTGGTATAAGAGAAGGACAAATCTGCATGATGACTCAAACTTTGGAGTGCACTGAAAACATACATACTTTACTCTTTAGGCTGAGTTTCATGGAATCAATCAGAGACACACCGTATGAGAAATACTGGTGGTACTTCTCAGATTTTGGATGTTTCCCAGAATCATTAGAGGACACTTATTAAAAATACAGCTGCCTGTATTCCCTATATCCTAGGATGTCTGATTTGTTAGAGTAGGGGCAGGATCTATGCTCAGATTCTGAGAAAGTTAAGATTTTACTACAGGAGTTTCTGCTTTAGCATATCTGTAGATTGTCACCAGGGATCTGATACCTATAAATATAAACTCCATGAAGGTCAGAGGACCATGTCAGTTTGTTCATCACCCCCAACACAGAGCCTGGCACATAGTAGGTGCTCAATGCAGTTTTATCAATTCTGACTCACTGTGGGCTTCTTTGTTTTGTGTATTCTTTGGCTCTCTGTTGCCCTGCATGTGATTCAGGGTTCCTCCATGTGGTTCAGGGTTCACAGAGGGATGACATTTGTTTGACAAGGAAAGGAGAAGTATAATGTCATCCTGAACTTCCTGCTTGAAGGGACTCTAGGATCTCTAACATTTTCAATAATGTATATCTTTTTCATACCAGAGAAAGTTTGAAATAAATACTTTCTGTTCCTCTAAAAACCAGAAAGCTATATTTGTATAAGAAAAGGCAAGGTTCAGTCTCCTCTTGGCCCCAACTCTGCCACATTTCCACATACTTAATTTCCCTTCTCTTTCTTAATGTTTAAGCATTAAAATATCCCTGGGTGGTTTCCCAGAGACTTCTGGCCAGCTGCTTCTAGTTAAGCACCATTTCTCTCCAAATAGCCAACAATAAAACCCAAACCTTATTAAATGTCCCACTAAATATTCACGACCACCATTTGAGGCTGGGAACATTACTGTTCATACATAGATAATAAAATTGAGGTTCACAGTAGTTACATAATTTACTTCAGGTCGAAAATTCCTGACTGATAATCCTGGGGTCTGAATGGAGGCTGATCTCACCCTCACCCTATACTTTTTAACTTTTAGGCTCCTCTCACCCTATACTTTTGACTTTTAAGCAACAAAAGAGCTGGAAGTTAGAATATATATATATATATATATATATATATATATATATATATATATATATATATATAATTTGTAGAAAAGAAGACTTAAATGTACTAGGAGAGAACGCCAATCACCATATAGTCTAGAATTCCTCACTTATTTTCAGGGCCTATTTTCCCTGGTGATAGTAAGGGCATCCTTGTTGCAGCCTTATAATTTGGGAGCACCCAGGTAAAATAATCTGGGGATGAAGGTGTTGGAAATCTGGAGACAACTAAAGTATGAATTTCAGGATTTGCACATAAAAATTAGGTATCTAGCACCATCTTTCACATGTTATTTTGCTGTATAAGTTTTGAATGTGTTATTTATATATATATATATATATATATATATATATATGTATATGTGTGTGTATGTGTGTATATATATATATATATATATATATATATATATATTTTTTTTTTTTCATTCCAGAGTAGAGGGGGAATCTGCAGGATTGATCTATTAATTTTTTTTCATGTACAGAAAATGTAATTTTATGAGGTTGCTGATACTGATTTTCTTATTTTATTCCAAGAAAATGATTGATAACTTTGACATATGAGAATGGGGGAAAATTTTGCTAATTCGTTCATAATTTGGCTCATTTCTATTACCAGTTTTTGAAGAGCTTGCTTTCACATATCAGTTTAAATCATTTTTAAAATGGAAAATCCTAGCTTTTGCACCATTTTCCTCCATTCTTGGTGGTAGGAAACAACAAAAAATATCAAGGTACATGTGTCTATTCCCTGTTAAGCCTTCAAAGTATCTGAAAGACTAAATAAAAAAGATGACGGTCAGCTACTGCCCTCTGTTGATAGAGTGTGAATTTGCAGTAAACACATTGCCAATTTCAAAGAGCAGAGAGGATGGTTAGGGTTAAGAGAGTGAATGTTAAGAAAACACTAATGGACTAAGAAATTTACTTGTGTCTTAATTTCATAGTTGCTGCACACCCTAGAAATTAAAGAGAAGAAACTTATTTGGTCAACAAACTGGCTTCACTTGGTGTGAAGGATGCAAAATCAAACATGATTAAATCAATTCCTTCTCTGAGGATTTATTGTTATTATTTTCCAGGAACTCCTTCAATATTGTTTTAATATTTATCCAAGACATTACAGCTTTTCTGGTGCGGGGTACTTGGGATTGAACTCAGGGGAACTCAATCACTAAGCCACATCCCCAAACTTTTTTGTATATTATTTAGAGACAGGGTCTCACTGAGTTGCTTAGGACCTGAGTCGCTGAGGCTGGTTTTGAACTCACAATTCTCCTGCATCAGCCTCCCAAGCCTCTGGGATTACAGCTGAGCACATGGTACAGCATTCATCCTTGGAGTATCAAAATATAATGTTGTTTACTTTTTCCTGAATAATGCCAGGTTCTTATAACATTCCATTTTGACCCTTCTTTAAATTTTTATGCCATTTTAATCTTTTATTTCATACACATATGTGCTAACTCTTCAAGACATTACTATTGTTTTATGTAGTTAAGATTTATTTATCAAGACTTAAGCACATACTTGCCATTTTTGTTGTTCTTCATTCCTTACTGTCTGGCTTTCCTTCTGGAATTATTTTCTCCTATTTAATTACTAATTCTCTTAATATTTTCAGAAGTGTGAGTCTGTTGAGGGCAGTTTTCTCAGGTTTATTTTACTATTGTTTCTGAAGGGTATTTTTTTCTGGATATTAAATTCTAGGCTGGCAGTGATTTTCTCTCAGTTTTTTTTAAAAAATATTTACATCTGCTGGCTTCCATACGTTTTCATGGAGAAGTACACTGCTCACCTAAAACCTCCTCCTCTGAAGGTAAGAGGTCTTCTTCTCTGGCTACCTTTATAATCTTCTGTTGTCTTTGATTTTCACTAGTTTGAATTTTCCATAAACATATTTTATTATTTTTTCTGCTTGGTATTCATTGGACTTATTGAATTTTTGTGATATGAAAACAGTGGTCAACTGGTAGGGTACACTGCTTGCTGAGTTTCCCTACATGGCCCCTGTAGGCCAAGGAAGGAGACACACTGAGTCTCTGCAAATTTTATAAACTCCCTTTTTGTATAGTAGTTTCCCATTATAGGTATAACAAATTACCAAAAAATTACTGGTCAGTAAATAATGATAGTTTGAGTTCTTCTTTTCCTATTTGTATCCTTTTAATTTCTTTCATCTGTCCAATTACTCTGTCTAGAGTTTCCAGATCTATGTTGAATAGAAGTGGTGAAAGAGGGCATCCCTGTCTTGTTCCAGTTTTTAGGGGGAATCCTTTCAATTTTTCTCCATTTAGAATGATGTTGGCCTTGGGCAGCATAGATAGCTTTTACAATGTTGAGATATGTTCCTGTTATCCCTAGATTTTTTAGTGTTTTGAACATGAAGCGGTGCTGTATTTTGTCAAAAGCTTTTTCTGCATCTATTGAGATGATCATGTGATTCTTATCTTTATGTCTATTGATGTGATGAATTACATTTATTGATTTCCATATGTTAAACCAACCTTGCATCCCTGGGATGAACCCCACTTGATTGTGGTGCACTATCTTTTTAATATGTTTTTGTATTTAGTTTGACAGAATTTTATTGAGAATTTTTGCATCTATGTTCATTAGAGATATTGGCCTGAAGTTTTTTTGATATATCTTTGTCTGGTTTTGGTATCAGGATGATATTGGCCTCACAGAATGAGTTTGGAAGGGTTCCCTTTTTTACATTTCATGGAATAATTTGAGGAGTATTGGTATTAGTTTTTTGAAGGTCTTGTAGAACTCATTGTGAATCCTGGGCTTTTCTTGGTGGTAGGCTTTTGATGGTATCTTCTTTTTCATTGCTTGAAATTACTCTACTTAAATTGTGTTTATACTCCTGATTTAGTTTGGGTAGATCATATGACTCTAGAAATTTGTTGATGTCTTCAAGATTTTCTATTTTATTGGAGTATAAACTTCCAAAACAATTTCAAATTATCTTCTGTATTTCAGTAGTGTCTCTATTGATATTTACTTTTTCATCATGAGTTTTAGTAATTTGAGCTTTGTCTCTCCTTCTCTTGTTAGGGTGGCTAAGAGTTTATTAACTGTATTTATTTTTTAAAGAACCAATTTTTTGTTTTGTCAATTTTTTCAATTGTTTCTTTTGTTTTAATTTCATTGATGTCAGCTCTGATTTTAATTATTTCCTGTATTTTACTACTTTGGGTGCTGATTTGTTCTTTTTTTTAGGGCTTTGAGATGTAAAGTTAGGTCATTTATTTGTTGATTTCTTATTCTTTTAAGGATGAACTCCATGCAATGAACTTTCCTCCTACGAATGCCTTCAGAGTGTTCCAGAGATTATAAGGTAGTTCTACTTTTAATTTTTTGAGGAATCTCCATATTATTTCCATTATTACTATATGATTTACATTTCCATCAACAGGGGCTGGGAATGTAGCTCAATAGTTGAGTGCTTGCCTAGCATGTTTGAGGCCCTGAATTTGATCCCTAACACTTTAAACCAAACCCAAACAATAAAATTCCCACACTAGTGTACAGGACTTTCCAACAAAATGCTTTGTTAAACATTTAGATTTTTTGTCATTAGATGGCTCCACTAAGTAATAGATAATTATTATGTTTTATACACTGTTTCATAGTATAGAAAAATATTGAAATTATGATAGTTTTCCCTTTTTCACACTTGTAAAATGGTATTGATAATGCTCATGCAATACTTCGAAACTGCACAGAAGCAAGACTGACTCAGATAAATAAGAAAATTCTGTGTCCAAGGATAAAGTAACTGTGCAAAATGCCCTAAACCATTTGTTGGCAAAAGCAATACGCTTTCTCAACACTTAAAGTAGAGAAATCTTGTTTTTTTTAATCTCTTCAAATTTTACAGTTTATTATACTCAGATTTGAGTCCAGAACAGCTTTTGCTATAAAATAAACCTTACTGTTAAAGGTTCTTATTTGCTTATTTTGAGATAATAGATATAAAAGGGAACATCTAGAAAAATCTCCATAGGTTGTTTTCATTTCATATGTATTTTTGACATTCATACATATTTTTATGAAAGCAAATTTGTCACTTAATATTTTTTTTTACCTTTAAAACATAGCCATGGTGATTCACACCTATAATTCCATCCAGTAGCTCAACTGGGGAGGTTCAGGCAGGAGGATTGCAAGTTTGAGGCCAGCATGCATAACTTAGATAGACCGTCTCTCAAAATTAAAAAATTAAAAAGGCCCTGGTTGTGACTCAGTAGTAGAGCAGCCCTGGGTTCAATCTTCAGTACTGCCAATTTTTTTATACTTTACTAATTAAATAATTGTTTTTCTTGATTTATCTATAGTCTCCTCAATATGATATTCTTTTTAGACTACATTGCTTTTCTCATTTTTAGATGAGGAAACCAAAACATTCTTCCCAACTTTGCCCTAAGTTAAATATTAGCTCAGTATCCCCTCCTAATAATACCCTCTAGGAGGAGGCTTATGGCCCTTCAGGGCCTGTTTCAATCCCCAAACTGAGCAGGGAGAGGCCTATAACCTCATCACGTTTCTCCAGTTCAAAACCCCCCTTATCAGAATGGCCCCAATTTATATGGCTCCCTGCTAGAGAGTCTGGGGAGCATAAGCTAATTTGAGTTCGTGCTGAATATCTAGATATACTTCCTGCTAGGGAAAATTACTTGGAGATACATCTCCTTACATTCCAAACACATTTTCCACTGCGTTTCGAAATCTTTGAAATCTGTAAAGGCTAAGTCATCATATAAATATCAGTGCTATTAACAATCACAGAATTAATAAGAATAATAATGAGCACAAGTGTGTAAAATGCCAGCCTTAGCATAAACGTGATGATACCTCTGTGTGTGACATTTCTGTTTTGCCACAGGGAAAAGCTCTGTGAGCTAGTTACCTAAGTATAGCCAATACTTTATTTCTGTAAATAAATTGCTCATTATCTTATTTTTTGGGTAACTTTTGAAGAATATATTGTTGTGTGGTGAAATATAAAAGTTGTTTTAAACAAAAGGGAAATGAACAACAATTCTATATATCACTTTCATTATCATTATAAAAGTAAGACATGTTCACTTCAAAAAACCTTGAAACACACACACACACACACACACACACACACACACACACACACTCCTCTTTGAAACTACCATCCATGGATTACCTATCAGTTAATAAGTTTAGTTCTATTATCTATCTCATTAAGTGAGGAACAAAGAGTAGGTAGTTTTACATTGCATTTTCCTCAAACCTAACACCAAACCTTTTCTCAGCTTTTTGAAAGTTAATTTAAAACACAACTTTTGTGTTGTGGCAGTATGGCCACATAATGTAATACTACTTGACTATGACAAGGAACAAATGATTGATACATGAAACAACAAGGAAGAATTTCAAAACGATTATTATGAGTGAAAAAAGCAATTGATCATGGGTCACAGAATTGTGGAAAGTATAGCTGTGGATAAGATGGGGGGAACTATGGTAGCTGGATTTTGTCATTTTTTCCCCTTGTCTATGAAAAGTGGAACTATTTATTTATTTATTCATACATACATACATACATACATATATACCAGGGATTGAACCCAGGGGTGCTTAACCACCAAGCCACATCCCCAGCACCTCCTACCTTTTTGAGTTGCTCAAGGCCTTGCTAAGTTGCTGAGGCTGGTTTGAACTTGCAATTCTCTTGCGTCAACCTCCTGAGTCACTGGATTACAGGTGTGTGCCACTGTGCTTGGCCAAAAAAGTGAGTTTTTAAAGGTGATTTTGAAATTTGCATTTGCCATCTCTTTCCTATTATTTTCTTAAGATTTTTTCTGTGGTTTCCTTTTTCCCCTTTTTTTGGGGGTCAGAAGCTATACATTCTAAATTTATCCATTTACTTATTAATGTTAACATATCTTTTTAAAAATACTTTAATTAAATTAATTAATTAATTAATTAATGTGGTGCTGAGAATTGAACCCAGAGCTTTGCACATGCTAGGCAAGCGCTCTACCACTGAGCCACAACCCCAGCCCCTGAGCCACAACCCTAGACCCTAACATATCTTAAACTTTCAAAATTCTGCAAGACTGAAAGAGTACGGGAACAGGTAGATATTTAGGTTGTTGCAACATGGAAAACACTCAAATGCAGCTTCTTTCTGAGTAAGGATGACAAGGGGCAGGAACTCACACTACTGAAGACTTGCCCTGCTAATACCAACAAAGGTGATTAATGATGGCAGTGTTAAATGCAGAAATATATTTCTTGTTACTTAGTTAAATTAAGTGTTCCAGCTCCTTCCCAGATCCCAGACTAACTCATAAATACTGAGCAAGGTGCTTAGAGAGGCTTTTTCTGGAGGCTTGTATTGCCTAGGTGCACCAATGTAGAACAACTCAGTAATGTTTAGACATCTTTAGAAGAAGAAAAAGGAATTACCTGACAAAAGACTATTAATAGTCACAATGTGCCAGGCATGAGGTGCACACCTGTTATACCAGCAGCTCAGTAGGCTGAGGCAGGAGGTTCACAAGTTCAAAGCCAGCCTCAGCAATTTAGCAAGGTCCTAAGCAACTTAGTGACACCTTGTCTCAAAATAAAAAAATAAAAAATGGCTGGGGAAATGGTTCAGTGGTTAAATATCCCAGGGTCAATCCTTGGTATCAAAAAAATTCACAATGTTGATATTAATATTAGTAATAACAAATACATAGAATTTATTGCTTTATTATAATCTATAATAAATTTAAACTTATTTATATTTTTTATTAGGTTACATTTCTATCTTGGGTGGTAGATTTTTTTTCTTCATTGTTTTCTTTTTTTTATTATGTACGTTGAGCATACCTACCATCTATGTGACTTCCAAGTGACTTGATTTATTAAAATGTTCCTGCAGGGCAGATTTGCATTTGCATTTGATAGATGCCCCAGGATTATCATTGGAATCATTACACTTTATGTGATAATTTCTCAGATCAATATTTCCTATACCAACAGCATACTGGAGCATACTACATCTGGAGTACAAACAACCCAAAGAGCTTCACTTTTCTTATGAGGTTGCTATTAATTTGGTTTGGATGCCTAGCATACCCTGGCTCTCAACTCCCTCTTCACTTTTCGCTCCCTGGGGATTTCTCTTTCTCTTTTACTAATTCTTCCATGGATTCAAGTTTAAAAATATATTTTTTCCAGTATATAGAGATTTATGTGGGAGAACTTCAGACTTTTTACTTTGCCATCTAGGCAGAAGCTCTTTTTTATCACACAAATCATCCCAGTTTGCTTCCATCATTACCACTCGGTGGAAATTACTGTTGTCAGGCTTGTGAATGACTTCCACATTGCCAAACCAACAGTCGCCTTTCTTAGCCTTGTGATGGCAGTGGTCTTTTTTTTTTTTTTTGGTTTTATTTTTTTTATTAGTTGTTCAAAACATTACAAAGTTCTTGACATATCATATTTCATACATTTGATTCAAGTGGATTATGAACTCCCATTTTTACCCTATATACATAATGCAGATTCACATCAGTTCCATATCCACATTTTTACCTACTGCCGTACTAGTGTATGTTGTATTCTGCTGCCTTTCCTAATCTCTACTATCCCCCCTCCCCTCCCCTTCCCTCTCCTCCCATCTCCTCCCTTCCAGTCTTCTCTCCCTACCCCATCTACTGTAATTCATTTCTTTCTCTTGTTTTCCCCCCTTTCCCCTCACTTCCTCTTATATGTAATTTTGTATAACAATGAGAGTCTCCTTCCTTTACCATGCAATTTCCCTTCTCTCTCTTTTCCCCTCCCCCCTCTCCTCCCTGTTTAGTGGTGATCTTCTCATGCTCTTCCTTTCTATTCTGTTCTTAGTTGCTTTCCTTATACCAAAGAAGACATTTGGCATTTATTTTTTAGGGATAGGCTAGCTTCACTTAGCATAATCTGCTCTAGTGCCATCCCTTTCCCTGCAAATTCCATGATTTTGTCATTTTTTTAGTGTAGAGTAATACTCCATTGTGTGGTCTTATTTGCCTTCTAATTACACTTTCTTTCTTCAGACCCTCCTGACATGCTATTTACTCCACTGGCTACACTCTGTCAGTTTCTTTTGCTCTATCCTTGTACAGTCTTGTTTTAGTCAACTTTGTGACTAAAACACCTGACAAGAACAACTTAGAGGAGGAAATGTTTATTTTGGCTGACAGTTTCAGAGGATCAGTCCATGGTTGGCCAACTCCATAGCTCTGGTCTGATGTTGAGGCAGAACATCACGATGGATGTGGGTGGCAGAGGAAAGAAGAAAGCAGTTCAGGACATGGCAGTCAGGAAGTGGGGAGAGGAGAAGAGAGGGAGGAGGAGAGAGGGAGAAGGAGGAGGTGTGGGGGAGGGAGGAGGGAGAGGAGGAGGAGAAAGCGTGTGAGTGCACTCCATTCACCAGGGTCAAGATATAAACCCCAAAGGAACACCCCCAGTGATTTACTTCCTCAAGACATATCCCTACCTGCCCCAGTAACCCCTCCCCCAGTTAATTCATCCAAGTGGATTAATGCACAATTTAGGTGACAGCTCTCATTACCTAATCATTTCACCTCGGAACATTCTTGCATTGTTTCACGCATGAGTTCCTGTCAAAGTTGTCAGAATTAAAATGGAGTCACTTGTGCCAAGCCCTCAAAAAAGTAAGTAAATAAATAAATAAAAGATGGGAGGTTATGAAGGAGAGGATCTCATACCTGACACAAAGAAACATCACAAATGAATCTGTCAGGACCATGACCTGGCACAAAATCCAGGACAATATTACACACACACACACACACACACACACACACACACACACATACACACACAAACACATCCGCACACTTCTGCAAGGACATCTGCTCAGGAACTTTCTTTTTAGTCATGGACTGTTGTTACTCTTGTTATTGATTTTTATATACAAGGATAATTGTTTCAAAACAACATATATAAATCCCTTTTCATTTTACCTTTACAAACCCTTGCCTTCCTTTACCTCCTTAGATACACCCACATGCATTTCCATTACACACTCATTTACAAATAAAGTAATTGTCTTTGGGGAACCTTTCTCTGTTAGTTATTTTAAATGTTGGAGAGCATCAGGATTTTGCTGTGGGCCTTCTCTTTTCCATTTACTTTTTTTCTGGTGATCTCATCCACAATATTTGTTAATCACTTCCAAAATTAGATCTCCAATTGTAATTCTCTCCTAAGTTCTGAACTCATGTAACACACTCCCTACTTGAGATCTTCATCTCATACTTTAACTGCATCCAAACTTAATTGTCCAAAATAGAACCTGACTCCTACTTCCTTCAGAAATCCCCTCTTCCTTTCCCCAACTTTTTTGTTTGTTTGTTTTAATCTCAGGAAACAGCATAATCATCCACCTTATTTCTTAATAAGAGTTATTAATAATGAATTATTTCTTAATTCATCTCTGTTCCTCACATCCCACCTCCCATCTAAGTACAGTCAAGTTTTCCCTCCAAAATATCTCCCCATCTGTTTATTCCTCTCCATCTTCAAAATCATCTCCTTACCTCAGCCCACCAACATCTCCCTTCTACCCCTCTCAATAGCATTCCCTTGAGCAGCCTGCTTCCAGTCACATCCCACAACAATCCACAAAACTTTGAGATTTCCTTATTATGTGTAATTATAATTCACTAACAAAAGCACTAAAAATGAGGCAAAAACTATAAATCAGATTGCTTTGGTCTATTGTCAAATCTCTCAAATGGCTTCCAATAGCATTTTGAACAAAATCCAAATGCCTCACCTTCATCAACAATCCCTTACAATACTTTGAGTTTTGCCTCTGCTTCATCCCATGCCATGACCTCTCCTGGCTCATTGTGCTCTGACTTTGCTGGTCTTGCTTATCCTCACACTTGCCAGGTTTAAGCCCACCTCTAGGTTTCTGCTCTTTCTTACATGATAGGTTCCTCTGATCTTTCTGATCTCAAATCAGATGTCACCTCTTCCCCATATCACATCTAAGGTACACTGCAACTGACAGCCTCCATAATATATTCTGTTATATAACCTCTTTGTAATCTCCTTTACAGCACATTCTACGTACTGTATGATATATATCTTGTATTTTATTGATTATTGCCTTTTGGAATAACTAAGATGGACTTTAAAAAATAAACTATTTTTAGAGCAGTTTTAGGTTCACAGCAAATAGGAAAATCCCGAGAACTCTAATACATCATTCCCACTACTGACATCCTTGTACACAGTGGAGATTTTGTTGTAAATGATGAATCTACATGGACACATCATTATCACCTAAGTTCTTTGGTTTACATTAGGGTATTGGTATTGGACATTCTATGGATTTGGACAAATGCATATTGACATGTGTCTAGTATTGTGTATCATATTGGTAGTTTCACTGCCTTAAAAATACTCTGTACTCTGCCTATTTATTCTTCCCTCCCCACCAACTCCTGACAATCCCTGATTCTTAGGTTTGCTTTTTCTAGAATATAAGACAAGTGCAAAAAGTATGTAGTCTTTTCAGATTGGCTTCTTTCACTTAGCAATACATGTTTATGTTTATTCCATGTCTTCTCATGGCTTGCCAGTTTCTTTCTTTTCAGCACTGAATAATATTCCATTGTCTATAGGTAATCACAGTCATTTTATCCATTTATTTACTAGAAGAAGATTGACTTCGGATGCTTCCTAGGTTTGGAGATCATGGATAAAGCTGCTGTAAACATCTTTGTACAGGTTTTGTATGAACATAAACTTTTTCATCCATTTGGGTAAATACCTAGGAATGTGATTTCTGAATTTTATGTTAAGAGTATGTTTAGTTTGCTAAGAAACTGCCAAATTGTCTTCCAAAGTGACTGTACCATTTTATATCCCAATCAACATTGAGTAAGAGGTTAGAGTGGACTGCCTGGCTGATTCCTGTGGCCAAGTGTAGGTGGGCCAGCTGCCTGCCTGCTGCTGAGAGCCTTGGCAATTGTAGCTGCTCAGAACTGGCTGTTGGATCTTTTCTCCTTTTACAAATGTTTTAATTAGTACATTATAATTATATATATAATAGTGGGATTCATTGTGACATATTCATGTATGAAACATAAAATAATTTCCTTCAATTAATTTAGCAGTATTTCCCTTTTCCCTCTCTTCTTCCCTCCTCTTGGTCCACTTGCTCTACTCTTTTAATCTTCCATATATATTTCACTGGTGCATTATAATTATACATAAATATGGAATTCATTGTGATATATTCATATGTGCATATAGCATGTGAGAAAAAACCTTTGACACTGGACTGTCTGAGTCTGGCTTACTTCACCTAGCATGATATTCTTTAGTTCCATCCATTTTTGAGCAAATGACATAAATGCATTCTTTTTTATGGCTGAGTAGAACTCCATTTTGTGTGTGTGTGTGTGTGTGTGTGTGTGTGTGTGTGTGAGAGAGAGAGAGAGAGAGAGAGAGAGAGAGAGAGAGAGAGAGAGTATGCACGTATCTATCTCACATTTTCTTTATCCACTTGTCTATTGATGGGCACCTAGGCTGGTTCCATAATTTGGCTGTTGTAAATTGTACTGCTATAAACATTGAATGTATGCATTGCTATAGTATGCTGATTTCAGTTCTTTTGGATAAATACCAAGAAGTGGACAGCTGGGTCATGTGGTGGCTCCATTTGTAGTCTTTTGATGAATCTCCATACTGATTTCCATAGTGTCTGTACTAATATGCAGTTGTTGCATTTTATTTTTTGACCCACTCTACCAATTTCAATTTTTTATTGGTACATTTAGACTATTGACATTTAAGATGATTATTGATATAGCTGCATTAATATTTACCATATTTGTTATTTGTTATTTTTTAATTTTTTGTTCTTTGTTTCCTTAGGTCCTTGATCCACTTGGAGTTGAGTTCTGTGCATGATGAGAGATAGGGGTTTATTTTCATTTTGCTGCATATGGATTTCCAGTTTTCCCAGCAACATTTGTTGAAGAGGCTATCTTTTCTCCACTGTATGTTTATGGCACATTTGTCTAGTAAGAGATAACTGTATTTATGTAGGTTTGTGTCTGTCTCTTCTATTCTTTACCATTGGTCTATATGTCTATTTTGGTGCCAGTATCATGCCATTTTGATACTATAGCATTGTAGTATAGTTTAAGGTCTGGTATTATGATGCCTCCTGTTTCACTCTTCTTGCTAAGGATTACTTTATCTATTCTGGGTCTCTTATTTTTACAAATGAATTTCATGATTACTTTTTCTATTTCTATAAGGAATGATGTTGGGATTTTAGTTGGAATCACATTGAATCTGCATAGTGCTTTGGGTATATGGCCATTTTGACAATATTAATTTTGCCTATCCAAGAGCATGGGAGATCTTTCTATCTTCTAAAGTCTTCTTCAATTTCTTTCTTTAGTGTTCTGTAGTTTTCATTATAGAGTCTTTCACCTATTTTGTTGATTCCCAAGTATTTATTTATTTATTTTTGAGGCTATTATGAATAGGGTAGTTTTCCTAATTTCTCTTTCAGAGGATTCATTACTGATGTATAGAAATTTATTTGATTTATGGGTATTGCTTTTATACCCTGCTATATTGCTAAATTAATTAATTAATTCTAGAAGTTTTCTGGTGGAGTTTTTGGATCCTCTAAGTATAGAATCATGTCATCAGCAAATAATAATAATTTGAGTTCTTCTATTCCTATTTGTATCCCTTTAATTTCTTTCTGTCTAATTGCTCTGGCTAGAATTTCAAGGACTATGTTGAATACAAGTGGTGAAAGAAGGCATCCCTGTCTTGTTCCAGTTTTTAGAGGGAATGCTTCTATTTTTTTTTCCATTTAGAATGATGTTGGCCTTGGGTTTAGCCTAGATAGCTTTTACAATGTTGAAGTATGTTCCTGCTATCCCTAGTTTTTCTAGTGTTTTGAACATGAAAGGGTGCTGTATTTTGTCAAATGCTTTCTCTGCATCAATTGATATAATCATATGATTCTTATCTTTAAATTATTGCTGTAATGAAATATATTTACTGATTTCTGTATGTTGAATGACTTTGCATCCCTAGAATTAACCATACTTGATCATGGTGCACTATTTTAAAATTTGTTTTTGTATGCCATTTGCCAGAATTTTATTGAGAATTTTTACATCCATGTTGATCAGGGATATTGGTCTGAAATTTTCTTTCCTTGAAGGTGTCTCTGCCTGGTTTTGGTATTAGGATGATACTAACCTTGTAGAATGAGTTTGAAAGGATTCCTTCCTTTTCTATTTCATGGAATAATTTGAGGTGTATTGGTGTTAATTCTTCTTTGTGGGTTTTGTAGAATTCAGCTGTGAATCCATCTGGTCCTGTGCTTTTCTTGGTTGTTAGACTTTTGATAGCATCTTCTATTTCCTTGCTTGAAATTGATCTGTGTGTGTCCTCTTGACTCAGTTTGGGTTGATCATATGCCTCTAGAAATTTTTCAGTGTCTTCAAGGTTTTATATTTTACTAAAGTATAAATTTTCAAGATAGTTTCTAATTGTCATGTGTATTTCAATAGTGTCTGTCATGATTTTTCCTTTTTCTTCACAAATTTAATAATTTGGGTTGTCTCACTCCTTCTTTTCATTAGAGTGGCTAAGGATTTGTCAATTTTATTTGTTTTTTTTAAAGAACCAGCTTTTTGTTTTGTCAATGTTTTGAATTGTTTCTTTAGTTTCAATTTAATTGATTTCTGGCCCAATTTTAATTATTTCCTGTATTCTACTACTTTTGATATTGGTTTGTTCTTCTTTTTCTAGGACTTTGAGTTGTAATGTCATTTATTTGTTGACCTTTTTCTTCATTTAATGAATTAACTCCATGTAATGAACTTTCCTTTTAGCACTGCCTTCATAGTGTTCCATAGATTTTGTTAAGTTGTATCAGAGATCTCATTTACCTCTAAGATTTTTTTAATCTTCTCCCCGGAGTCTTCTGTTATCCACATGTCATTCAATAGTGTATTGTTTAGTTTCTAGGTGTTGGAGTAGCTTCACTTTTTAAGTTTATCATTGGTTTCTAATTTCATTCCATTATGGTCAGATAGAATACAGTGTAGTATCTCTATTTTTTTGTATTTGCTAAGACTTGATTTGTGGCATAACATATGCTCTATTTTGGAGAAGGATCCATGGGCTACTGAGATAAAAGTGTATTCATTAGGTGATGGATGGCGTATTCTATATATGTCTGTTAGTCCAAATTATTGATTGTATTATTGAGTTCTATAGTTTCTTTTAGTTTTTGTTTGGAAGATCTATTCAGTGGTGAGAGAGGTATATTAAATTCACTCAGTATTATTGTGTTGTGGTCTATTTGGTTCTTGTAGTTGAGAAGAGTTTGTTTGATATACATAGATGCCCCATTGTTTGGGGCATAGATATTTATGATTGTTATGTCTTGTTGATGTATAAATCCCCTAAGCAGTATGTTTTTATTTATCCCTTTTCACTAGCTTTGGTTTGAAGTCCACTTTATCTGATATAAGGATGGAAACCCCTGCTTGTTTACGTGGTCCATGTGAGTGGTACGTTTTTCCTCACTCTTTCACCTTCCGTCTGTGGATGTCTTTTCCTGTGACATGAGTCTCTTAAAAGCAACACTATTGGGTCTTTTTTTTTAAATCCAATCTGTCAGTCTATATCTTTTAGTTGATGAGTATAGGCCATTCACATTCAGGGTTATTATTGAAATATGATTTATATTTCTGAACATTTTGGTTTATTTTTGATTTTTAACTTAACTTGGTTTCTCTTTTGATTGACCTTTCCTTTAGTGAAGTTCCTCCATTTGCTGATTTTCATCATTGTTTTTCATTTCCTCCTCCTAGAATATTTTGCTGAGGATGCTCTATAGTGTGGGCTTTCTCACTGTAAATTCTTTTAACTTTTGTTTATCAGGAAAGGCTTTTATTTAATCATCAAATCTGAAACTTAATTTTGCTGGATATAAAATTCTTGATTGACATCTATTTTCTTTCAGAGCTTGGTATAGTTGTTATAGACATTAAAGCCCAGTACTCTTAATATAAGGCTGTTAAAATTTATTTGCTGGATGTGTAAGATTAAGTTTTAAAATTAAAGTTAAATTAAAAGGGCCAGAAAAACCAATATTTGGCTCTTGCCTTCTGAGTCAGTCTGAATCCAGGGAACAGGGGACTTCTCTAAAGAGCTTTGCAACTCTGGGCCACATAACCTCCAGATCAGTGAGACTAATGAGACCACTGGAGAACAGAAAGCCAATCAGTGCATTTGCTATGAAGAGGAGGGTCATCAGAGAAGGGAGACATCCCTGGTGCTTCCGAGGGAAGCCACATGGTCAAGCAAGACCTAGACCCATCCTAGCGCAAATGGCACTAGCAGAACTGAGAAGTTTCCCCAGGAATGACTCCCATTAAAGCTCAGCTGACTGTTAACAATAGATAGAAACAAAAGTCAGTTTGACTGCTTCATATTAAACACTTAGCAAAGACATTAAAACCAAAATACAGCCATTCCTGGGCATTTTAAATAATGATGATGATGATGATGATGATGATAATAATAATAATAATAATAATAATAATAATAATAATAATAATAATAATAATTTAAGGTATACACTTTATGTTAGCCTCCCAAAATAAGTAAGACTGGAGGCTACAAAGAAGGATTCTCAGACAGAAATGCATGATAACTATAAAAAGAGACTATCAAGAGGAGCTGCCAGAGACAGAAGTTTTTAGTTTAAGGCCTACAGATATTCCTAACCTACACAGGTTGGCTTCGTGTTTATTAGTATGATTATCCAGCCCTGAGTAACAGAATTAAAGGTTTCTCTATTAGACACAGAGCTCATACTGGTAAAAGGATTTTACAAAATCAGATGAAATTAAATTATTATACTGTATCTTATGGGGAGGGACAAATGTAACACTAAAAGTTAAATGTTAAATTTACAGGCCTGATAACTGGGGATGTTAAAGCCTTCTGAGGGAACTTCTATACAGTGACATGTTCCAGCTGCTGCAACATTTATTCAGTACTCATGATTTTTGTTTCTCTCATAGAAGCACCCATCCCCAGATGACTTTACAACCTGTTCTTCCCCAACCAGACTTCAAACTGAACTGACTTCTAAAAGGCAACTCATGTCCCTCAACTGACTTCTAAAAGGCAACTCATGTCCCTCACGCCGCGTCCCCTCATGTCACCCTCTCTCAGCTCAGAAGAAGCCAAAATGAGGGACGCCTCTCTTCTTACAACAATGGAGCCAAAAATAAAAAGACTATCAATATAAGTAATTAATTAAGTCAGGTAAAATCAGGGAGACTGGTTTTGGGTGAATTCTAAAAAGTTGGAGACTGTTGTATTTTAGTGTTGTGAGGAACATTCATACTGTTTTCCATAGTGGTGGTACTAATTTAAATTCCCATTAGCAATGTATAAGTGTTCCTTTTTCTAAACTTACTTACCAACATTCATATATATATAATTATTTTATTTATATGATAGCAGAATACATTACAATTATTATACATATAATGCACAATTTTTCATCTCTTTGGTTATATACAAAGTATATTCACACCAATTCATGTCTTTATACATGTACTTTGGATAATAATGTCCATCACATTCCACCATCATTTCTAACCCTATACCCTCTTCCTGCCCCCAACCCAACTCCACCCGATCTGAGTTCATCTGTTCCTCCCATGCTCCCCCTCCCTAACCCACCATGAATCAGCTTCCTGATATCAGAAAAAAACATTCAGCATTTGTTTTTTTGGGAAAGGCTTACTTCACATAGTATTATCTTCTCTAATTCCATCCATTTACCTGTAAATGCCATGATTTTATTCTCTTTTAATCAAGAATCAATAAATGGGATGGACTCAAACTAAAAAGGTTCTTCTCAGAAAAGGAAACAATCTGTGAGGTGAATAGAGAGCCTACATCTTAGAAGCAAATCTTTACCCCTCACGCATCAGATAGAACTTAATCTCTAGGGTATATAAAGAGCTCAAAAAGCTAAGCACCAAAAATAAAAAAAAAAAAACAATCAATAAATGGGTCAAGGACTTGAACAGACACTTATCAGAAGATATGCAATCAATCAACAAATATATGAAAAAATGTTCATCATCACTAGCAATTAGAGAAATGCAAATCAAAACTACTCTAAGATTTCATCTCACTCCAGTCAGAATGGCAGCTATTATGAATACAAACGACAACAAGTATTGGTGAGGATGTGGGGAAAAAGGTATACTCATACACTGCTGGTGGGACTGCAAATTTTGCAGCCAATATGGAAAGCAGTATGGAGATTCCCTGGAAAATTGGACATGGAACCACCATTTGATCCAGCTATCCCTCTCCTTGGTCTATACCCAAAGGACTTCAAAACTGCATGCTACAGGGACACAGCCAGATCAATGTTTATAGCAGCACAATTCACAATAGCTAAACTGTGGAAGCAACCTAGATGCCCTTCAATAGATGAATGGATAAAAAAAATGTGGCACATATACACAATGGAATTTTTATATATTTTCATGATAGCCATTTTACCTGGGATTGGATGGTATATCATTATAATTATTTAAATTTTTTTTTATTTGTTCTTTTTACTTATACATGACAGTAGAATGTATTTTGACATATCATACATACATGGAACATAACTTCCCATTCTTATAGTAGTACATGATGTGGTTATGCTGGTCATCTATTCATACATGAACATAGGAAAGTTATGTCTAATCATTCTACTGCCTTTCCAATTCCAATCCCCACTCCCTCCAGTTCAATCTGGTAAGCCTCCACTCCTTTGTTCTCCCACCCTATGTGAGTCAGCATCCACATGTCAGAGAGAACACTGGGCCTTTGGTTTTGGGGGGATAGGATTATTTCACTTAGCATAACAGTCTCAAGTTTCAACAATTTACCTGCAAATGCCATAATTTCATTCTTTAAGGATAAGTAATATTTCATTGTATATATGTACCATATTTTCTTCATCTGTTGAAGGGCATCTTGGTTTGTTTCCTAGCTTTGCTATTGTGAATTGAGCTGCTATGAACATTAATGTGACCAAGCTGTTGTAGTATGCTGATTCGAAGCTCTTTGGGTATATTCTGAGAGAAATAACTGGGTCAAATGGTTGTTCCACTCCAAGTTTTCTGAGGAATCTCCATACTGCTTTATAGAGTGTGGCAGTCCCATCATCAATGTATGAGTGTTCCTTTCTCCCCCACATCCTCATTAACATCTATTATTACTTGTATTCTTGATACTTAACCTATGACTGGAGTGAGATGAAATTCAATGTAGTTTTAATTTGCATTTCTCTAATTTTTAGTGATTTTGAACTTTTTTCATTTATTTGTTGACCAATTGTATTTCTTCTGTGAAGTATCTGATAAGTTTCTTTGCACATTTATTGATTTTTTTGGTGTTTTTTTTTTAGTTCTTTTTATATCCTGGAGATTATTGCTGTATCTGAGATGCAGGTGACAGATATATTCTTCCAACTTGTAAGGTCTTTCTTTATGTTCTTGATTGTTTCCTTTGATGTGAAGGTTTTTGGTTTGATATTATCCTACTTATTGATTCTTGATTGTTGAGATGAGTCAGAATGGCCCCTGGCATTTTGCCAGAAGTAATGGTTAAGAGGCGAGCAATTAACATGATGCTGGATTGATTCAATTGTATATTAGACCTTTACACCAGTAATAGGGAGGATCCTGCTGCCTGGGGCGCTGCTACTTTGGAGTTCCCCTTGCAAGAGTGAAGGCAGGCGCAGCCCAGTAGAGGGAGTTCCCATTGGTGTGTGGTGTGTTCCTGGAGGAGCCACGTGGGCGGCGTTTGGGAGAGTTCCCAGGGAGTGTGTGCGTGGGGTGCTGGTGCAGTTCCGGCAATAAAGTTTCCTGTTTGAAGATACAAGTGCTTTGTGGCGGCTGTGATTTGTGCCCAGCCAGACTGTGGCACTTGATGAACAATGCTATTGAACAGTTTTGCACATATTTATTAACTATTTGTATTTCTTCTTTTGAGCAGTGTCTATTTTAATCAATTTTCTGTTTTTAAAATTAGATTACATATTTTTTTGCCATTGTTATTTTTTTAAAATTTTTTATATATTCTGTATATTAACCCCCCTTCAGATGAATGACTGGCAGATACTTTCTGTCACTCTCAGGTTGTCTCTTCCCTTTGTTGATTATTTCCTCTGCTATGCAGAAGCTTTTTAATTTGATTAAAATTAAAAAGATTAAATCCCATTTGTCATTTTTACTTTCCTCTGTTTCTGGGGTCCTACCCATCAAATGATTGCCTGGATCAGTACCTTTTAAAAAAAAATAGTTTGTTATAATTAGTTGTACATAACTGTATAATGCTTTTTGACACATTGTACACAAATGAAGCACAGCTTCTCATTCCTCTGGCTGTACATGGTGCAGAGTCACACCCGCAGTGTAATTATGCATGTATATAGGATAATGATGTATCTTAAAGTGTTTTCCCTACATTGTCCTTTAATAATTTCTAGGTTCAGATCTTACATTAATGTCTTTATCCATTTTGATTTGGTTTTTGTATGGAGTGAGAGACCATCTCTCAACCTTGAATTCTATTTAATGGTTAGGGGGAAATGCTGCAACTAATTCCCCCCTTAAAGGTGAAGCAAGTGACAAGTTAAATGGCCAGGATCTTCTCATCAAGAATTCAATGAGAAAAAAGGCAAGACTGGTAACAACAGGAAAAAGTAAAAGACACCATGATTATTTTTACTCTATTTATTTGCCTAACAAGCCTAATGTTGTAATATAAATAAAATGTGGTTTTTAATCAAAAAACATTGAGTCTCCTCAAAACCTAAACATGGACATGAATTAAACTTTCACAGTTTAACTATTTCAATGTTTAAATATCATTTTGATTTGTAAAGAAGTTTTATGGCCCTTTGTATCTTTATGCATTAGCCAAATAATATGAGGAAAATATTTAACCCTTACAAAGCTCCTATTTATTGGATATTAATATCTTGTAACAGCATCAAGTTTTAACTTTATATTATCATTACTATGGAAAAAATGTACTCACTTTTTTGTGACATTCTTTAATAAACCTTATGTGTCCAAATAGTTACTTATAATCTCTGCATCAAATATTTAATAGTTTTCATTGAAAAGTTTAATTTATTTAAAATACATTTTGAGAACAAGATAAGAGTGTAACCTTCAGTTCATTAAATATCTTCTTCATATTCCTTGAATAGTGTGTTTTTAAAATCAAATTTTGAAAGCTATCTTAATTATATTCCCAATATCTATTTTCAGATACATTATAGACATTTCTTGTGATCTATTGATTTATTTAGAAAGATGTCATTATGTTCTAATTTTTAAAATATCAGTGTGTGTCCTTCTATCTATATAAATCTCTAGCTCTGTTGGTTAAACTAGTTTTTAAAGAATGCTTCATTCTTGAATTACACATATATTAGTATTCTTGAATTACACCTATACTAATTACTGTGTTTCTTATTTATAAAAAGATTTACTTATAAGCCTCTATAATTTCCAGTAATTTATGGTATTTAGATTTAGAATTTTAGATGTAGGTTTACATTTGAAAACTTTCATTTTCTTTTTCTTTCTTTTTTGTAACCTTTGACTATTTCATTATGTAACCGTATTTTGATTGGTTTACCTCTGCTTTTTTGCTAAATGTCATTTGTTCAAAATCATTTTCAATTACAGATAAGCCTCAAAGGGATTACTAGATCAATATTTGTATATACTTGAAATTTGAGTTGATATGTCAATGTTTTTTCTATACCATTTTGCCCACATAACCAAAATATTATTATCAAAATTTTAAATTTTATGAACTATAAAATTTAAATTAAATGTAAATGAAAGTGGTATCACTTCTATTTTTGTGTTTCCTTTCATATACAGAGAAGGAAGATTATATTTTCTTATGTTTAAAATATTTTTTTATTCCTTAGCTATCATAGTATGATCTAATCAATTTTTTAGGGTTTGTATTGTTTTCTTATGGAATTTTATCAAAAGTCTGCATACATTAAAGAGATTTGTATATTGTGTGATTTCTTTCTAATAAAAAGTTTTAGTGTTTTTTTTCTTATTTTTATTAATAGTTTACTTATATCTTTTAAGATATGAAGATGTGCTTGTCTCCTATATTTCAACATAAAGTTTTTAAATTATTTTCTTACTTTCTTCAATTTGAGATATTTCAATTAAAAATATTATGCAATATCAATACTTTTATTTTACTGTAAATTCTTGATCCCTATAGAATTTATGCTAGAAAATGATATAAGATTCCAAGTGCATGGTTTCCCAGATGGCTACAGAATGTTTCTACCACTATTTATTGAGAGTCTTATCTTCTCACAACACAACTGAGATATTGTCATATATCATTTCCTCATTTTATTTTTTATTATTCAATCTGATCTTTCTACTTGTGTACTGATTTTTGTTGAAATTTCAATTTACATAGATGATGAGTTGGCCCATATCTATCTTCTATTACATACTATTTTACTGTTCTTACATGTAATTTTTCCACTTAAAGTGTTTAATCTGTCCATCCCCAACATTGCCATCAAAGTGGCTATTTTATAATAGTTATCTCCATATTTGTTATGCAAATTTAATTGTATAATTGCCTATCCTCAATTCAAATTGTTTACTGTCTGTATTATATGAATGTCATAATTTATATTCCATGTTATTATTATAATTAAAATTTTACTATGATTTTTCTGGTTATTGGTGGTAATTACGAATGAATGCTAATTATTTCTAGTAGCAGTATTATTTTTGTGCCATCATTTGTTTTATTTTAAAAAATAATATCACAAGCATCAGATCATTTATCGCAATGGATAGACATTTAAAGTGATGTTGAATGATTCATCTTATAATGCTCCAGGATTTGTGCCTTTCTTGCTGCAATCTTTAGATAAAAATCCCCATATCTTCTATTTTTTGTATGGTTACACTATTTCTTATTTTTAGAATAATATTGATATTGTATTTTTGTAGAAATCCTATTATCTTTTATTCAAATTTATTTTTATGATACTAAATTGCATTACACTATGACTTTTTGTTTCACATTCTCAGTGATGACACATTTGCAGTGAAACTGACTCAATTCTTACACTTTTAGGGGAACTATAAATTTATATACACTGCTTTTGTAAAGCAGTTTACCAATAAGTATCTGAAGTCATAAATATATTCATATTATTTGAAAAAGTAATACCATTTCTGGGAAGTGATCCCAAAGTAATAAACCAATATAAGTGAAAAGACTCAGAAGTGGAGATACTCATTTTCCCATTACATATTACAGTAAAAAGTCAGAAACAATATACAAATTTCACTGACAGTCACCAAGCTTGCAACATGTTTGTATATCAGCTAAATGGTATAGTGTTTACATTAGGGACTGAAGACTCTCCATAGAGATAATTCATTGTAGAAAGAGAAACTAGACAAAATGTTCCAGCCTAGTCATTAGATGGATGATGTGGTTTTGATTATAACAAAGTGTTTGTTTTTTTGGATATGTCTCTCAGCTGAGCTCCATTTAGATATTTGCCAAGTCACAATACTTAAAGATTTTTACTAAAAACCCCTGTAGAATTTGTAGCTCAGACAGCTTTGTTTAGGTACCTTTTCAATAGAATGCAGTCATGTATCACATAACAACCTTCTCATCAATGATGAGTTGCATATATGGAGGAATTCCCATAAGATTATGATGGAGCTCAAAATTTCTGTCACTTAGTGACATTATAGGGATTATAATGTCATATCACAATGCATTACTCAAATGTTTGAGTATACTGCTAGTCTTAAAAATGTATAGCACATATAATTATATACAGTACATAATACTTGATGATGATGATAATAAATGACTATGTTACTGGCTTATGTATTGACTACTTTATAGTGTACCCTTTCTACTTGCAAAAGAGAGCTGTGTTACAGGGCAGCAGTCTCATGCATCATGTGTTTGCCACTTCTCTTGATTGCATCAAGAGGCTACATTGAGTAATGACCTGTACCTTTGAGGTTCAAGTTAAGTACACTCTATGACAGTCACATAACAACAGAGTCTGTTTGCCACCCATTTCTCAGAATGTGTAGGCTTGTTGTGCCGCAACACATGAAAGAGGGAACTGTCTTTTATTTTGAAAAATTTCACTATATTAATCATCACTGAACCTTCAGTACACCAATTAAAGCAGGAAGAAAGTAGACATCAGGGGAGATGCTGTTACTAGAACGTTCATAGGGACTGTCAATGGGACCTGGTGGAAAGAGATTTGGTATTAGAATCTGTTATACCCTGTGGAATTTGTTTGATTTTCTTTATAGGGAATTGTTGGGCTGAGTCAAAACACATTATCAAGCACAGTGAACAATAGTCTATTGTTGTAATAGAATTTAAAGCCAGAGGAACATAGGTTTAACATTTAACTTTTCCATGGTCAGAGAGCTAGTAAAAGTCAAAATAATATTTGCATCCATGTTCTGCAGAGACTTTACATTCATCTTTGTTATAATATTCCCATAAGCTCTACTCCATTAAAGCCAAAAATACAGTCATATCTGCAGAGAAGGTTGCAGATGGCTATTTACACATCACACTAAAGTTTCTCCAAATAATCCAGTCCAATTCCTTTGCTCTCTGAAGCCCAGTGGTAGTCACAGTGTAAAAGTACAAAAAACTAACAGACTCTGTGAACTTTATATGAATATTTAGATCTTATATCAGGTTGAGAAAGGACATTTTTCTTTTTGTCCTGATTTTCTTACTACCAGTAGATGCTCAACAAATATAAGTCAATGGTTAAGTCTGTGTGTCAATAAATTTAAATTTTTGTGTCTCTATGACAGCGAAGGTTGTATCTTCTGTTATAATCAGGTTGTTTTATATATTTAAGAAATTTGTTTTCCATTTCCTTTTATGTCTGTGACAAATTGCTTACAATTTTGTATTGTAAGTTTCTTAATCTAACATTATAAGACTAACCAATTTCCTTACAAAACTTGGCTGGAACTTTTATTTTATTTAACATACCTACATGAGCATATTTTTTTGAGGCACACATATGACTTTTTCCTTTTCTGTACACTTTCACATCAAATACTTTTTCAAACAATATTTAATTCATCAATATGTTAAGAGAATTATTGTATGTGTGTATGTGTGACAGAGGGAGACAGGAAAAAGAGGTTAAGTAATTATTTAAGTCATTCATATTTGGTGAAACCAGTGAAAATATATTCAAGTCCTATTAAATGTATTGAAATACAAATGTAAAATTAAGAAACAATAATTTTTCCAATGCAAAATTATTATTTATGTATGTTGCCATGCCTGAAATACTTTTAAAATCAAACTTTTTATCACGTTTACATTTTGTTTTGGTTCAGAACCTCTTATGTCAACATAGTATCTAAATAATAACACTCTTTACCCTTTGTATTTTCTCCAAATTAGAACACACGTTGTAATTTTCATCTATTGTTTCCTAGGAGGATGGTATTGTCAGTTTGAATGCATTATGAACTTATGTTTAGTAAGTCCCCTGCCTTTTCTTATATTTTTACCATTTATTCTGCTCACACATAGTGTAGGTGTTAAATGAATAGTTACTCATTGTTAAATTAGAGTATATAATTAATCACAAACTGACTTTACCAGCCATGCTAAACATTTGAGTTATATTATATGAAATACTATCTTATCATTGAGTTGGTTATAACTTCTACCTGTGTTGAAATTGTATTTCTATTATCATGACCATTTATAGCATCATTGCAATGAAACATAATATTTAGATATATTAAGAAAATGTAAGAAGCGCTGTATGTTACAACTAATTCAATGTTGTATAATGAAAGGTTATAGCTAGGTAGCTTATCTATTATTATACATTATCTAGTACTCTGAACATTTTATCAGCAGAATATATTATTTGCATAATAATGAGGATACATACTCTGAAACAGGCATTAAATCACGTTTTCTCATTTGCTTTCTTTTTCTACAGACATCTAGCTCAGGCTTTCTCCGTAAATATCTGTTTCATGGTGACTCATGGGAAATATTTATGCATTTAAATTCCTCTCAATAATGCTTTAACATCTTCTCAATTTTAAATAATAGAATATTTTATCTTTTAAATCATCAGGTTGTATGCGACTTTAAAATATTTATTGCTGATGACAATTTGCAAAGCCTCTCCAAACAAGGAAATGCAAAAGCAATCCAGAAAACTATCTATAGAGAAGCATGAGAATCATACGAATCATTCTAGTGTAAAGGGAGACTTCTAAAATATGTTCTAAGTGATATGAGGATTCAAAGTTCAGGACTCACAAAGAATTGTTCAATGCATTCAAGTTAAGTGCAGCTTAAAAATATTGGTAAGATTGTAAAAGTGGTTGAAGAAGTAAAACAAGGTTGCTTACAGAATGGGAAGGTATCTGCATTCTCCCAAAGTAAGTTCTGGAAAAATTTAGAGTCACAGGAGAGTTTGGATATCAAAAATGACAACAATTTTTAAAAAGTGCTAAGGAGAAAAAGAGAGTCTTATGAACTCAGGGAAAGGGAGGTCATTGTCCCTTCCTTAAATAGTTGGGGAAAACCTTTGACTGAACTTTTGTACCAAGAATGGCTAGCACTAGCCAGGCTGCTTAAGGTGAGTTGGACAATAGTGGACAGGCACAGAACTCTGGTGGAATGAGGAGCTCTAAATATAGGTGTGATGGTCACTAGGTATTTGATACTCATAACTCCTGTTCTTGCTCCAGAATCCCAGCAATAGCACAATTACAGTTCAGAGTGATTTTTCCAACTCCAGCTCCTTTATAAGTGGTTCCATCTGTACCCATAAGCAGAATGGTTTCCTGGAGGAGTGGTAAAAACAAGAGGGGCTTAATAGCAATTTTTTAATGCTTTCTTTGGCAACCCATTCGGAGGGCTCCTGACTTTCACAGGACTTGTATTTTCTCATTCCACATTACCAAAAAAGAGAGCTGATACTGTTAGCATTTTTTATTATTTACACAAATAATTAGGTCGCTTATAACTTAAATGTCTCTAAACAAAAGACACTAATCAAGTTATATGTACACAGGAACCGCAATTTCCTGAATAGGAAAACATAGAAATTAAAATAGTAGAATAAATATTTTCTAAAAGGTATTGTATGGCAATAGTAATATGAACTAGGGACAGAAAATCATAAATATATGGACCAGTAAAGAATGAAGACTGTAAGTAAAGAGCACAAAGACAAGAAGAAGAAAATTAAGGAGAAAAGTTTTTAAACTATAAAACCAATCTATGAAAGCAAGGAAAAAGGTCAGTTATATAGAAAATATGTAAGGATAAGGAAAAAAGAGGGAGGAGAAACAGACATACCAACATCTGAAAATAGGTTGCATTATCAAATGGACTTGTGCATTCAGTTTGCATGAATTTATTGAAATCTACTCTTATCAAATATTTATATAGGTATTATAACTGTGCCCATGCAAATAGTAGTATATTGTATTCCAGCAAGTGAAAGGTTTTCTAATTTTCAAAATGGTTTTTCTGTGTCATCCAACTGAGAGTAGGTCACTTCTATAGATTACAATTAAAGTTTCTAAATAATACATGAAAAGCAGCTATTTAAAAGACTGTAAAATATACAGTTATCAGATACTAGACAAAGGATCCAAAAAACATACATTGGAGAAAAGATAGCCTGGTCAACAAATGATGCTGGGAAACTGGAAATCCATATGTAGCAAAATCAATTAAACCTCTATCTCTCACCCTGTACAAAAATCAACTTAAAGTGGATCAAACACAAAGGCATGAGAATACAGACCCTGCTCCTGATAGGAAAAAAATTAGGCCCAAATCTTCATCATGTTGGCTTAGGACCTGACTCCCTTAAGAAGACTCCTAAAGTGCAAGAAATAAAATCAAGATCAATAAATGGTATGGGTTCAAACTAAAAAGCTTCTTCTCAAATAAAGAAACAATCAAGAACATTAAAAGAGAGTCTACAGAATGGGAGAAAATCTTTACCACATGCAGTCAGATAGAACTCTCCAGGATATACAGAGAACTCAAAAAAAAAAAAAAAATTAACACCACCAGCACCACCACCAACAACAAAAAAACACAATCAATAAATGGGCTACCAAATTGAATAGACACTTCACAGAAGATGAAATACAATTGATCAACAAATATATGAAAAATGTTCAACATCTCTACCAATTACAGAAATGCAAATCAAAAATACTCTAAGAGTTCATCTCACTCCAGTCAGAATGGCAGTTATCAAAAATAAAAACAATAGGGCTGGAGCTATAGCTCAGTAGCAGAGTGCTTGCCTAGCTTATGTAAGCACTGGGTTTGATCCTCAGCACCACATAAAAATACATAAAATAAAGGCATCTGTCCATCTATAACTATAAAATATTTTTAAAAAATGAATACAAGCAATAATAAGTGTTGGTGAGGATGTGGGGAAAAAGGTACACTCATACATTGCTGGTGGGACTGAAAATTAGCACAACCACCTTGGAAAACAGTATGGAGATTCTGTAGAAAACTTGGAATGAAATCACCATTTGCCATTTGCCCCAGCTATCCCACTCCTTAGTTTATACCCAAAAGATTTAAAATCAGCATACTACAGTGATGCAGCCACATCAAAGTTTATAGCACCTCAATTTATAATAGCAAAGCTATGAAACCAACCTAGATGTCCCTCAACTGATGAATGTATAAAGAAAATGTGGTATATATACACAATGGAATATTACTCCACCTTGAAGAATGAAAGTATATCATTTGCCGGTAAATGGATGGAGCTTGATAATATTATGCTAAGTGAAATAAGCCAAACCACCCAAACAGAAGACCAAATGTTTTCTCTGTAAGTGGATGCTGATCCATAATTGGGGTGAGGTAAGGAGGAATGGAGGAACTTGGGATAAGGCAGAAGGGTGTGAGCAGAGGAGAGAAGGTATGGGGGAGGGAAGGATGGCCAAATGAAATGGACATTATTATCCTATATATATGTAGGAGTACACAACTGGTGTTACCCTGCATCATGTATGGCCAGAGGAATGAGAAGTTGTGCTCTATTTGCTTACAATGTGTCAAAATATATTCTACTGTCATGTATAACATTAGAACAAATTAAAATTTTTTAATTAAAAAAAGTGTGAAAAGTAGAAAATATTTTACAGATTGTGCAGAGAAATCAAAATTTAAAGCAGTACAATTGCAATGTTGGTATTTTCCTCCGTTACTTCCCTAGACAAAACAAATAACCTTCTCCAGAGGGTTTTACTAATAACCGAATCACACAATTTAAAAATACTTGTATAAAAGTAAAAGGGAGAAAAGGGGAGACCTTAAAAATGCGATCTATTTTCAAAGGAAAAAATTTCCATAGGACAATACTGAGATATTCCAGATGCTGGAAGACTTAAAACTAGGGCCAGGCATGGTGGCAAGTGCCTGTAATCCAAGCAGCTCAGGAGGCTGAACAGCAGGATCTAAAGTTGAAAGCCAACCTCAGCAATGGCTAGACATGGAGCAACTCAGTAAGACTGGGGTGGGAGGGAAAAGGAGAGGGCAGGGGATTAACGAGGATGGTGGAATGTAATGAACGTCATTATCCAAAGTACGAGTGTGAAGACACCAATTGTGTGTCAAAATACTTTATATACAGAGATATGAAAAATTGTGGTATATATGTGTAATAAGAATTGTAACAAGGAGAGAAATGAATTACAGTAGATGGGGTAGAGAGAGAAGATGGGAGGGGAGGGGGGATAGTAGGGGATAGGAAAGGTAGCAGAATACAACAATTACTAATAGGGCATTATGTAAAATTGTAGATGTGTAACCGACGTGATTCTGCAATCTGCATTTGGGGTAAAATTGGGGGTTCATAACCCACTTCAATCTAATGTATGAAATATGATATGTCAAGAGCTTTGTAATGTTGTGAACAACCAATAAAAAAAAGAAAAAAAAAGAATTGTAATACAAAAAAACCACAAACTACATGTATAAAGACATGAATTGGCATGAATATACTCTATATAAAAGGTATGAAAAATTGGGCTCTTGATGAATAATAAGAATTGTAATGCATTTCATGTGTTTTAAAAAATAAAATCAATTATAAAAAGACCCTGTCTCTAAATAAAAAAATGGGGCTACTTCAGTGGTCAAGTACCCCTGAGTTTAGTCTCTGGTAACCCCCCCCCCCACACACACACACACACAAAGACTTAAAACTAGGTGCATTATAAACATGACCCATGAGTGAAAAATGAACAGGGTTCAAATTAATGGAAATTTTCTAAAGCTATAAAAACATGCAACTGATGTTTTAGAATTGAAAAATAAATAGGGGATTAAAAATTCCATTGGATGGACTCAATAACAGATAAGAAAAAGTCAGTGAACTTGAGAGTTACCTAATAGAAATTACCCAATCTGAAGAGAAGAGAGGCAAAAGGATTCACAGCGCTTGGGGATCTCTGGGAACAATAACTAAATGATTTTGTGAATGGAGTCCCAAAAAGAGGTGAGAAAAGGTTACAATATGTGTGAAGAAATTAGTATGTGAATAGAACATGTGTGTTTAGAACGTGTGCTAAGAATTTTTCAAATTTGATAAAAGAAATAAACATTAAATCAAGAAGCCCAGGTAGACTACAAATAGTAAAGAACATCACATGTAAATGGATTATAATAAAACTATTGAAAAAAGAAGATAAAGAAACTTTAATATAGTAAGAGGAAAATGAAAGAACAGAAAGCACAATTTGATCTATCCAATTGACCACCTAGATGACAGATAACTGCAAAATTGTTTCCCAGGTGCATTACAAGATTGTGTTTTTATTTATTTTATGTATATGTGACACAAATATAAGGAGACATGAATGGGTCTGTATTAATATATAAGTGCACATATATTTGTGTGTGAATTTATGCTTATACAAAATTACCAAGAGTAGAGGGATCCCGTATAAACATGAGTAGTGAATTGTAGTACCCATAGTGACATTTTTTTTCTTAATATATATATATATGCTTTGTCCCCATGTTAGAGTACATATGTCTAACTTAACCTTCTAATACCTGGTTTGTACATCATAATATAAAAAATGCTAGTTACATGGATCATTCATCTTTAGCCATTTTCTATAATTTGCATTGTGCTAGGGAGACATGCATAAAAAATAAGCAATGGCCAAAATAGTATATTTGTTTAATTTAGATTTAGACACAAATAACTTTCATTGAAGTGCAGAAATATGTTTTAAAATCAAAATTTCTGGCAAGAAAAATATCCATTTGTTTGTTGTAAATTTAGTTTTTTAAAAAAAGTGGTTAGTAAAAGGTATAATTTCTAAACCATAAGTCTTCCTAGTATTAACATATTTTTGGTCTCTGTTTTAGTGAGCTTTTTCACTGTTGTGACTAAATGACCTGACAACTGTTGAGAAGGAAAAGTTTCTTTGAGGGCTCATGGTTTCAGAGCCAGGCTGGCTCCATTCCTTGGGGATCATGGCAGAAAACTGTGGCTGGCAGAGGGAAGCAGCTCACATGTTGATCAGAAAGCAGAGAGAGAGAGAGAGAGAGAGAGAGAGAGAGAGAGAGAGAGAGAGAGAGAAACTGACTGACTCCATTTGCCAGATACAAATATATACCCCATAGCCACGCCCCCAAATGAAAGACTTCCTCCAGCCACACCCCACCTGCTTCCAGTTAATCCCATACTAATTCACTGATTAGTTTAAGGCTGTCACCCAATCATTTTTTCTACAAACCTTCTTGCATTCCCTCATATGTGAGCTTTTGGGGGATACTGCATTTAAACCATAATAATCTCTTATTGCTGATTTAACAAATGAGCACAAAATTAATGGCTATAAATGACACAGATTTATTATTTTACAGTTTTTGGAGTGAAAAGAAAAAAAAAACATATTTCACTGAGCTCAATTCAAGGTGTTGGCCGGGCTGAGTGTCTTCTGGGAGCTCTAGGGAAAATTGCTTTCCTGACTTTTTCAGTTTCTAGAGAGTAGCCACATGGATTGTCTTGCATTCATTCAAAATGTCAGCAGTAGCATCAGTTAGACCTTTGCCTACATCATCACGTATGCTTTGTCATGCTCTCTTCTAACTCCTGTTTTCATTTATAAAGAACTTGGCAATTTCATTGGGTTTACTTAGATATTTCAGTATAACTCTGCCATCTCCTTTCTTTAATCCCATCTTCAAAGTCATTTTAACTATGTGAAGTAATTGCAATAATTTGAACATGGTTTGAGTGTGTCTCCGGATGCTCACGGGTTGACATTTCATCCATACTGTCAGGTCTTAAAAGGGTGGAAACTGAATCCATCTGTGATATTCAGAGATGGGGTACTTGAGAGCTTATTGGGATTAAAGTCAACAGGATGGAGCCCCCATGATGGACTTTGGAAGATATTCTCCTTTCTCTTGCTTGATACTACCCCGTCCCATCTAGTGATTCTGTCAGCAGAAGGCCATCACCAGATGCAGCCCCTTTACCTTGGAATTTAAGAACTGTGGGGCAAAATAATCCTCTTTATATAACTTATCTGGACCTGTGATATTGCATTTCTGGTGACAGAAAATGGAATAATACAGCACATCCACAGATTTGGGGGATTAATATATGGGTATCTTTGAAGGGCCATTTTCTGTCTACCTCAAAATAGTATGTAATTTCCCACAATTATTTAAAGTGTGCTTCACAAATTTTTGTTGCAAACAAAGAGGCTTTCATTTCAGATGGATCAAGTCTGATTTTAAAATAAAATAATTTGAAAGCCAGGGATTCTTATTTTTGTGCATTGAATGGCAGCAAACAACAAAATCTGTCACTTTGAAAGAACAAATCAAAGGTGAATTTAACCTAATTTAAAGCTACAAGTCAAAGTATTTTCAGCCAAATTCTTTATCTCCTTGTGTTATAAGTACTTACCACTTTTCAAACTGTAAAAATTACTACAGAAAAACTGAACCATGTAAATATGAATAAATCAATGCTTCTTAAATGCAGTCTCTATATTACCATCACTTTCAACTGGGAACTTGTTAGGAATGCAAATTTTTTTAAACCTCAACTAAGATCTGTTGAGTTGGAAATTATGGGGGTGTGGCTCAATGATTTGCATTTTTATATCCTCTCCAGGTGATTTCAATGCACATTCAACTTTGAGATTCATTGGAAATAGCAAAGCACTTTTAGAAGTCAATAATTTGCTTTTGAATTTCCCTCTAATTAACAATGGTTCCTTCTAAAAGATTACTATTTCCAATACTTCATATGTACCTGCATTAGAGAGGACAAAAATTATTCTATTTTCACAGGAGAAAAAGATATTCTTTTCATGAAACTTTTAATAAATTTTATTAAGTAAGTAAATAAGAACTTAAATCAGGACCTATTCTAGGTATTCAGGGAGACTCTCATAAGTAAATGAAATTTAAGAAATGGGTGCAGCCACTCATTCCCAGAGTTATCAAGAACATCCTTAAGTAGTAGGATCATCCATCCCTAGGACCAAGATGAACTTGAATAAATTAAGTGAAATTAAGAATATATCCAGATAATAGAGACTTAGCCAGGGAAGGAGAGGATGATAAGACTAAATAGAAAACAAAAGTCTGAGCTGTCTCATGACTTGTGCATCTGGGAGTGAATTTGGGTTAACTTTAAATAAAACCAGAAAATCACTGAAGGGTTCTAAGTAATATAATGTGCTGGATGAATTACGAATTAAGAAGAGTTAAGACTGTTAACACCAATTTAAAAGCCATTGTGGTGATACAAATGATAGTCTGACCATCCATGGACAGTTCAGAGGATTGAAAAGAGGGCCAGAGATGATGATTCAAACTTTATTATTGTATGCAATTACTTGTTCATATTATTTTTATGTTATTATGATATACACTTGGTATTATTTCTTTTAATGTCTATTAGAATTCGGCTGTGAAATCATGTCCCAGAAGTTTTCTCTTTTATAATTACTTCAATAAAAAATGCAATAATTTGGATATTCAACCTACAGCACAAATGTGATTCAGCAAAAAGGACCTCACTGGATGTAGAACAAATGCCAGCACCATGCTCTTGGACTTCCCAAACTGCACAGCTTTGAGCTAAATAAGCTCCTATTTATGAATTACCTCATTTTGTTATAGCCACAAAAACAGTCTAAGACACAAATTAACTGATTTCATTTTAACATATAATCTCAAATTAGAATTAATACGCAATTTTGTCCTGCAATCTTGTTCATTAATGGCCAAGTTTTTTTTTTCCTGAGAAGATCATTTAATGACTTCTTTCTCCTCAAATCCTTCAGTTTTTCTCTATCCTGAAGAAATAGAAACCATTAAAAGTTAATTCCTTCCTCTTACTATTGATAACTTTATAATCCTACTTTCACTGAATACTTTCACCTTTTTGTTACAAAAGAGGTAACTATTTCTTTACAAAGGCAAACTTACCACTTGTACACTTGATTCCATTGTTTATATTCTCTAAAGGATGTGCTGCTCTTATTATATTCATTCTTACCTATGTAATTTCCCTGCCTATTTGGTATTTGATTTCCCCCATTCAAATATCTGCTTATAATTTCCATCTAAGGAAAATTATTATTGCAAAATACACTTTACTCTCATGTATCTAAAAAGAACAAATAATAAAAAAAAATTTTAAATGTAAAAAAAAGGAAAATAATTATTGGACTGCATCCAATAATGTATATTTATTGTACATAACTAATATATTTTATGAAAATATAACTAGTATATTTTCATAATCTGTTATTTAATTTGTTCTATGAATTTTAATTTGACTCTAAAATCTCTGACTTTAAGATAATTCTACCTAAGATTTAAGAAGTTCATATTCACTTTCCACTAGTCTGAAATTCACTATTTTTAACTATAGGCAAAATGCTGGACAACAGAACTTCAATTAATCTTGTATAATTGAAACTTTATATCCATTAATTAGTAACTTTTCATTTCCTCTTCCCCATAGCTTCTATATCCACTACTCTACTTTCTGATTCTCTAAGTTTGGCTCTTTATGTACCTTATATATATGAAATCATGCAGTAATTTTCCTTCTCTAACTGGCTTATTTTGCTTAGCATAAACTTAGCAAAGTTTATCTATGTTGTTTCACATTCCAGAATTTTATTTTTAAAAGGCTGGATAATACTAAATTGTCTGTTTCAATGGTTAATTTTATGTGTCAATATGACTGAGTCAAGGGATGCTTAGACAGATGGTAAAATATTCTTTCTATGTGTGTTTGTGAGGGTATTACTGGAGTAGACAAGCATTGGATTTGGTAAGCCAAGTAAAAAAGATCACTCATAGGAATGAGGGTGGACATTATCTAACCCCACTGAGATCCCAAATTGAACAAAAACATGAAAGAAGGGAAAACTTGCTTCCTATCTAAACTGGATATACTTTGTGAGCAATCCTTGTTTATATACCTTCAAACTTTAACTGGGACTTATACCATTAGTTACTCCAATTCTCAGGCCTTCAGACTCAAACTGAATTATGCTAGCAACTTTCCTGATTATACAGTTTCAGGATGACAGATTGTAGGACTTCTGGGCCTCAATAATTAACTGAGCCAATAATCAAATAAGCCCATTTCAAATGTGCATGTGCGTACACACATGGTTTATGTCTTTTGGCCCTTTTCCTCTGAAGTTCTTTAGTAACACTTTTTTATTATCACATGCGTTTTATTCATTCTTCTATTGATGGAGGGTTTCTAAATCTTGGCAATTATTACAAAGAATATTGGGTTCCTAATGCCTCTTTAAGATACTGATTTTTAATTCCTTTGGATATACACCAAGAAGCAGAATTGTTGGACCATATGGTAGTTCTATTTAAAAATTGTTTTTGAAATTTCATACTGTCTCCATAGCAGCTACACCATTTTTATTTCCCACCAACAGTGTACAAGGGTTATAATTTCCTTATATCCTCACTAACACTTCTCATGCTTTGCTCTTTTGATCATTGTCATCCTAACAATGCTAACATATTGTTGTACTTTTGAGCTGAATTTCTCTAAAGATCAGTCACATTGAACATATTTTCATATACCTGTTGAGTATTTTTATGTCTGCTTTGGAAAAATAAGTATTCAAGCATTTAGTTCATTTTTAATAAGATGATTACAAAGATGATTATGATGAAAATTGCTATACAAATGTAACAGTTCCTTGTATATTTTGGAAATTAATCCCTAATCTACTATATGGTTTACAAATATTTTTTCCAACATTTTAGGTAGCCTTTTTACACTGTTAGTGTATTGAATGTGCTGTACAGAAGCTTTTTAGTTTAATGAGAGTAATAAAAGAAGAACATATAAATTAATGGAAAAATACCCTCTATTCATTAATTGGAAGACTTAGTATTGCTAAATTGTCCATAGTACCCATTGTTATCTAGTAACACAATCTCTATCAAATCTCAAGGGTATTTTTAATGGCAGCTATTACTTTTTATTAGAGAAGTGACATGAATAATAATAATGATGATTTGCAATTATTATTGATTCTTTAATAAGTGACGAGCATTTCACATTAATTACTTTTATATGATTTAGTTTTTGTGTTTTCAGGGGACAGAAATGAGAGGATGTTGATCAAAGGATATAAAGTGTCAGATGTATAATATGAATAAGTTCTAGAAGTCTAACATACAATGATGTGACTATATTTAACAATTCTTACTCTATTCATAATTTTCCTAAGAGAGGAGATTTCAGATGTTGTTACCACACACGCACACATACACACACACACACACAAATAAAAATAGTTAAAAATATTTGAGATACCAAATATACTAAATAGCTTGATTTTGATTATGATTTCACAATGTATATGTAATCAAACCATCAAAATATATTCCTTAAATACATATTTTAAAAATTGTCAAATATGCCAAATTTTTCATAGAAATAAAATAAATGTTAAAATTCATATGAAACAAAACTAAATTATAGCAAGTATATGGAACAACAGGATCTCCCATCCATTGCTAAGGGGAATACAAAATGGTACAGCTATCTTGGAATACATTTGGCAATTTTTTATAAAACTAAACATGCTCGGGGCTGGAGATGTGGCTCAAGTGGTAGTGCGCTTCCCTGGCATGCATGGGGTGCTGGGTTCAATCCTCAGCACCACATAAAAATTAAAAAAAATAAAGATGTTGTGTCCACCAAAAACTAAAAAATAAATATTAAAAAAAACAATCTCTCTCTCTCTCTCTCTCTCTCTCTCTCTCTCTCTCTCTCTCTCTAAAAAAAAAAAAAAAACACTAAACATACTCTTGTGCAAACCAGGAATCATGCTTCTTGGCATTTATCCAAAAGAATTGAAAATTTATTCCAAACAACCACCTTCACACAGATGTTCATAACATCTGTCTCCATACTTACCCAAACTTGGAAGCAACCTTAATTTCCCTTAGAAGGTGAATGGATAGGGGCTGGGCTGTAGCTCAGTGGTATATTCTCAGCACCACATAAAATAAGAAAAAAAGAAAGAAAGGAAGGAAGAAAGTTCATCTAAAACTAAAAGAATATATATTAGAAAATAAGTTGAATGGGTAAATAAATTGAATATTATTCAGTTAAAAAACAAACAGGGCTTCCAAGGCAAGAAAAGGTAAAGAGGGTATTTTTAATGGAATGAATTCCAATCATATGATTTCCTGAAAAAGGAAAAAAAATGGAGAAAGCTAAAAAAAATCACCACTTGCCAGTAGATAGGAGGAGGAATGGATTAAAACAGTAGAGAACAGAGAATTTTCAGGACAATGGGAATCCTATGTATAATCATATGATGATGGATACATGTCAACATATATATTTCCAAACCCATAAAATATTCAAACCAAGAGCAAGCACTTATGTAAACTGTAGACTTCAGGTGATTCTGATATTTCAGTTCAGGCTTATCAGTCATAACAAACGTACCAATCTGGCTAAATAATATTGATAATAATGGAATGTATGCTTATGCATAGTAATGGATGTATGAGAAATTTCTCTACCTCCCTCCTAGTTTTGCTATGAGCCTAAGCTTATTCACAAATAAAAAAATAAACATAATTAAATTTATATGGGACAACAAAAATCAAGATTACCCAAAATAAACCTGAGAAAGAACAAAATTGGAGGCATCACATTTTCCTTATTTCAAAATATGTTATATAGCAACAATTAAAAAATGTCATGGTGCTTGCATACGAATAGACATACAGATCAAGGGAACACAATATAGAATCCTGTACTTAATATATACAATCAATGTTTCATAAAATTGCAAGAATATAAAATGTGGATTAGATAGTCTCTTCAATTAATGGTGTGTTGGGAAAACCTGATATCTACATGGAAAAGAATGAAATTGGACCTGTAGATTACACTACACACAAAAAGCAAATAAAAATGGATTAAAGACTCAAATGTAAAACCTAAAGCCATAAAACTCCTAAAAGAAAACACAAGGATAAAGCTTCATGACATTCACAATAACTTAATAGATATGATACCAAAAACACAAGTCAGAAAAAGCAAAAAAATAGACAAATGGGATTACATCAGACATTTTTTTTCAAAGATAAAATTATTTTACTACCCAGTAAATAGAAGTTCAAATGGCTACTTATAAATTTCCTAAAATCCAGATTCCTCATATGATCTTTAAGTCTGATCTTGTGCTGCCCATATATAAATCTTCTACCTGCTTTCCATACTCCAGCCTTGCTGGTATTCTTTTTATTATCTGAAAATTACAGGCTTTTTTTTCTCAAATTGCACATATTATTTCTACTCAACTCCGAGAGAGAACTATTTTTTTTCACTTCAAGTTGCTCTTTTTTTCTTGTAATTAAATTATAAATATAAGTATTAATAAAGTGTTTATTCATTAGGTATTACCAGATACCAGTTTTCTACCCCTCAATTATAATTAACCATCTATCACATGAGATCATGTTGCATATTTCCTCTTCTTTCATCATAAACATACAGCATTTCTACAACTAATTTTTTCAAAGAAATACAAACGTACAGAAGATTTTGATGATATTTAGTATTTAGGCTATGGTAGTCTATACCTGTTTTATTCGACTATGTATTGCTAAGATTGAAATACCTTCCCATAATAACTTAGTGGAGAAAAAGTTTACTTCTGAGTTCACAGTTTTATAGATTCAGGTCATGATCAGTTGGCTCTACTGCTTTGCCTAAGATAAGGCAGAATATCATGGAACAAAGGTACAATGGAGAAAAGTTGCTAAGATAATGACAGCCTGTTAGAGTCTGTAAACAAGTCAGGATGGCGCCTGGCATTTTGCAGAGGGAGTGGTTTGTGAAGTAACGCCAGTGAGCCATTGAGTGTGGAGATTCCTTATTGGTTGACTGCTGTATCTAGTTTATATTAATCAATATAAGCTGTGTGTAATGTATATATACCCCTCCTGTCCTACAATAAGCGGCTCCCACTCCTGCTGTATCAATGTACACAAGTTGTTCATCACCCCCGGTTATTTTGCTGCAGCCGGACTGCGGCAACAGCCCAGAAGCAGAGAGGGAAGAAGGTGTCAGAGACAAAAATATAAACCCAAAGTTATGCTCCTAGTGACCTATTTCCTCCAGCCATACTCAACCTGCCTACAGTTTTTACCCAATATAGTAGTCCTTACCAATTATTAATCCATCAAAAGGCTTATCCAGTTATTCTGTTATAGCTCTCATTATCTAGTCATTTAATTTCTAATATTCCTCATACAGGAGTTTTAGGGAGACACCTTAAATCCAAACCACAACATTTGTCTCTTGATTCCCAAAACTAACGTCCATTTCACAATGCAATATGCATTAAGTCCATCTGCAAAAGTCCCCATAGTTTTCAGTTTCAGCATTGTCCCAAGGTCCAAATCTGCCGCAGTCTGGCTGGGCACAAAATCAGGAGCCACTCACAGCCTTGTAGATTCAAACAGCAATTCTTTATTCCCGAACTCTCACTGGCACTCTACACGCACGTCCTGGGAAAATCCACCCTCCACCAGGCTCTGCCTACCAAATACCCTCTGAATCCCAGGAGAACTCAACGGGAACTCAAGGAGTAGGCGCCTGAGGCAGCAGGATACACCCTATTCCCAGCAGGATCCACCCTAAACCCAGATCCAGCCTAAACCCAGATCCACCCTAATCCCTGAGCAAGGTCACCTTTCAAATCAAAACTCTCAAACATTCATGCAATGCCACTGCAAATGACCTGGGTCCAAGGCAAGCCCATTTCCACAATGGAGAGTCCTCCCTCTAAGCATCATTGGGTAGGCTGACAAGGAAAGTGCCATGCATCATTCCTACTTGGTTATGGCTCTCAGCACAAATCCAAAGTCTTGTCTGTGATTCAAGGAAAACTTGTCTATAAGCCTCTGTAAAGATTCATATCAGGTAACATATATTCAATATATAATTATAGAGAGTAAACATTTTCATTTCAAAATGGAGAAATAGGGACATAGAAAGAAGGAATGGGACCAAAAGAAGACCAAAACCCATCTGGTTAAACATTAGATCCTGTGGTACATAGTGATGAGATGTGATCTCCAAAGAACTTGTCCAACCCTATCCCTTTGCTCTTGCTATTTGCTGTCTACATGGCCACTCTTAGGATTGCTGTGTCCAAAATCAGCAGTGTCCAAAATCAGCAGCTTTCCTCAACAGACATTCCATTTTACTGTCATCTCTTAGTCCCTTGGGTGTCTATTTTAGTTTTGTTTCATTCTCACAATGTCATGTGTCAACATTTCAGGGTATGCCTGCAGGGATTCTGACCTGTTATACTCGTCTGGTCTTTCAGGCCTTTCTTTGAAATCAGTGCAGGACACCATGACACCCTAGTTCCACCATCTAGAATTCCTGCAGAATCAGCACCTTATGGACAGTACCATTGTCTGATATCAACTCAAGTAGCAGCCAAGCTCCCTTTGATCATAGCTGCAACTGTCTCTCTGTGCCTGAGAAACTGAGCAGTATGAAACAAATCCTGGGGAATCAGCTTTCTAAGTAACCCTGTGTGAGCAGGAATCTCACAAATTTTCAAAGGACATTTCAGTTTTATATCTTCAAGCCTGTCAGGGGTATAATCATGCTGATTCTTGAGATGTCTTCCAGGCATCTTTTCTATTGTCTCTGTGCCAAGTACTTAGTCTCTCTTTAGTGGTGGTAATCTCTACAGCCATCATATCTGATTAGAACACAATGTTATGTATTCTTCTCCTCTGGCCAAACCACAGATTTAAACAAAAATATTTGCCTGCTTTCCCCTTCTTATTATCACAATAAACCTGGTTGGAAACCCAAAATACCCATGTCTACACCTGAATGCTGTGCTGCCTTGAAATTTGCTTTGCCAGACTAGTCCAACACATTGAAATTCAAATTAACACAAAGTCTCAGGACAAGGGCAAAACGTAGACAACTTCTTCACCAAAATGTAGCATGAATGTAGCATCCAAATTTTAATATAGTCAATACTCCCCTCTGAAATCTCATGAGTACAATCTTTACTCTCTGCATTCTTATTGGCATTCTGGTTTTCCAAGCTCAAACCAAAATCACACATTAAATTCTGCTTACAACATTCCAAGGCTTCTCCAGCTTGCATCTCAAAAACTTTTCTCAACTCCTTCCACAAACCAGTTCCAAAAGGTTTTCAACCACATCGACAGGTTAGTCACAGTCATAATGCTACTTCTTGGTACTAATCTCTGGTTTTTGTCAGCTCTGTGTTACTGTGACCAAAATACCTGGCAAGAATTACATAGATAAGTAAAAGTTAATTTTGTATTCACAATTTCAGAGGTTCAATTCATGTTCAGCCAATTCCATTGCTCTGGACCTGAGATAAAGTGGAACATCATGAAGGAAAGTCATGGTAGAAGAAATCTGCTCAGTGCATGAATGGTGGCTTGACTGGGGCATGTATCTGGGGTTTATATTTTTTGTTCCTGGTGTCTTGCATTTCTCCCTACTTCCTGGCTGCCATGAAACAAGCAACTTTCTTTTACTATTTCCTTTCAATATGGTGTTCTTTCTTACCTCAGAACCAGAGCAGTGCAGTCAGTGAATTATGGACTAAAACCTCTAAAATCAGAACCAAAGTAAACTTTTTTTCTCCTCTAAGTTTTTCATGTCAGGTATTTTGGTCACAAAGTCAACTAAAACAATTTCACTTAAATATATAACTATCACATATTTCTTCTTCTTTTCATTTTCACCACTAGCCTTCAACATTTTTAACTTCTGCCTCTCCATTTAACTATGATTTTTTCTAGCACCCTTACGAAGAACCTCTTCATTTTGCTTCAAATCTAAGCACAAAGGCAGCTACATAATTTGCTGGGCTCAATGTAAAATAAAAATGTGGGCTTTTATTCGAAGAGCTGCAAATAAACTGAATTTTCCTTCCTGATATGTTTATAATCCTATCTTGGTATTTTACTATTTGATATTTTATGAGACACTGACTTGGACATAGGGATAAAAGTGTGGCACCTCATCTGCCACACTATTTAATATATAAGTTTAGGCCAACTCTCAGGCCCAACTCAGAAGATAGACAGGAGCCAAGGATTGGGCACTGACAGCCTGTTGTAGAGAGGAAGGGAGGTGAAGAGTGATAGGATTACACCTACACCCAAGATTAAAGCCCCTGGTGCATTTTACATTGGTCTATTAAACTTTAATTGCAATAGATAAAAGTATTCAGAATTTTAAGAAAAAAAAATCATATAACACTAAATTAGGAGTAGAGATCTTCTGAGTTCAGGACCTTAGGTAAGTGCTGACTCTGTCTATAAAGATCAACATTACTATACCTAGTTCTATCTCTGAGTTTAAGTATGTCAGAGATTACTACATTATTAAAGTGTATGATGGGTCATTATAATACAGATGAAGAGATTGCTGTTGCATAACAAAGAAGACCTATTATGATAAAATCCTATGTAAATACAGATAAATAACTACATTTTCCTCTTTTATGTTTAATACAAAGATGAATTTCATGCACTAAAAATTAGAAAAAAAAGCAAATTATATATTGCATTCATATAAAGATTTATACATGGAAAATCAAATTAACTGGATTCTCCCACTGGTATTTGAATTTTCTATTAGAATCAATAGAAGAAGCTCTAGTGGCTTGCATCTGGCATTGCTCCTTGGTTATTTTATTTATACTTCAGCTCAGATCTATCTCTTTTCCTCATTCCTGCTCAAATACGTCCACCATTCTGCTTGAGTATTCCTCCTGAATAATAATGGTTATCACATATTTCTCTGATCAAAAAATCTATTTTCCCACTCTATAAAATCCACATATAAATTCTTTACAATGAAAATATAATTTACATTTCAAGCACCAACCAATTTGGATGATGCATTTTTCTTCAAAAAATATTTTCAGAGTCTTTGAATTTCCTACTGGGCTAGAGAACTTTTAGAAAAGTATTTAATTAATAGCATAACTTTTGTGCAAAGTGAGAGATATGGGCTAATATTTATCTTCTATAAATTTCTAGTTTTCCCAGAACAATTTGTTTAAAAGTCTATCTTTTCTCCAACATATGTTTTTGGAAACTTTGTCTAGTATCACATAACTGATTTATTTGGATTTGTCTGTGTGACTTGTATTTTATTCCATTGGTCTTCATGTCTGTTTTGATGCCAGTACCATGCTGGTTTTGTTACTATAGCCCTGTAGTATAATTTGAGGGCTGGGATTGTAATTCCATGAGCTTCACTCTTTTGCTCAGTATTGCTTTGGCTGTTCTAGGTCTCTTATTTTTCCAAATGAATTTTATTCCTGCTTTTTCTAATTCTGTGAAGAATGTCATTGATATTTTTCTAGGGGTTGTATTGCATCTTTGCAATTCTTTTGGTAGTAAGGCCTTTTTGATAATATTAATTGTGCTTCTTCAAGAACATGAGAGGTCTTACATCTTCTAATTTCTTCTTCTTCAATTTCTTTCTTCAGTGTTCTATAGTTTTCATTGTAGAGGTCCTTCACCTTCTTTATTAAATTAATCCCCAGGTATCTTTTCTTTCTTTTTCTTGAGGTTATTATGAATGGGATAGTTCTAATATATTTTTCAACAGATTCATTACTGGAGTGTACAAAAGAAATTGATTTATTTATATTGACCTAGTATCCTGCTGCTACTTTAATAAATTTGTTCCCTCACTCTGAACCAAAGTCAACTCAAAGTAGATCAAAGATCTAGGAACTACACCAGAAACTGCAACTTCTAGAAGTAAATACAGGCCCAACACTCCAACTACTATAAATAGTATTTTAAGTATCCATAGAGGAAAGGGAACTGGGGAAGGAAGAGGAAAAGGGAAGGGAAGAACTGAGGACTGAATTATAGCAAATTATATGTTGGCACAGGAGCTGATTTCATTAACAAGACTCCTAATATACAAGAAATAAAATCAAAAATTAATAAATGTGATACCATCAAATTGAAGTTTCTGTACAGCAAAGGAAACAATTAAGAACATGAAGAGAAAGCCTAAAGAAAGGAAGAGCTTTGCAACCTGCTCCTCAGATAGGTCATTAATATCCAGACTATATAAAACCCACAAAACTTTTAACACAAAACACACACACACACACACACACACACACACAAGAAAAACAAACAAACAAAAAAAACCCAAAACTCAATTAGTGGTCAGAAGAAGTAAACTAAACAGACCCTTCTCAAAAAGAGAAATTCAGATGGCCAACAAATATATGAAAAAATGTTCGACATCGCTAACAATCAGGGAAATACAAATCAAAACTACCTAGAGATTTCCTTTACCTCAAGTCAGAATTGCAATTGTCAATGAAACAAATAATAATAAGTATTGGTGAAGATGTGGAGAAAAAAGTATAATCATATATTGTTGGTGTGACTATGAATTAATACAATTACTCTAGAAAGCAGTATGGAGATTTCTTTGAAAAACTAGGAATGGAACTACACAGCTATCCCACTCCTTGATATATATCCAAAAGTTCTAAAATCAGCATACTACAGGGATGAAGGCATATCTATATTTATATCAGCACAATCCACAATGTCCAAGTTTTGAATTAGACTCAGAAGCCCTTCATATGAATGAATAAAGAAAATATGATACGCACACGTGCCTGCATGCACACATGCACACACACACACACACACACACACACAATGGAGCATTACTCATCCAGAAAAAAATATGAAATTTATGTTATTTGCCAGTAAGTAGATAGAACTGGAGATTATTATACTAAGTGAATAAATGAGACCCAGAAAGTTTGAATGTTTTCTCTCATATGCAGAAGCTAGTCCAAAATAAAGAAAGAACAAGAGAAAGAGAGGGAGACAAGAATCAGGGGAGGGGGTATTCCATCAAAATAAAAGAAAGATCAGTGGAGTAGTGGAAGGGGACTGAGGGGAAGGAAGGAGGGATGGGTTAAGGGAAAACAAGTGGAATAAATAAGTAACTTTCTTACAGTATGTGTCTGTGTATGTGTGTGTGTGTGTGTGTGTGTGTGTGTGTGTATACACATATAGATATATGGTGAATCTATTATGTGTATTCAAAAGACAGTAATTAAGAAAAACTATAATAGTATTTTAAGTATCAGTAGATTAGAGGAAAGGGAATGGAGGAGAGAGGAAGGAAAGGTGAGGGAAAACTGGGGACTGAATTATAGCAAATTATATTCTATGCTTTTATAATTATATCAAAATGAATCCTAATCTTATATATAACTAAAATGAACCAATAAAAATGAAAAAAAGCACATAACTATAATTCTTTAAGAGATAGCATATTATAAAATACATTTTTAATATCCTTTCATAGTATCTGCTTCCAATTCAATGTAATTACACCTTATATAGTATTCTACATGATTTTACCAATGAACTTGTCTACTGGCATAAACACAAAATGACTCCATGACCACATCAGATTATTTTTACTGTTCCCCAGATTTGAAGATAAGATGGAGAATTAGCCTGTAGGTCAGCTTCCTGCATTCTAGGAGCTCAAACTATTTGGTTCTGTTTCTCCTGACAGCTTTTTTTTCCTGCAATAGCTCCTATATAGCTTATACAATTCAATCCCAACTCAGTAAAACTTTTAGACGAAGTAATATTGTTTAATTATTCTTAATTATTTTTGTAGATATCGTAAGAATAATGAAAAATAAGTTACATGCCAAATGAGGAACCAAACTCTTAAGTTTTATAACAAACTGACACAGGGTAACTTAACAAGCTCTGATTTAGGAAAAATGATTACAATTGTAGTCAGTGGAAAAATAAATAATGAACAATTTTGTTATGGTCCTGTTGTTTGATTTCTCACATAAATCATATAATTCAATCCTTAAACAAAATATCACTTTCCTAGATTTATGATGAAATAGACCAAGGCTCAGAGAATACACCATTTACACAAGGGCACATGGTCACTGATTTGCCCATGAAACAACAGTTCATATTCTTTCTGTCAGCCTAAGCTGTGTTTAACAAAGTTCAGGTAAGTAGTGACTATGTCTCAAGGTCCCATGTGAGAATGATGTGAAGAGTCAAAGCTGCTAGCTCCTGTGGTGTTTCCTTATTGCCAAGGAGAAAACCTCATTGTTTTTGTATTTCCTGTATTAGGATTTTACTTATTATTTAATTTATAGAAAGGAATCTGCAGCCTGAAATGAAAATCAGTATGCTTTGCTTATTACAACTAATTTCAGTACATTTAGTTATAGACTTTGTTATCTTTGATCTACACTCTATATCCCTCTTCTTATCTTTCTTTCTAGGCTTTATTTTGGAAGAGAGCTTTGAAAACTGATGTTCCCTGGCTCCCTTATCCTCTGGATTCTGGTTGCATTCTGCCAGTGAAGACGTTGCAACATAGGTAGAATTGAGTTGTGAAGGCATAAAAATATGCAATTGTATCCCTGAGCTCTCTGCCTCCCAAGACTCAGTAATAGCTCTGTTTCTTTGTAATATGCCTTTTGGAAGGAGAATAACACAGGAATTAACTTCATGGACTCAAAATAATATTTCCTTGGGTTAGACACCCCAGTTACACTCCATTTTAAAGCTATGTAATCTTTGGAAAAATAAGTTAACCTCTATCTCAATTTTCCCCAGTTATATAAGGAATTAGAAATATTACCAGTCATGAAAGTCATAAAAATACAACCCATAATATCATAATATGGAGGGGAAAAAACCCAATTCACCAAAACACACCAAAAAGTATTACAAATGTTAAAAATATTAGATAAAATATTCAAATATTTTAGAACCGTATTCCACATGTTCAATAAGTTTAATAACATTGGGAAAGATGTTTAGTACACCTTACTTGAACTTTCATAAGTTCAAAATGACAGTATACAGTTACTGGATAGAACTAATAGCAGGTGAGACATAGCAGAAGGAAGAGAAAAAAAATCTATCATCCTGAGTATACAGCCATAAAACTATCCAAATGAAAACAGAGGCAGAAGGGACCTAAATTTAAAATGACCACTAGTGAGTGGGGATATAAAGTTTGTGTTCTAATAATATGTGTGGAAGTCTTGTAGCCAGCACAGAGAAGACAGGGCAGCAGGAAATAAGCATGCACACATTTGAAGAGACAAGGCTGAAACTTTGAAAACTTTTAAACCCTAAGTCCAGTAAGTCAGCACAGGGCAGACATAAGAGGCACCATATATGATCTCAAAACCAATGATAAAGGAAAAATACAGCAAGGAGAAGAATAGAGAGTAATGTGACATACAGATAACCATATTTCCTATAGGAAAAACACAAACAACACAAAGGAGGAATATTTTTAAAGCAATAAAAGAAAAGCACAGACAACTTATAATTCTATGGCTTGCAAAATTTTTTTCTCACATGAAAGCAAAATACTGACTTTTTTCAAATACAAAGGACTGAAATACTCATAAGCAGCAGACATGCTGTTCAAAAAAGGTAAATTCAGTCTTTCAAGCCAAAGGAAAATTATGCCAGATGGGATTGTGCTCAAAATAAAGGAATGAAAAGCACCTGAAATAATAAGGGCTAGGTAAACATATGTTTATTTTATTATTATTCATATATCTTTGAAAAATATTTGACTTTATATAGAAAATTAAAATTGTGGTCTCATATAAAACCAAGATTAAAATGTGTAATGAGCTTTGTATAAAAAGTAAGAAGAAAAAACAGTTTATTATTTAAAAGTTTTTATATCATTCATGGAACGTTATAATGTGACAGGTACATAGCCTGTGGTAATTTAAAGCTATGTAATAAACCATAAACCCTAGAGTAACCACTAAAATAATAAACCAAATTATAGCTAATGACGGGGCTGGGATTGTGGCTCAGTGGTAGAGTGGTTGCCTAGAATGTGTGAGGCACCAGATTCAATCCTCAGCACCACATAAAAATAAATAAACAAATGAAATAAAGGTATTGTGTCCATTTATAATTTTTTTTCTCTTTTTAAAAATTTTTTTTTATTATTTCTTACATACATTACAATAGAGGAGTGCATTACACTCATAATTTTTGCATTGCAATTCTTAATACACCTTTATATCACAATTTGTCAAATCTCTGTTTGTATATAAGGTATGTTGACACCAAATTCACATCTTCATACATGAATTTTGTATAATGATGACCATCTTCTTCCACTATTGCTATTCCCATTCTCCCTCCTTTTCCCTCCCACCCCTATTCCCTATCTAGAGGTAATATATAGCTAATTAGTTGGCAAAGGAGATAAAATGAAATCATAAAAGAGTACTCAATCTTAATCTTTCTAGTAAGAGGAAAATTATAACAAAACAGGTGCTATACCTTTTCAAAATATTGAGATGAAGAATTTTAACTTAATGATCATGTGAAGATAATTTGGATACTGAGCATTCTAATTAAATATCAGGGAATATCATATTGTATTAAAATGAAATTCAACTACATGTTGTTTACATGATATTCACATTCAATATAAACAGGTCAAATTAAAAGAGAAATGCCATGCATTCTATAAAGAAAAGTGAAGTTCACCAGGAAGAAGTGGGTAAAGCATGATTTGTTGACCAAAAAAACTGTGGCACACTGAATTATTGTTTAACTTCCACATAGTCACCTCATTTGCACACTGAAGTTACATGATAATGCTTAAATTAGACAATTATTGAAAGTCTAAAGTAATATATGTGGAGACATTCTGAAAATTATGAAATGCCATAGAAATAAAACAATAAATGGGGGAGATTAATGACATTTCTCCATCAGTTTGTAGATTATTTTATTGTTCAAATGAAAAATCATACAAGAAGGAAAAGGTAAATGTTACTAACTTTTGAACTTAGATGATTGTGCAAATGAATAGCAGAACCAAGAAATACTGAAAGAATCTCTGCTTTGAACACTGGAAATATCTAAAAATGAAGACCTGTTTGACATTTAGGAAAGAATTTTAGATTCCTAAAATGGCATCCCACAGTTTCATAACTGCATACCTGAAAAATAAATATGATAAGCTATTATACACTGGCTCAGTTATGTTTCATAGAAAAAGGATATCAAAGGTTGAATCCAGGTGCCTACTAGCTGACTTTAAAGTGATCAAATGAGGATTATTAACTGGGGTAGTAGGCTAATTACATGAGCACTTTAAAGAAGCATTTTCTCTGCCTAGTTGTAGAAAGAGAAGTTAAAGAGGCTCAAAGCATGAGTAGCTCTAGATCCCCTGTGGTTGGCCTGAGTGTACTATCTATCCTGGACTTGTTTGTAGCAGGGAACAGAGTGCGAGAGCAGTCACTACAAGCTGAGAACAACCTGAGACAATAGCTACCAAGAACATGGGGACTAAAATCCTGTAACAAAAAGAATCTGTATTCTTCCAACCACCTAAAAGAGCTCAGGAACTTATTTTTTTCCATAAGCCTCCAGACAACATTCCAGCCCTGCCCATAGGGCTTTAAAATTCTAAGTAGAGAATCTAGTTGAGCCTACCAAAATTCATTGCTTATACCTTCGCAAGATGACAAATAAGTGTTAGAAAGAAAAAGGAAAAAATGGGAGTGAATGAAAATTTTAGTGGTTATATTAATCTCAGAGAAATTTTCTGTGATAGAATATCACTAGAATAAAGAAAGTCATTTAATACATAAAGTATACAAAACAATATTAACTGTTTATGCCCCTAATAGCAGAGTACCAAAATGCTCCAAACAACAACTACAATTATGAAGGATACAACACATTCACAATTATAGTTGAGAATTTACTAACCACTCTGAATAATTGAGAAAAGTAGGAAGATAACCAGTAAGGGTATAGATTGACACATTCATTAAACTTATCTAAATTTTACATTTTTACGTTTTTAACACTAGCATAATATAAGCTCTTTTTATTGTACCTGGAACATTTACCAAGATAGATAAAACAATTTTCAATAAATTTAAAAGGAGTTTAGTCACACAGAGTATTATTATTCTCCTTATTCTCTGTTCATAATAATTTCCAAAAAAGCAGACAGATTTCTCAAAAATTGATAAATACCTGCCAACAAAATAATATACTGCTTAATATCTCACGGATCAAAGAAGATATAAAAAGGGAAACAAAAAATGTAGTTGGAAGGGAAGAAAAATGAAAACACATTTAAAATTAATGAATTATGCTATGTTAGCAATTAAGTAGAAATTCACATCACCAAATGCTAATATTAGAAAAGACAGAAGGTCTTAATCTATTGAATTCAGCTCTTCCATAAGAAAGTAGAAAAAGGATGATTAATTAAACCCAAAGTAAGGAGAGAAAATAATATATAAAACAGACTAATAATATAAATAATATAAAAAGAGAAAAAAAACCAGTGTAATTCAAAAGCTGGTTCTTTAGGGGAAATATGATAAATCTAATAAAAAATTAAAAAAGACATATTTCAATATCAGAAATGAGGGAGGTGATATAACTACAGATTTTACAGATAGCAACATGGTATTAGGAATATACTATAAAGAAACCTAGGCTAACAAATGTGACAAATTAAATATAATGAACAAATTCCTTGAAAGACACAAATTACCAAAGCATACTTGAGAACAGAGAGGTAACTCAAATAGCCCCTGTAGCTGTTCAAGCAATTAAACTTGTCAGTAATAACTATCTTTTAAAAAACACTCCAGGGCCAATATCATTTTGTTGAAGAGAAAGGGATATTTCTCAATTTACTCTATGAAAAAAAATTACCCTAAAACTAGGCAAAATATTATAAGGGAAAATAACAGGCTAGAGAGTAACATCCTTCATAAATATAGATGCAAAAGTTCTAAACAAAATTTTGACAAATCATATATAATAAGCTGCAAATATGTAAGTTGTCATGGTTACTTAAGATTTATTCTATTAGAATTTATCCCATGTCAATTTAGTATTCAAATCTCAAACAATGAAATTCACCAAGTTGATAACATAAAAAAATACAATCATTGCAAGAGATAGGCAAAGGATTTTACCAAAATCAACATCCATTTTTGGTTAAAAAAAAAAAACTTTTGCAAAAGTAGAAACAGATGGAAACTCCCTATACCTAATAAAAGTTATCTACAGCTGATATACTAAAGGTTAAAAGATTGAATACTTTCTCCCTAAGATCAGGAATAGGAAAAGATATCATTGTTCACACCTATTCACAATTTAGTGGAGGTAAGTGTCCCCAAAAGCTTATGTGTAAAACAATGCAAGAAGGCTTAGTTAGAGGTAAAATGATTGGGTTATGAGAACCTTAACATAATCAGTGCATTAATCTCTGATAGGGATTAACTTGGTGGTGTCTATAGGCAGGTAGAGTGTGAATGGAGAAGGTGGGCCATTGGAGACATGCCTTTGGATATATTTTGATCATGGGGAGTGGAGTTCTCTTTGCTTCTTAATGCCATGTTCCCAGTTGCTTTCTTTTACTACACACTTCTGCCTTGGTATTCTGCCTCACTTTGGTCCTAGAGCAATGGAACCAGCCATCTACAGACTGAGACCTCTGAAATCATGAGTGCCCATAAATTTTTCTTCCTCTAAAATTAATCTTGTCCCAGGTCTTTTGATAACATCAGCAAAAAAGCTGACTAAAGCAGGAAGCAAGTATTTAAGGTGAGAAAAAGAAATAAAGACATCATATTTAGGTAGGAAAAAATAGAACTATCTTCTTTTTTAAGAAAGGATTATTATTGTATATAATCCAATATAATTTACATAAACATGTACTAGTATTAATAAGGTCAACAAGATTATAGGAACAAGATCAGATCGATATACTATATAATTATATTTATTTTCCCAATAACATTTGGAAATGTAAAATAAATATGCAACTTGTAATGTTATCAGAAACATCCATTTAGGGATAAGTTTGACAAATATGTTCAAGACCTGTACACCAAGAGAAATTAAGGAAAATTAATGGAAGTATTTTCCTTGATCCTGGGTGCAAAGATGCAATATGGATAAGATCCTTCCCCAATTGAGCCATAGATTTGATGAAATTCCCCAAAATTCTACAGGATTTTATGTAGACATTAATGAAACGACGAAAAAGATCATATGCAAATGCAAAATCCTCAAGTAAGCATAAAATTTCAGGAAAAAATAAAACAAATTTGAAAGGCTAAGATTACCTAATTTAATATTACCTAATAATAATTGTGCAGTTACAATAAACAATAAACAAAAGAATAGAGTATTGGCATTAAGATAAATAGAATAATAGAACAGAATAGGAACTGTACATACATACCCACATGTATATAGGCAACTGACTTATAATTGCCATCCATAAGTAATTCACTGGAGAAAATTTAAACTTTTCACCAAATGATGCACACAGGAACAATTGGATAGTAATATTTAAAACAGAATAAAAAATTACAGTTAAAAATTTTAACAAATAAACCTTAACTCACATCTCTCCTCATTTGAAAATATTATCTAGTCCATGTATCAAAACCACCAAATGTAAAATCTGAAGCTACAGACACATTTCTTAGAATGAGTCAAAAACACAAGTCTAAAAAGAGCAAATTGTTATATTTAAATTCATCAAAATTTAAAACTTCTTCCAGGCATGGTGGTGCATCCCTGTAATCCCAGTGGATCAGGAGGATGAAGCAGAAGGATCATAAGTTCAAAGCCAGCCTCACTAACTTAACAAGACTCTAAGCAAGTTAGCAAGACCCTGTCTCAAAGTAAAAAATAGGAATGGGGATGTGGCTTGGTAGTAAGCACCTCTGGGTTCAATCCCTAGTACCAGAACAAAAAGAAAGAAAGAAAGAAAGAAAGAAAGAAAGAAAGAAAGAAAGAAAGAAAGAAAGAAAGAAAGAAAGAGAAAGAAACTGAAAACTTCTGTTCCTTAAAAGGTACTATTTAAAAAATGATAAGACAAGCCATAGAGTAGAATAAAACTTTTGTAAAGAATATATTTCATACATGTCCTATATATAGAAAGTGTAAACAATTCTCAAAACAACAAAAAATTCTAAAATGAAAAGAAGTTTTGAAGTGATTCTGCAACAAAGAAGGTACTCAGATGACAAATAAGCACTTGATGAAATACTCAATGCCATTAGCACCCTTAGTCACTAGGAAAATGCAAATTAAAACCATAACAATACACACCAATTAGAATAACTTAAATTAAAAATGTTAAGCACACCAAGTATTGACAAGGAATGGGAAAAAAATGACCTTTCTTGAACTTCTAATGAAAATATAAAATGACTCAACCACTTTGCAAAGCATTTTGGCAGTTATTACAAAGTTAAACACCTCATGATCCAGCCAATTCCATTCCTAAGAATTTACTCACAAGAAAGAAAGCACATGTTGATGCAAGAGTTATAAACAGGTTCCTATTTCAGTGTTGAACCCCGATGCAAAAAAAAAGACCACTGACTCCAATTTTAAATCAAATTAAAGCAAGCTTGTATTTGTGTACAGAGAGGGAGCTGATCAGCAGCTGTTCTTTCCTAACATGGGCTAGAGACCAGACCCCCAGCTTTCCAGGAAAGAGGTTTACAGCACAAAAAGTTGCAAAGTGGAGTGTCTTGAGAACTTACAGCTAACAGGATTTGACAAGCATAATACAAAGGCAGATAATAGGTTAAGGATCTACATGGCATAATATTTCAAGGTAGGGAGTAAATTCAGATCCCAACATCAGAATTTATGAGGTGCCACTGAGGTTTCAGAGAGGGTTGTTATCTGGTCAAGGGGAGCTGGGCTTGGGTGAGTTCAAGGCAGGGGTAGGAATTCCAAACAAGTTTAGAAATTGCAGTAATTTATAGTAAAACAGAAATTAACTTTTCATGACTTTGTGATGAGATGGCTCCCAAATCTTAAAATGGAATTAGGCTGGGCTCATCATTCAGCTTTATCTTTTATAGCCCCAAATTCAAAACAAGTCAAATATTCATCTAGAAGTGAATAAATGAACAAATTGCAATAAGTCCACTATAGTGGAATGTTTTTCAGCATTAGCTCAAAATAATTAGGTTATGTAAAAAACAAACAACAACAACAAAACTCAGATCAAAAAAAAAAGAGTATGCTCTCTATGACTACATGTACATAAATTGATATAAATACAAACCAATCCATAATGACAGACGTCACATCAGTAATTGCTGAGGGATAAAGATGAGGTCAGAGAGAACCTGCAAGATGCTAAAGGGAACTCTTGGAGGGTAAACATAAAATTATGACTCTCCTTTAAAAAAAATAAGAAAATGGTTTATACTGAGTCATATTTTTATGAGTGACCGTAGCCTGGGAACCCAGATTCAAGTTACCCTAAATGGTAAGTTCCACTGTGGAAGTGATTACATGGACTTTTACCATCACAGAACAAAATAAAATCATAGATCAATACATGGACCAAATTCATGGGTGGGGGCATCATGGAGGTGTACAGCAAAGTGGAGGAAACTAAAAAGTGTTTTCAGATGTTGTAGTATTCTTAGCTTGGGGATTGTTAGAGGCTAGAAGTCTACTAAGCTTAATATATTCTGAGAAATTTAACAAATAGTCACAAGAATGGTAGGTCAGATCTAAACATTAAGATAAATGCTATTAAAAGGACTAAGATAGCCCAAAATAATTTTGACTCTTGACCTGCAACATTCCATCTCTTCATAAGCATGGTATTACAGTCAGCCAAGGTCCAGCAGTCTACAGAATTTTTCATATAGATGCAACTTCTTCAGAGAACTTCGTTTCACAGAGGAGGTTGTGTGAACTGTCACAGAGAATATGGCTATTTATTTATTTGTGGTGCTGGGGATCAAACCCAAGGTCTCAGACATCCAAGAAAGGACTCTCAATAAGCTGCAGTCCCAGATTCTAAGGTGACAGATGTGTTCACTATGGTGATGGTTGGATATTTTCACATGTATACATTTTACATATGTGCATTGGTTTTATGTCAATCCTTCCTAATAAAAATCTAAAAACTAATGAGCAGCTAATAAAAAAAAAAACTTTGGTAAAGAAAAAAAAATAAGACTAGGTTTTCTTTGGAAATAGTTAGTTCTCTTTGAATGAGTGAAATTGAAATGTTTAAACTTTGGTATTCAATATAACTATCCTACTCTTCTTTTTATAGCAGAAACGCTGGGCTTATGAGAAGATAATTCATATGCACATCAGTTTTCTGTGTGACTTTTCTTCCCTCTCATTGTGGAAAACAAGTGATCAGCAAAACACATTCAAGGTATTTAGGTTATAGCCTCATTTTGGATCAGAAGCTCTGAAGCAAATTACAGCTAACAAGGAAAATACTGAATTGTCAAATAAGGGAACCAAGTTACTCCCCTCTGCCTTCAAATCACCTGGGCTTTGTGGTCATCCTAAGGTGATTTTCCTTGCAGCCTCAATTAGTTTCATATTCAGACCTTCAGTTGACAAGTGGACTCTCCAAACAGAACCACCACCTGGATAACATTTCCTGAGCTTTTCTGATGGATGTTAATGCTCCATCATTTCAACCAAGGCCATGACTTTTTAGCTGGAATCTCCCTCCAAAGGGAGCTCTCACCTCACCCCTTGAAGAACAAGAACACACAGGAAAGAGTGGACAAACAAGCCATGGGGAGCTTAAGTAGAGTTGCCATATGTACAGATGAGCTCAAGAGACCTTTGGTCACAGTCAACATAATGTTTAGCAATGCCACTTTTAATTCAATAAACAAATTTGATGAATTTAAAAATGTGTGAAAGGCAATTTTCTCATTTTGATTTTTCTGAAGTGCTTTGGTGTCAAATTTAACAATGCATTTCTACTCTTTGACCTATTAATTTTATTTACACAGACAATCCTAATAAAACAGAAATGTTTAAAATGTTGTAGGTGTATGAATTCAACACATTATTATCTCATGTATTTATTCATATTTATTAAGCAAAAGTTATTGTTGACCCATTATTGCAAGTATCTAGTGAAAGCATATTGGAGTATTCAACAAATGAACGCTGAATAGAAAATGGAATGTGTGAAACCTAATGCCCTCATTAATTTGATGACATGTGTGCTTATAATCAGAGAAATTACTTTCACTGAATTTAATTGGGGATTGTTTTATAATGATGTATATAAGTATCTTTAAAGATGTACTGCATTCCCATTGTTTTTACTTCACTTACTTGGTGTAGTCTTGAATATGAACTCACTGTCGAAAGAGATTCAGATGATATTTTGCTAAGGAATGTGTTTATTTCTTCCATACCATGATGGTGGGCAATTAAATTATTAAGAAGATGTTAATTATGTTCACTGAGAAGTAATTGAGGCATGATAGGTTATTTTATGCTATAATGATGTTTTTCCCTCTGCTCAGTCTACCATGAAATGTCAGGTAGACATTATAATGTAAGCATTTCATCTTTGAGTTCTTATAATTATTCAAGCTAAATTTTGCTTGAGTAGTTCCTGACTTTCTCTAAGCTTATCATTCAGATAGAGAAGATTGTAATTTCATTTGTGTTTAATAGTAAGTCTTCCACTCTCTTGGCTGAACATATTGACCTCAATTATTTTTACAAATCAGATTAGCCTTGTTGGCTTCAATCATTTCAGTCATTAAAAAAAAAAACTTAAGCAAGGACTATATATATTTTAGCAGCTGCCTTCCAAGTGGCAATTATCAGCAAGACCAGTATATTTGGAGAGAGAAATTTATTTTCTCCTAGTGAGATTTAAGGTGTGGATTATAGGATTAAGCTCATCTACCTTGTCCACCTGACTAAAAGACTAAAGAATGGTCTTCATCCTCACCCTGCTGTACAATGGTCTCTTCAAGAAAAATCAAAGCTAAAAAACAACATCTTAAAATGCTAGCCTTTGTTGCTTCAACTCACCCTAATTTTAAATGTTCAGGCACATGATGTGATGCTTAGATTCCTGTCAGCTAATAATTTAAAATTGCTTCATAGAGAATGGCTTCACTTTAAGCAATTTTTTTTCTAGAAATCCAAGAATTGAGCCAGCAGGGGGATTCATGAAACACATTCAAAACTATGAAATCACTCTTAATAAAATAATTGGAAATATTTGGTTTTCAAGAAAAATGTCACACTTAGAAACAAAGAAATCTGTAAGTCATGAAATTTTAAATTAAAACTTAGAGCAAAACTAAAAACATAGAGGTAGATAATTTTGAAATTAGGTAAACTACATTAGTCTCCAAACAGAATACATATCTACATTTTATTCATATTGGTCCATCACATGAAAAATTATGAATCTAATTTATTTTACTAAGCTAATATAAAATCTAAGTAAAATAATTTGAAGGCAAGTGTGAATATATATACACAAAAATTTTTGAAAATAAGTAAAACTTCAAAACAAAATATTTACAATTAATGAGTAACATGTAAAAATAATAAATATATCAGCAGTTCATTAGTTTGTTCTGTGAATGCTAGATATTTCCTGCAACAATCAAAGAAATGTAACATTTTTAATAGTCTTTTATAGAGGTTTGTGTGTAAAAAATAGAATCACTGTCAATAACACTAAGATAAAACACGCAAGAACCATAAGTAATACTTCAGGAGAACTTTCAAAATAAATAAATAAAATAAGTCTAGAGACAAGGCAGAGATGAGGCTTAAATAAATTCAGACAATGTAAAAAGTTATTACATTATATAGCTTCCCACTATTCTTTTTCTTCTTGTTGTACTGGGGATTGAACCCAGGGCTACTCTGCCACTGAGCTATCTTCAGCATCACCCACACACTCACTTTTTTTTGAGACAAGATCTTACTAAGTTGCTCCAGACAGTTTTAAACTTTTGGTCTTTCTACCTCAATCTTCTGAGTCACTGGAATTATAGGTGTGCACCACTATACCTAGATGCTTCTTGTTATTCTCTCTCTCTCTCTCTCTCTCTATATATATATATATATATATATATATTTACATATATATATATATATATGTGTGTGTGTGTGTGTGTAATGCGGAATGCATTACAATCTGTATTACACATATAAAGCACAATTTTTCATATCTCGGATTGTATACAACGTGTATTCACACCAATTCATGTCTTTATACATGTACTCTGGATAATGATCATCACATTCCACCATCATTTATATCCCCATGCCCCCACCCTTCCCCTACAACAGCTCAGCCCTATCTAGAGTTCCTCTATTCCTCCCATGGTCCCTCTCCCTATCCCATTATGAATCAGCCTCCTTATATCAAAGAAAACATTTGGCATTTGATTTTTTTGGGATTGGCTTTATCTATTCTTAATCACTACTCTACACAAGAAGGGGGGCACAAATTGACATAATAAATATTCTAGTACAAAAGTCCTTGTGAGGGTATAGGGATTAATGATAGATAATTAATAACATTTCTGACTGAGACCCCACCTACATTCAATTCTGATCTGTTTTAGAGTATAGGACAAGGAAGGTATTGACAGTATTTTTGGACCCATGATGGCAACTAAACAAACACTCTAATTAAATCGTTGGGATTTTTTTTCTTCCATGAATGGAAATCCAAAGAATATACCTAAATTTGACAAATAAAAACATCACATTGTTTCCAAACATGAAGGCAAATAGCCAATGTAGCTATAGACAGATTATCTATGCAATGAAATTATGTAGTGGTAGGGTATCAGTTTTGTAAAAAATTTTTTGTTAACATTTGGTATTTTTTCTAATCATCTTACAAGTTATTTTAATTTTTTAGAACCATAAAAAAGGTAGGAGATTTGGAGAAAGATTATCAATAAATATATTAGCTGGAAGTAACCTTCAGAGAATGGCAGATACTATTACCAGATCATCCTGCTCCACTCTAATAAAACTGAAATCAGAAAAAGTTAATCCGAATTTTGTTCTGTTTGAGCATTTGGTATGAATTATAGGAAGAAGGAGACAACAGTGTCCAGCCAAGCCACTGCAGTGGCCTCTGCAATGATACTAGTATTCATTGGTAAACTGGTCCAAGTACTGCTGGAATACTTTACATTTATGAACTTTTTTTTCCCCTTGCAAATTCTTTAAAACTTTAACTAAATACAAATGTCCAAAAAAGTATCCCTGAGATAGGTTACATAATTTATTTAGGTGTAGTAACCTACTGTCTGGTCTGTGATCCCTAGATAGTTTTATACAGATGTGCTTTTAGTGTATCTTTTTTCCTTCCTTAGAATTCAGACTTCAGAATGTAAATATATATATATTAGATGGTAAGTTGCATGAAACAAGGATTTTTATCTATTGTTTTTTTTTAATTTTTTTTTGAGAGAGAGAGAGAATTTCAATATTTATTTTCTAGTTATCAGTGGATACAACATCTTTATTGGTATGTGGTGCTGGGGATCGAACCAGGCTGCACGCATGCAAGGTGGGCGCGCTACCACTTGAGCCACATCCCCAGCCCGATTTTTATCTATTGTCACAGATGCATTGCTACTGCCAGAACAGATCCTGGCACATGCAAGTGCTCAATAAATATTTACCCAAAGAAAGACAAAGATAGAGTGGGAGCTGAAAATAACACTTAAAACTAAAGCCCTGATTCTTCCACCATATGTTAGGGGTTAGCATCCTCAGAATAGATTTTTATGGAGTAGAAGATTTTGTTCTCTACATGGAAGCCCTGCATCATTTTTTGTGCCAAGGGAAGAGGAATAAATTGATATGGTGGTTCTTTTTTAGGTTTATTTCTAATGCAACTTTTCATGGAGCAAACCATAGCTCACTTGTCTTGCTCCATTTAAGCAATCTCTTCTACAATTCTCAAGTAAGAGAATTTCAAAGTAGCTCTTTTTCCTTCTGCTCTCTCCCACCTTCCATGTACTTCCCCTGGAGACAATTTTAGAAGTGTCCACTTCCTCAATCCTGCACATAGATAGATGATGCATATATTACATCATCTATCTATCACTTTTGCTGTAGTATTGGAAACAGCTTTATGTCTTTATATTTTTTTCTTAAAATAGTCCCCAGGGGCCAAACATTCCAGGAAATTTAAGCTAATCCAATAGTTAGCCTGATTTCATTATCTCATTTGGTTCAAAATGATGTAATGATACCGGCACTTGCTCCCTCTATAAGTTTGTAGGGTCTTCTGTTTCTCTAGGGACAGGACATATTTCAGAAAGTTATGTCTTTTCATATTTTCCCCTTTCTATCTTATTTGTACTTGGTGAACTTAAAGGGAATGAGTGTCTTTCAATTGTGGGCTATCTATTTCTTTGCTGTGCTAGAGATGGAACCCAGGCTCTTACACATGAAAGACAAGGACTGTAACACTGAGCTACATTCTCAGTACATGGAAAATTTTATTTGGTAATTTCCTCCCCTCTCCTCTCTATTATTCAGATAGTGAAGTCCTAGAACTAAACCTCCAATGTCTTGACCTGTTTTCTCTCATTACTTTTCTGTGTTTTTCTGTTATTAATGTTTTACTTTGTGAGAGTTTTTTTTTTAAATAATTTGTCAAAAATCCAGTGAGTTTTTAAACTTTGCTATTACATTTTTAATTTTATAGAGCCGTTTTTGGTTTTCTGAATGAGTTTTCCTTATAACCCCAAATATGATTTCATAGATGAAATATCTATTCTTACCTTTTGAAGCTATCTTAGGTTTAATTATTTTCTATTTATTTCATACTTCCTTTTCTTCCTGCATTCATTTTCTTTCTGCTTTTGAACTCTGATTTATGATGGAAGTGTTACCCTGAAACTTGGAGCTCCATGCCCTATTTATATTTAAGCATGGCTCACAATTCAGTTGAATATAAATTGGAGTACATGAAGAATTTTGAGAACTGTTGTGTTTCCCCCATAAACAGGTTTATTCATGACAAGGGGTGGACCCAACTCTTAATATTTATTATCTGCTTGCACAATTCACAATAGCCAAAATATCAAATTGGCCCAGATGCCCATCAATAGATGAATGGATCAAGAATACACACACACACACACACACACACACACACACAAATAGACACACACATACATAATGGAATTGTGTGTGTGTGTGTGTATATATATATATATATATATATACACACACACACACACACACAAACATACACACACACACACACACACACATACATAATGGAATTTTGCTCAGCCACAGAAAGAATGAAATTATGGCGGGGCTGGGGATGTGGCTCAAGCGGTAGCGCGCTCGCCTGGCATGCGTGCGGCCCGGGTTCGATTCTCAGCACCACATACAAAGATGTTGTGTCCGCCAATAACTAAAAAATAAATATTAAAATTCTCTCTCTCTCTTTCTCTCTCTCACTCTCTCTTGAAAAAAAAAGAAATTATGGCATTTGTAGTAAATGGGTGGAAATGGAGAGAACATCATGCTAAGTGAAATAAGCCAGACTTAGAAAATCAAGGGTGGAATGTTTCTCTCATATGTGGAAGCTAGAGTAAAATAAAGGAAAGAAGACAGAGGTGGGAGAATCTGATACCACAAATACATGGGGAAGATCAATGAAGTAAACAGAGAAGATGAAGGGGAAGGAGGAAGGATGGGAAAGGGAAGGAAATATGGAATGAATTCAAGGAAATCATGTTATATGCCAGATGAACATACCTCAGGGAATTTCACCTTTATGTACATGTTTAAAAACATACCAATAAAAATTAAAAAATAAATGAGTTAAAGAAAAATTGGTAGAGGAAAGAGAACAGGGGAGAAAGAGGACGGGAGGGATGGGGAAGGATGGGAATTGAAATCAAACTCATGCATATATTATTTGTCAAAATGAACTCAACTAGTAGTGTAACTATCATGGCCTAATACAAAAGTAAAAAATAAAACCAGCAATTCGAATTTTAAAAAGAGAATAAAATATCTAGTATCTGCTCATTTTTTTTTTAATTTTTGGGTTTGTCAGTTTTTTTTTTCAAAAGGAATCCTTTGATGTGGCCCAGCAAGATTAATGTCTTGCACAGACTATTTATGAGGGGGAGAGGATATGTTGTAAGAAGATGCTACCCGTTATTGTCCACATATCTCACAAGCCCTCGTTTTCAGTATGGTTATTCCCGAGACCTGTGAATTAATACTAAATTAGGGAATAAACCTGTTGTTCCACTGGAGTTTAGGAGACACAATGGTACACGTTTGTGGAAGGGGAAGAAGATCTGTGATCTAAGATCCTTAGACAGACTTTTGACTTTTTGTTTTTTTTTTTAATTTTTAGCACCAGTCATGACCTCAGTTGGAAGTAGTTATGTTTCTATTCCTACAGTTGTTGAGGACTGCAGACTTAAGCTTGGAGGATTAAGAGTCAGATCTTGCCGGTCTGCTAAATAAGAAATCTATAGTCTGCTTATACTTCAGCTTCTAAAGATTTAATAAATAACTTTCTTTTTTATGTTTTCTTTACCTTAATGATTTTTAAAATGCACTTTTAGTTACTTAGTTATTGCTAAGCTCTTATTTTTCTATTATTTAGTAGGATTTCTTAGAGACATAATCATTCTAAAACAGAAGCTTTATCACTCTACTTAATTTAAAAAATGCATATGAAGGCTGAGAATATAGTTCAGTGTGTAGATCACATGTTTAGCACACAAAAGCCCTGGGTTCGGTTCCCAGGTCAAATAGAATAAAAGTATTAGAAATAAATTGTGATATTTTTAGTACCTATAATATTGTCATGTACTATCTAATGTATTACCAGATATATTATTTGATCTGCTCTTTATCAAAATTCTGATAATTAACCATTATTATGCCATTTGACACTTGAAAAAACCATAAATGATAGTGAAATTGAACACTAGCCTATCTGACACAGATCTTCTAATGTAAACTGTTATTTCCCAAGGTTATAATCCACATCTATTCCCATACTAAGAAGTATCTTATAATACAATTATATGCTAAAAGTATACCTGTAAATCTTGGCAACTGCAGGAGGCTGAGCCAGGATGATCACAAATTCAAGGTCTGCCTGGGAAATGTAGTGAGACTGTGTCTCAAAATAAAATTCGAAAAAGGCTATGGGTGTAGTTCAGTAGTTGAACACCCCTGGTGTCAATCTCCAACACCATAAAAATAAAATAAAATAAAAAATAAGCCAACATGGTAGCACACACCTGTAACCCTGGTGACTCAGGAGGCTGAGGAAGGAGAAACACAAATTTGAGGCCAGTCTTAGCAATGTAGAGAGACCCTATTTTAAAGTTAAAACTAACAAGGACTGACGATGTAGCCTAGTGGTATAGTAACTCATGGGTTTCATTCCCAATACCTAAATAAATAAACACAACTAGATAGAAATATATATTTCTATGGGAAATAACAGGCAGAATAGATTAATTTTAAATATAAAAGGGATTGGGAGTTTTTCTTAATTATGATAGAAACTAACTCCTAATTTTGATATTGGAAAAGAATATGGAGAAAAGACCTTCTTCAATATTGAGGATAGAACTAATTTAGGTTTCAAAATACACCTTAATTATCATTTCCACAAATTCATCTCCCAAACAGACAATGTTCTCACCTTCCGAACATTTACAGCTTATCTGATGTTTCTGTTGTTGGGTTTGAATTTGTATTTTCCTTTTAAGCCATTAATACCTTGTACTATGTACATCTAAATGGTTGTCAAATATTTAAATAGCAAATTCCCAAGTTGTCATAGTTTGAAGTCCCTAGTTATTCAAACAAAGATGATATACACCTCTAGAGAACTATCATGCATCCTTCAACCTAGTATCTGCACTGTCAATATAACATTCCATCATCTCCTAACACACTGTCAAAGATAATGATATCTATAGAGGTTAGAGTTTTGGTACAAGCTTTTTAAAATTTTTTTCAGAGTAATCTAGAAAATAGTGAATGCTCTTGGTTTTAAAGTATTTAAGACTGTAAAGTAGATGATGATATTTGGAACTAAAGGTAGAAAATAACATCTCTTCATTTAAACTTTAGCAAATTGAGAAACACAGATTGTAATTAATTTATTGGTTTACATGCAAAAGGTTAAGCATCTGACACTAACCAATGTGAACTTTCATAAGCCAAAGTCAGAAGGTCAAGGGCCATATGTCTTCTCTCCTATGTGGAAGCTTAGGGAGGAAAAAGGAAAAGAAAGGTGTGTGTAAAAGGGTGGGGATCTCATGAAAATCAAAGGGAGGTCAGTTGAGGAAAGGGACCAAGGGGTAAGGGAAGGGGAGGGAGGGGGATGTGCTGGGGAGTGATAATGTTCAAACTATGTTGCCACATTGTGTGCATGTGTGAATATATAACAACAAATCAAATCAATATGAACAACTATAAAGCACTAATAAAAATGTGGAAAGTGAAAAGAAAATTTAAATGACAGGTTGCTTTAGACCTATCTTTTTAGAGAGTATTTAGTGTTTGTAAGGATGAAGGGAAGTAGGAACACGCATGCTTAATGGGTGCAGGACGCTTGAGTAATAATTTAAGTACAGTAGATTCACCACAACCAGCGGTCTCACACCTGTGTTCCCACCCCAGAAGAGCTCTTGCACAGGTCCGTCTGGAGATGTGGATGAAGATGTCCATCGCAGTGTTGTTTGTGATAGTTGGCTGCCTAGGTGTCACTGCTGTGGGAACAAACAAGTGGCACTTGGTGCATGTGAAACAGACTGAAATTAAGGGCCCCTCTGAAATCCAGGACAACTTCCTCCTGCTGAGATAGAGGCTTTAACCATGACGCCCTCTTCCCACGCTTCCCTGACAGATGCCAAGGGAGCTGAGTGGAGATCACCCCCTGCTGGCCTGTCTAGCTCAGGCTAAAGAAATCTGCATATGTGTATTTTCTGCCTTTTTTCCCATTTTTCCTTCTCTTCTCTTTTAAAAGCTTTCCTCATCTCAAAGCCAGGAAGATGGAAATTTAGAAACAAAAAGTTTCCTCTATCTTCCTTCAAAGCTGGCTTTGAACAAAACCTATTGTCCTGCCAATTTGACTCCCAGTAGTTGTGGAGCAATGAGCAGTGTCACCTAGCTTATTCCCCCAAGCAGGAATCCGGGTATCCCACTTGTCCTGCAGTAGCGCACGTGGTTCTTAACAGCACCCCCTTGCCTTAAACACAAGCTCTATATGTGCTGCTTATTAATTTAAAGTAAGTAACCCCAGCCCTCCACACCAGTCAGGACCTCTAGTTATCCAAGCAAATATATCCATCACATTAGAATGGGTTCTATGGGGGGGGTAAAAATAGAGAAATGGAAGTCAGATCAAGGATGAAGATGAGAACACACACACACACACACACACACACACACACAACAGTACAATAGAATTTTCTTGCAGTGACTTTTGACAGTAGAATGCATTGAATGGAGACATGTGTTATATGTATTCTACTCTTTGGACCCCAAATCTGAAAACAGAAAAAGAAAGGCAAGCCATGAGAGCCCCAAGAGTCAAAGTCAGAAGGCTGACAGTTTCCATTTGAGCCTGATCCCTGACTCTGACACAATGACTTATTGTCAAGTCTCAGCCTTTTCATCTGTGAAATGAAAATAATAAATAGCTTTCCAGAGAACAATAAATAGCTTTCCAGAAAGTGGCTGAGAAGATGGAAGCAGCGTGCCTGGCCCTCAGTAGCTGCACAGGAGACACCAGGTTCCTTCCTCCTGCCCAGAGCTCTGTGCCCCCAGATCTCTCTTCTTTTTTTTTAGTGGGGGGACCAAGTATTGAACTCAGGGGTACTCAGGGGTACCACTAAGCCACATCCCCAGCCCTATTCTGTATTTGTTTAGAGACAGGATCTCACTGAGTTGCTTAGCGCCTCGCTTTGCTAAGGCTGGCTTTGAACTCTCGATCCTCCTGCCTCAGCCTCCTGAGTCACTGGGATTACAGGCATGCACCACTGCGTCTGGCTAGGATCTCTCTTCTTGATGGGTCCACAGATCCTACCAGTTGACACTCTGTGACTATGTCCGTCAGTGGGCACAGCTGCCCATCACTGAGCCAGCCTGTTGGAAGGACACATGCTGTCCTGAGTCAGACACCAGAAGAGACACACTGCAAGGCTGGGCTTCCATGATCGGTCAGATTAGAGTGGGTAAAGCAGTGCTGGTTTCCCTAGGTCCTGGGAAATGCCCTGGGTTGTCTGTAGCCTGGTATTCTGGATTATACGCCCTTGCTCCCTGCCTAGGGAAATGATAGGCTGCTCATCTTAGAGGCCATAAGTATTTGTCACTTCCTTTTTTCAGCCAGCTCCGGATTGTTCCTGAGCCCACCTGAATGTTCCAAAGAGACTTTATTTGATCTTCTTTGATTATATCTGGTCTTTCAGAAACCCCTAACAGAAACAAGCAGCCAAGACCCTTTGGTGATTCCCCATAGCCTTATGGTGAAGTCCAAACTCCTTTTGACAGGTTTACCAATGCCCCTTACCCCAGGAGCCTCAACTCGTCTACTTACCTAGGACCCGACATCTTTGGATTCAGTCACAGAAACGCTACTTGGACGTTCTTCTGTGTTCTGCTCTTACCAGATAGTGTGTGCCCGGCTGGGCTTTCACCTGGTTGAGACATTCCACTGAGCTCCTGCTACGTACCAGGGATCAGTCTAACTCTACTCCCTCTGGCATCTTGGCCCAGTTACCTAGGATTCATCCTGAGGAGACACAGAGATCATCACCTTCTACCCAAACCTTTCTTGATCCCCTTCCCCATGAGGGTTGATGCCCCTGTTTGCATTCTTATAGCACTCTAAGGGTCTATTCTCATTGCACTTTCAAACAGTTCTCTTTGCACTCATCGCCAGACTCTAAGTGCTGAGAGCTTCGGGATCACATCTGTTTAGATCATGTCTGTCACCCGAGCTCTGAGTTTGGCACACAGTAGACACTCATTGAATAGTTACTGACTCAGAAAGTGATTTCACAGCCTATTAGAGTGTTGTTTTACATTGCTTTTTTCATATATAGAATATACCACCCAACATCAAGCAGTTACACTTTTTTTCTCAGCAGCACATGGATCCTTCTTAAAAATAGACCATATATTATGTCACAGGGCAACTCTTAGAAATTATAAAGGAGTAGAGATAATACCATGCATCCTATCTGATCATATTGGAATGAAACTGGAAATCAATGATAAAAGAAAGAAGGAAAAATCCTGCATAACTTGGAGAATGAACAATATGTTACTAAATGATCAATGGGTTACAAAAGACATCAAGAAAGAAATTAAAAAATTCTTAGAGATAAATGAAAACACAGACACAACATATCAGAATCTATGGGACACAATGAAAGCAGTTCTAAGAGGAAAATTCATTGCTTGGAGTTCATTCCTTAAAAAACGAAAAAACCAATAAATAAATGAGCTCACACTTATCTCAAAACCCTAGAAAAAGAAGAGCAATAAAACAGCAAAAGTAGTAGAAGGCAAGAAATAATTAAAATCAGAGCTGAAAACAATGAAATTGAAACAAAAGAAACTATTGAAAAAATTGACAAAACTAAAAGTTGGTTCGTCGAAAAAATAAATAAGATCGACAGACCCTTAGCCATGCTAACGAAGAGAAGAAGAGAGAGAACAAGTTACTAGCATACAAAATGAAAAAGTCAAGAGTTAATAACAAGAATAAACAAATGGACTTACTTAAACTAAAAAGTTTTTTTCTCAGCAAGAGAAACAATAAGAGGGGTAAACAGGGAGCCTACATCCTGGGAACAAATTTTTACTCCTCACACTTCAGATAGAGCCCTAATATCCAGAGTATACAAAGAACGCAAAAAATTAAACAGTAAGAAAACAAATAACCCAATCAACAAATGGGCCAAGGACCTGAACAGACACTTCTCAGAGGAGGATATACAATCAATCAACAAGTACATGAAAAAATGCTCACCATCTCTAGCAGTCAGAGAAATGCAAATCAAAACCACCCTAAGATACCATCTCACTCCAGTAAGATTGGCAGTCATTATGAAGTCAAACAACAAGTGCTGGCGAGGATGTGGGGAAAAGGGTACACTTGTACATTGCTGGTGGGAATGCAAATTGGTGCGGCCAATTTGGAAAGCAGTATGGAGATTCCTCGGCAAGCTGGGAATGGAACCACCATTTGACCCAGCTATTCCTCTTCTCGGACTATTCCCTAAAGACCTTAAAAGAGGGTACTATAGGGATACTGCTACACCGATGTTCATAGCAGCACAATTCACAATAGCTAGACTGTGGAACCAACCTAGATGCCCTTCAATAGATGAATGGATAAAAACAATGTGGCATTTATACACAATGGAATATTACTCTGCACTAAAAAAAAATGACAAAATCATGGCATTTGCAGGGAAATGGATGGCATCAGAGCAGATTATGCTAAGTAAAGCTAGCCAATCCCTAAAAACCAAATGCCAAATGTCTTCTTTGATATAAGGAGGGCAACTAAGAACAGAGCAGGGAGGAAGAGCATGAGAAGAAGATTAACATTAAACAGGGACGAGAGGTGGGAGGGAAAGGGAGAGAGAAGGGAAATTGCATGGAAATGGAAGGAGACCCTCATTATTATACAAAATTACATATAAGAGGAAGTGAGGGGAAAGGGAAAAAAACAAGGGAGAGAAATGAATTACAGTAGATGGGGTAGAGAGAGAAGATGGGAGGCGAGGGGAGGGGAGGGGGGATAGTAGGGGATAGGAAGGGCAGCAGAATACAGACACTAGTATGGCAGTATATAAAAACATGGATGTGTACCTGATGTGATTCTGTAATCTGTACATGGGTAAAAATGGGAGTTCATAATCTACTTGAATCAAATATGAAATATGATATGTCAAGAGCTTTGTAATGTTTTCAACAACTAATAATAAAAAAAATGCTAAAAAAAAAACCATTTACTTTAGCCTAGATACTCTAGTGCCACCCCTTCATCAGTCAAGAAACCTGACAGATTACTTTTCTTTCACTTTCTGAGGCTGGATTATTCATGTTTCCAATCTTTACTCAAACACTACCTTCTTTAAACTGCCATCTCTCCTACAGCTACTCAGTCAATATTAATTGTTCCTTCCTCTATGCACACACAGAATATCACCTGTGCTTCTATCATAGCTCTTATTTCATACCATATTTTAGTTACAGTGCTTGCTTTCATGTATACAAAGGAAGTATACACTTAACCAGCCAGACGATCAGCCATATCAATCCTGGAAATCAATGGGTAACAACACAATAGAGTCACCTTCATATTTGATTCTATGTTAATAATGGCAAAGCGAGATACTAGGTACTGAAAGTTCTGTACCCTACTTACAGCAAGAGATTACAATGAATAATCAAAATACTAAACTAATGCCAGTACATACTTTAGCTTACTCTCCAAGAGAATAATGAAATAGCCAAAGACAAGCAGCTGAATAAAGTTAATCAGGCCAGTAATGGGGAAATATATTATTTGCTGAAATAACTAAAAAATTCATGTCAATAAATAGATAGTTAGAGAAGATAAAATTGGACCATTTACTTTCAGTAACCCTTTTCTGTTAACTGAGCCACAGCTGATATAGTTTCTATCCCCTGATCACTGATTATCTAAGACAATCAGTTTTCTTCCTCAAAAACTTCAGAAACATTGCTGGACCACAGGAGCACATGCCTGTAATCCCAGCAACTCTGGAGGCTGAGGCAGGAGGATTACAAGTTGGAGGCCAGCCTCAACAATTGAGCAAGACCCTGTCTCAAAATTTAAAAAAAATTTAAAAAGACCATAGATGTACCTCAATGATAAAGGGGGGGGGGGGGCGACCTTTGAAAACACTGCAAAATAACTCTGAATGGCTGAAATAGCTAAGATGTAAAAGCTATTGGTGAAACTATTTTTCCCAATGTGAACAAGGCAAACCTGTGTAAGAAAAAAAAAATGACATAAAGCAAAGGTGAAAAACAGTTCTTAAGACCTTCAATCCTAAATCCAATAATCCTATGGCCTTATCCTATATTTCAGTTTTGTGAGGTAGATACCTCAATAGTCTTATAATAAATGTTCCCTGTTACTAAAGCTAGATTGAATTGTCACTTGCAACCAAAGTAATCCTGTACATATTACTAATTTGATGACCCATAACTTATGTTTCCTAATATTAACATGCTTCTACAGTCTCTTCCCACCCACGAGGACTATGGGCTAAGCACGTGACTATTTGACCAACAAAAGAATGGTGGAAGTAAAGCTTTGTAAGTTTTAATCCTAGCCCTCAACTGGCCTGGCAATTAAAGCAACTACTCTTGGAAAACAGCTACCATATCATGAGACTAATGAATCATCCATGTAGAAACATCCACATGTAGGAAAATAAAAGTCCTGGATAATAGTCCCAGTCAAGCCTCCAAATGACAACAAGTATATCATGTCCCCAAACAATACCACCTGTAGCAAAAATGCAAAGTTAATTCACAGAAATGTAAGAGCTACTAAATTGTAGTTTTAAGTAGCTAAATTTTATAGTATTCTAAAGTACAATTTTTAACTAATATAATCCACATACAGATAACTTTCTATTTTTCTAATATAGACTATGTCTTGGAAAAGGGGTTGGCAAACTATAGCCCTTAAGCCAACTCTGGTCTGCCATTTGGGTTTTTTTTTTTGTTTTTTTTTTAATGGGGGTACAGGGATTGAACTCTGGAGCACTCAACCACTGAGCCATATCCCCAGCCTTATTTGTATTCTATTGAGAGACAAGGTCACACTGAGTTGATTAGTGCATTGATGTTGCTGAGGCTGGCTTTGAACTTGCAATCCTCCTGTCTCAGCCTCTTGGGGCACTGGGATTACAAGTGTGTGACACCTCACCTGACTCTGGTCTGTCATTTGTTTTTGTGAATAAATTTTTATTGGGCCACAATCATGCCCATTCATTTACATACTGTTTTAGCCCCTTTCATGCTACAAGGGCAAAAGCTGAGGAACTGTGTGACAAAAATAACAGCCTACAAAACCTAAAAAATTTACTATATAGCTTTTACAGAAAAAGTTTGGCAAACCCTGTTATATAGTATTTGGCAAGTGTTTTAATATAAAAATAAGTTAAAATATAAACCAATTTTACAATCAACTTCTTATGCTTAAAAGTACAGCATTATAAATATTTAATAGTTTTAACAATGCAATGTACAACATAAAGTATGTACTGAACTGAATTGTATTATTTGTGAACAAGTGAGGCTATGGTCAAACTAATACACTTCTCATGGACAGGAAAACAACAGAATAATTAGGTCCCTTCCTACTAAGCTGCTTAAATATTTCTACTATGAGGGATAGGGAATCTCCATTATTCATCTTTGAGTTTCTTTGGCATATTAGATAAGACATACTTTTGAAAGATATTAAGAATCAGAAAAGAATGAATGTTTTATCATGATGCACAATTGGCCATGTTTTTAAATTAATACTTCATAAACCCATCTGCAGAAGAAAATCAAAAAACCTAAGACCAGTATTAACCCAAGTTAATGATTACCAAACTATTCAACCAAAACATCTTTGGCAATGCTTGAAATTCTACAGATCTTCTTTTGGCATCTTGCCATGTCATAAATTATCCTTCCCACTTTATACATAATGTTCTTTTTCATAAGGCCCCAAGTCATTGTCTATTCAACCCCAAACACAGTTCAAGACTTAGCTCCTTATCCATGGGGTTTACTATTTTCATCAACTAATAAAAATTCCTCTACTATAAATTACCATTTATTTAAGCTTTCTTATTTTGCTACTGCTTTATTATCCTGCATTATTATAACATTTGTATAAAGCTTAAAACTTTCAAAACACTCTCTAAACTACAGTACATTGTATTCCACAACTAAAGTATCCCTAGATATGTATGTGCAGGCAGTTTTCTCTTCAGATCTTAAAAAGCCTTAGAGAATATCAGAAGGAATTTCTTGTTCAGACTTTACTTTAAACTTATACCTCAAAAATATCAAACATTCTTGCCCCTAGTAACTACACTGAAAATAGCATCTTCTAACAGTAACTGCCCAAAATTTAAGCTGGAAGATAAGAATGCAGATCAAGAAGAACCCCAGTAGAACCCCTAGTATTAATCCTTAATTATATTTCCTCAAATAAGACAAAATAGTAGGCAAACAGCATGGGAATAAATCAAGATTAAGGTCAGATATATAAAGATTCTATTAGTTCCTGCCTGTTGCCATGTTTTTAAAGGTAATTATATTCAAATTTATTACAATACACAACATTTAATGAATACTTATTATACATGGGCACACTCATTAAAAGCTTATCTCACTTATCACAATAACCCTTGAAAGCAGGCTTTCTTTAATTTACCATTTTACACATGAGAAAATTAAAACTTGAAGAAATAACTCTGAAAACTTAACTTAGATATAACCCATGTGGTCTAATTCAGAGCCTGCCTACTATTCTAAATATACATGTGAGCCTAAAACTTAGGGTGTAGGTCTTATTTTTACAACAGCTTTATTTTAAATATAGAATAGCAAAATAATCATAACTTTTTGGGAAAAGCATTAATTTTTGCTTTTCAGGTCTGTTATACCAATATATTTTAAGTTTTAAAAGAAAAGTAATTACTCCTAAATAACTATTATTCTACTAAGTGTGATTATAGGATTCAGTCATTGCACTTACATTCATGTAATTTTTATTATAATCCTTATGCATTTTGGAGTTTCAACTCTCTATAGTATATAATACTTATGAAATAAGATTGCACATATTATGTAATGGGAGTAACAGACATTTATTTCTATTTACAGTTGATATGAATGTCAGAGTCTTTTTCCAGTAATTGTTCCTGTTTGAAGGAAGATATTTTGGATCAAAAACTCTGTCAGTAACAGACTGTAGATAATATGAATGTAAGCAATCACAGATGGTAAACACAAGGTACATTCATATGATTGGGATTAATAAGATTTTAGAGCTAAAGGATATTTTAGAGATCATCTAGTCAACCTCCCACTTTACAGATAATGATACTAAACTACCATGAAAATATCTAATTAGGGCTTCATCCAAAATTCTTTCTCCACATAGTAGTAACAGAATCAAGAGTGCCTAGTTTCTAGCCTTTGCTATCATAGACTTTCTGAATCAAATAATAATATATTCAGTCAGTATCTTAATATAAAAAGGAAATAGAAAAAAATGGGAGGTGGTGACTGGATAAAAAAATGTTTTTAAAAGTAAACCCAAAGGGCTAAGTTTGTAGTTCAGTAATAGAATGCTTGCCTAGTACATGTGAAGCCCTGGGTTTGATCCTCAGCACCACATAAAAATAAATAAAATACAGGTATTGTGTCCATCTACAACTGAGAAGAAAAGAAGGATAAAATAATTTTCACAGTAGAGATTATTATAGGAAACGAGTATTTCTACAGCAAAATATTAGAATAATATAAAGATCTTAAACTGACTTACAAAAGATAATTTACAGAGGAAAAAACCATCATTTCCTAACTAATTGTTGCATAGAACTCTCATGTGTCTTAAAAAAGCATTTCATTTTTAAATAAGTTTTAGATACACTAGACTATACAAAAGTTAAAAGTTAAAATATTACATAATTGTAATACTGCATCTTTAATATGTAAATATATCCAAAAGAAGGGATACATTATGTAGCATTGCTCGAATTTATTTGACCATATAAAAACTTTTTCAGACTATGCCTATTATAACATCACCCAGATAAATGTTGGAGAGCAAAATTCAGGAAAGACTGGAAAGCAACATTTGTTTAAAAATAAATAAATAAAAATTAAAAAAATAAACCACCAAAGACTCACAAATTCAAAATAAAGCAATAAAAAGGTTTTGAGGGGTCAGGGATATAGCTCAGTTGGTAAAGTGCTTGTCTTGCATACACAAGGCCTGGGTTTTCAATCCCCAGCTACCCCTCCCCCACAAAAAAAGGTTTTGAAAACCTTAAACCTTACTCTCTATTACATGTATACTACTATTCTAAAAATACCCTTAGATAACCATTCTTATATAGAGTATGAAAAATGTGGAAGTCAATCACTGTACTACTGATATATAAATTAACCACAAATTAACCATTCTTGATATTAGGGGGCTCTAAGTTTAAGTCACTAATTGTCACACCTTAACTTGCTCTGCTTCTAATTTAAAGCCATCTGCCAGATGAGCATTTTCATGGAAAAAGCAAGACAAAAAGAGGAAAAGGGGAAAATGTAATTAACGATATTCTTTGGGGAATAAAAAGAAAGCAAAAAAACATCAGGACTTCAGGGACGAGTTAGGGTTGTAACTCAGTAGTAGAGTAGCATGTGTGAGGCACTGGGTTTGATCCTCAGCATCACGTAAAAATAAATAAATCAACAAATAAAAGGTATTGTTTCCATCTACAACTTAACAAAGAAAAAAAGAGACTTCAAAGAATCTCTGGAAAGGGAATTACCTGCATACTTTTCTGCTTCTAGTGATAGAAAAGCCTCACTTCCTTTTCCCCCCACTACTATGGTCTGAATGTATATGTTCTTCCAAATCCATATGTTGAAACCTAACCCTCAAAGTGATAGTATTTAGAAACAAAACCTGTGGGATGTGATTAGCTCATGAGGTCTCTACCCTCTTGGATGGGATTAATGTCCTTATAAAAAGAAAAGGAAAGAAAGCCTTTTGGCTTTTCTGCCACTGGAGGATACAACTAAAAGGCACTACTCCTAATGAATAGGCCCTGATTAGATATCAAATATACTGGTGCCTTGATTTTAGACTTCCCAGCCTCCAGAACTGTAAGAAATATATTTATGTTAATTACCCAGTCTAAGATACTTATTATTACAGCCCAAGCACAATAAGGTACACTCTCCATGTGAGTCTGGTAAGGCTATCTATTTAGTGTTCCTCTCCCAAGGGTAGATACATGGCCAACCACAGGCCTCACTAACCCTTTTACTCAAAATAATTGACCCAAAGATGAACATATAAACCAAGCCAGGTGAAGGAATGTCCTGGAATTTTACATACAAATGTCATGAGAAAGAAAATATTTCCTCTGGACTCACTAGTTAAAAAAGGGAAAGCCTAAAATTGTCCATTACTATAACTTCCCAAATTATCCCTTCCCTCCCAATTCTGACTGCAAGAAGGAAGTCAGCGTTCAACATACTTAAAAAACAGAACATTAAAATGAAGAATAATTACATTAATTTCCTGTCCACAGTGTTTAAGTCCCTAAATTCAGCTCCTTCTCTTTACTCCATGATTATAAAGTTAATGAGTTTCCCCTTTTCACTTAAGCTAACTTTTGAGTTCAGTATCTATCATTTGCAATAAAATGATTCTAACACATACCTACATAAGCCAAGAAAAGAGTTCTCAAAAGAAGTTATAAATATTAAAAAGTTAATAAAAGTAGAAATATTAATAAGTACATCTCTTTTGGAAGGCAAGTTGGTAATTTCTAACAAAATTTTAAAATTAATAAACCCTTCACCCAAAAAATTTAATTAACCTTACATTGTTTTTTAAAAGCTCACAAAATATGTAATGAAAATGTGCAATATTACCATCTATGACATCTGTCAAAGCTAAAAAATAGAAACTTCCAATGTCCATTAACTGAGGGCTGATAAAGTATAAGGTAATCTATAATGCAATAAAATAGAGCCATTAAAAAAGATGTATATGAATATCCTTTAAAAATTTATATGAAATAATTTTTATATGCCAAGAAGAAATATAATATAGAAGGAATATAATCTTATTACAATAATCTGAGTAAGTTACTTAATCACTCTTGGTTATACTTTTGCAATTGTAAAAATGTGATATTAATATTATTGTGCGAATTAAGTAAATTAATAGTCTCTGTAACAAGCTCTATTTTGTTTTTTTGTTTTAGGTGCTGAGGATAAAACCAAGGCCTCCTGCATGTTAGACAAAAACTCTACCACTGAAATACATTCCCAGCCCTTGTAGAAAGTAATTTACACTTGGTAAGTTCTCAAAAGTTAACTATTATATGCTTATGGGAATCATGCAGATAATATATTAGGTTAAGTGGAAACTTAAGAGGACATCCTTTCTAACCAACTACCATCATATCATAAGGAGGTCATAGAGTTGCTAAATGTTAATAAGCTACAAGTGTAAGTTTTATATGAAATATATCTTTTTTAATGTTAGAAACTAAAACTTCTTCTAAAAATACAATATAGACCTAGTAAAAAAGTAATTAGCATCAGTGGTCCATCAATTTGCAAACTCTGATATATGATTCCATATATACATATTCAAATATAATAAAAACAAAATTTTTAAAAGTAGTAACACCCAAGAGACTGGAGAAGTAAGGTCATTGAGCTTAATTTCATACATTAGGGGTTGGGATTGTGGCTCACTACTACAGCACTCGCCTAGCATGTGTGAAGCACTGGGTTTGATTCTCAGCACCGCATATAAAATAAAATAAATAAAATAAAGGTCCATCAACAACTAAAAAAAAATTCACACTTTATCAATACATATTATAACATTTTCTTTGCAACACACAAATTATTAAGTTTTTTTAAGCTAATTAAAATCACGACTTAAGGGTTTAGGAACTTTCCCATTTATATAGTTTAATTCAATGTAACTTCTACCACTTGGATATTAATTTTATAAAAGCATAATTTTTTAAAGTTTACATTAGAATTGAAATGTTCAATACTAACTCTTAAAAATGGCGCATACCCTTGAAATGTTTCATCTTTTTGATATACGAATGTACTTTTTGATATCTGAATTTACTATATTCAACTTATTATGTCCAAGATATTCAATAGTTCTTAACCTGAATAAGCCTCTAAAGATCATTAATTTCAAGTAAACTTTTTCTTACTTAAAAAAATAATAATAAATAGAAAATTTAAAAATTTCTACTTAGTACTTAGGTTGTACTTGTTTTTTCCTTTTAACAAGATTCTGTACTTTTATTAACATTTCGGCATCATGCAGGCACAATTAGTCATGATTCTGAAATCATCAATTCAAAGGAATAAGTAAAATCACTTGTTATAGTAATACTCATTCATCTTCTGATTCCCTAAATACAAAAGTAAATATCCTCACTTCTGGGCTGGGGATGTGGCTCAAGCGGTAGCGAGCTCGCCTGGCATGCATGCGGCCCAGGTTCAATCCTCAGCACCACATACAAACAAAGATGTTATGTCTGCCGAAAACTTAAAAATAAAATATTAAAATTCTCTCTCTCTCTCCCCCCCCTTTAAAAAAAATCCTCACTTCAAGTTTAATTGACTACAATAGCATATAATTATTAGCAAGTTCTTAATGTGCTTCCCAATATGGTAGATTAGAAACTAGGAAGGTCAAGTGTGTAAAGTCACAGTAGAAAAGCAAATACATTACAGAACTGTACTATCACACTCCACAATAAGATATTTAGAATGGAATATAGAACTGTTATTTATTGATAATAGTATAATCAGAGCTGTATTTGAATCCTAGAACTTCCACTGGTATAATCTTGAGCAACTTACTTAACCTCTTCACTCCTCAGCCAGTATAAGGAATATACCTCAGAGGAATAAGATAGCATCTCATAAAAGTTAAAAGGATTAAATAACATATCCAAAGCACTTAGCACAAATAAAACATAAACATACTGATTAAATGTTAGCCATAATTACTAAATCCCCCCCAAAAAATGATGTTCAATATCTTATTGAAAGCAGGGAATGTATAGAAGTTTAAATATTTGTATCAAAAATGGCTGATTGTGAAAACAGCTTTGCAGCTTACACTTAAGTTGTCTATATAAAAATTAAAAATGGGGGCTGTGGTTGTGGCTCAGGGGTAGAGAGCTCGCCTAACACATGCGAGGCCCTGGGTTTGATCCTCAGCACCACATAAAAATAAATAAATAAAATTTAAAATAAATAAATATGGCTATACTTCATTTTTTGAAACACAACATAAATGAAACATGAATCTGTCAATATCCAAGTTGACTGAATAACATTTTCATGATGGTGCTAGAAAATATCCAAGAAGATAAGGACTGATCCTGTCTAATTCACTACTATACTCTCACTTAACAGAATGCCTAGCATAGTAGGTATTGAATGTTGAATGCATTATTTAATTTGTTTCTCATAATAATCTGACAAGATAAGCATAATTATCCCATTTAAATCTAAAATCACATAAGTAGAATGTCAGTGAGTAAAAGTCTTAAGTAGAGGACGCATAATTTTTGACCCCTATCAGTACTATTTTATTCAGCAGAATTAAATACTGATTATGAGGTATCCTCAAAAGCTTCTGTTAACGCAACAATCTTCAGAGGTGAAATGATTCAATTATGAGAGCTGCAATCCATTTATCCTAGTTTGAATCCACTGGGTGGTAACTATAGACAGGTGGCATTACTGGAGGAGGTGGGTCACTGGGCACATACATGCCTTGGAAAGGTGCATTTTCCATACTAATCCTTCCTCTCTTCCTCTCTCTCCTTCCTGATCCCACTATGAGCAGAGCCGAGTAGCTTTCCTTCTCTGGGTCCTTCCCCCATAATCTTCTGACTCAACTTAGGTCCAGAGCAAGACAGTTGACCATCTCTGGAATGAGAACTCTGAAACCAAAAGCCCCAAATAAACTTTCCCTACTCTAAGTTGTTTTTGTCAGGTATATTGGTCACAGTGATAAGAAGCTAATTAAAATAGAAATTGGTACCAGAAATGGAGTCATTACTGTGTCTAATCTGACCATGTGGTTCAGAGATTTTGGAGCTGTTTTGCAGGAAGAATTTTGAAAATTCTAAAGATGCAAGCTGTAAAAGCTTTAGAATGCTGTAAGTGGAGCTTAATGGGTGCTTCTGGTAGAAGCTCAGAAGACCAGGACACACGAATGAGTTCTGTGCTCATAAGGTTTCAGAAGAAAACAAGGACTCTTATTGGAAATAGGAATAGAGGCCACTCATTTTATAATTTGGCAAAGAACTTGGCTATATTGTGCCCATGTCCTGAGGCTGTGTGAAGCTGAATTTAAAAGTGATAGACTTGTTAATCTGGTGGAGAAAATTTCAAGGAAGCATACCATTCAGTCAGTGATGTGGATTTTGCAGACAGCTTTTAGCCAGGTTTACTGTGAGAAATGGGAGCAGAAAATAGGGCTAAATAATTTGAAAAACTTTTAGTTTATCCAGTAAAGTGCATGTAAAACTGGACATTACAGCCACTAAAGAGAGGCTAAGTACTTAAGAAAGATCACTTTAAGGGAATTTCTTGTACCAGAGTACAAAAGAGAGAATTCCTTTAAAGAAAAAGAGTTCAAGAAGGCACCCTGTTCACAAGATTGGAGAGGCTAGGAAATTGTTTCACCATGCTGTGCCCCACTGGTACTCAATAGGTCATTGCAGCTGTGATTCCAGAGGGCTCAGGTATTACACAACCTTGGCACCTTCCACATGGTGCTGGTTCTCCGGGAATGAAGGATGCTGGAGTTAAGGCCTCAATGGAGGCTTCCACCAAGATTTCTGAAGAAGGTCTGTGAGGCCAGGCAATGTATAGCAGGGTCCAAATCCTTATGAGCTGCCCTTGAGAGGGCAATGCGTGCAGTTGTAAAGGTAAAGCTGATGCTGGAATGAAGACCCCAAGAAATTAAGAGATGCCAACAACATGGATTGTCTGCTGAAAAAAAGCTGCTAGCTGCAGAGAGGGCCAAGCTAAGAGACTAAGACAATTAGATTATTGAGAGCTATAACCTAATCAGTCCATCCAAGTTTGAGTGAATTACTGAGTATCTACTCTTAAGACTTACATGCTAGGCATTTTCATATACATTATATCAATTCTTAAAACTTTAAGAAAGAGGTACTGCCATCTTGATTTGGGAGAAGTAAACTAAAATATAGAGAGGTTAAATGAATTCCCAAAATAAAGGACAAATTAGGGTCTAACATCCAAGTCTGTCCAACTCCAAAGTCCTTTTTTAATTTTTTTTGGTTTAACTACACCATGCAACCTCACTAATATATATAATTACAGAGCATAGCCAACATTTTATAAACACTGTAGGAAAACAAAAATATCACTGAAAAAAAACAATTCCAAGGAAAGGTTTTATTGAAAAACCGAGGCTGAAACTACTAATAACAAAAAGAAAATTAATATCATAAAAATTTCTAAATTAAAATCTGAATTTTTCTTTGGTTTATAATTATAGAACACAATCAAGAAAAGTTTGTCTTTCTTTCCATTTCTTATTCTCTTGCATTTTTTTATGTAAAATCTACCCTTCCCCCCAAATCATTACCATTACAAAGACAAAAAAAAGGTCTAATATCCTTTTTATCTAATTTCTCTTTTTATCTGTTCAGAATGTTGAAATTTAGAAACATTGTTATTAAAGCCCACAATGAATGAGTCCTTCATTCTAGTGGTAAGAAAAGCTAAAAGAGTTAAGTACTATGCTCAAGGCTATAAAATTTAGCCAGACTAACATTAAAATATGGGCTTTCCAGCATTCTATGAACCCGTGCTCCTTAAATTTTTTCACCAAAATTCCAATAACAGAAAGAAATGACAAGATCTGAAGTCATATAATGGGTTTACTTGAAATTTCTTTTAAATGTCTTGATTTTATTTTAAAAGCTTATGTGAATTCTTTACTCTGTGCCTAATTTACTCATGCTTACCTTAATATTAAAGTGATTTAACATGAATACTTGTGTAAAACTGATACTTCAAAAAATAATTATGTTTGTTCCCATAACTTAAAGTCTAAGCCATAGAGTATCCTTGATAAAATGCCATATATGCAAATTGAGAAGCAGGGCACAAATTAGAATAACACTTTTTTCACATCTCATTTCCTTGTTCCTTTACTTTTCAAATTAAGAATTTTTTAAAATATAGTAGATTTAATCTTACTTTTTCAAAGTGTATAAATACTGGCAAAGCTACTGCGCAAATTATTGGAGTTGTTTATTTTAATTACAAAATTTTCAAGAAGTTTTACTTAGTTAAAATTAATTGATTAAATACATATTAACTTGTGAATTTATCAAGCAATCTGGATATACTTTCCACTTGGCAATATTTCATTGGACATTTACTTTTGGAGAGGTCACTCAAAAATTTACTTTAATGAATATAAAATTACATGCTATTCATATTGACTATAGTGCCAATTACTTTTATGCAAGTTAAATAATCATCTTTGTTGGATTTTTCCCCCTCTGCCTGGATGTAAAGGAGGAAATCCTTTATAGTTACATTACTTTCTTTTTTCAGAATTTCTTTTTTTAACATTTCAAATTCCAAATAAATTTTATTGTTCATCAATCCTACTTACAGAAGCAAAATATAGATTTTATCTGTTCTACTGACTTCCAAAAAAGCATGCTGTTCAACTTATCCAGGAATCCATCATCAATAAGAGTAAAAATAGACTCTAATTCACCACTTCCTCCCCACTAACATACTGTTGATTCTTGACTACATACTCAGTTTGAAGTCAGTCATAGTCATATGTGTTTTTAATAAAGTTAAAATTCTTACTATGCAGCAACTAACAGTCTACAAAGTCTCTGGCCAATGATGATAGCATTAAGTATATTGATTAAAAATTAATAACATTTTCTCACATTTAATTCTTTGTATTGCTTCCAACCAAAAATTAATGAAAGAATAATCAAGTTTGAAAAACAGGCTTTTTAAAAACAAGTCATATAGCTTAACACTAAAACTTTTTTTTAAAAGAGGTAAGTTTAACAGAACATGGAATTCCATCTGATAGGATACATTTGTGTGCGGTAATGAATTACCTACTCAATGACAACATTTATTCTCAAAACAAAGATATGTTTATATCCTTAGCAGTAAATGAGCTTTTCATAAAATATTGAGACTATGAATGTAGCTCCATGGTGGCACACTCACCTAGCACATGCAAAGCATTGATCCTCAGTTCAGGAAAAAAAGATGAAGAGGAGGAGAACAATGGGACATAACATACAAGGTAAGTTTGAGGAATAAAACAAAATAAATGCTTGAACAATTCCAGAGTTCTAAGAGTAGCATCTTGTCTTTAGAATGTGGTTTTGAATATTATGAATGATTATTTATGAATGACTGAAACACTCTCTACATGTAACTGTAATACTTCTGATGTCTTAGTTTGCATTTAGCCTTTAATCTCCACTCCCAGTTTTTATCAATATCTCTTATTGATTTCGAATTTATAGCTTAGTGAAATAAACATATGTATTACTATAAAAATATGATTTTTAAATATGCCCTTTCCTAAAAATTTTCCTCATCTTCTTACCCATGTCACTGTTAGTGAAAACTAACAGATTATCATCCTTAGTTAAATACCTTGGTAACAAACATTAGCCATGAATAGCTGTTATATATTAAATAGCCAATGGAACATAATTGATTCTATATTACATACATGTATTCATTGTTTTCCTGGTAATATTTCTGTGAAGCATTTATTATAGTAGTTGAATAAATGTGCTGCCTTGATAAATAGTTTCTTTCAAAATAGAAAAAGTAGGTGAAAAGTGACACATTCAAGATATAGTGAGCCTGTTATATAATTACTTAGACTGACTATATTTACTACAGAAGCTATTTAAAAAAATTCTATATCTTCCCTACATCTTATCTTTAGTTTAAAAGCAACATATACTTGTTTATTTGTCCTACATCATTAAAAATCATCTTTAGTTTCCACTATAAATAGTAATACAAATAGAGAACATTAGAAACAAAAATAGTAAAAACTAGACCTTAGAGGTCACCAAAAACCACACAATTTCATTTCTGGCAAATCAGCAAAAGACAGCTATTAATAAAGATAATGCTCTTAGAGAGGAACAATAATCTTCACCACAAAATGTTTCCACCTACAACCTACTTTCAAATGCATATATGTTCTCTTTCCTGATAAAAAGTTAATATAACTAAAATATCCACACAACATTGTAGTCTGACAAAGTCTTAAATGATTTGAGATAGTCAAGCAAAACAAGAAACACCCTAAATATTTCACTTTTTGCTGTCGCTTTTTTCAAAATTCTAACAGTTAAATTCACCTGGTGAAAAACTTCAAAAGACTGTGTACTATATTTGCAGAATTCATATTTGAACAAAAACATGTAGAGGATGAAGTTTCAAAGTACAAGTATCTTTCAACAGGTAATCAAGTTGTCACAAAGAAGTCAATTAAGAACTTTAAAAATAACAATACAATTTCACTGAAATATTAAACACATTGTAAAACATATATATGTTGGTAGACATACTTTTCATTACTTTGTAAAATAGATTTAGATAATATACCTAAAATTACTACTGTGAAAAATGCCAAGGGCATTTTATAAACAAGACCTCCATCGATTAAAAAAAAAAGAAAAAACACAAATATAACTTGTAAAAAAACCACATTTAAGTTCGGCTTGTTAATTCAATTTTCTTTCTTTCTTTCTTTCTTTCTTTCTTTCTTTCTTTCTTTTTCTTTTTTTTTTTTTCAGTCTTGCTGATTAAACCCAGGGGCCTTGTGCATGCTGGTCAAGTGCTCTATTACTGAGCTATTAACTCAGTCTTTTGTATTTTGGAATTTGTTTTTGTTTTTACTTTTTATTTATTTTATGTACCAGGGATTGAATCCAAGTGCACTTAACACTGAACCACACCCCAACCCTTTTTTATATTTTATTTAGAGACAGGATCTTGCTAAGTTGCTGAGGCTGGCTTTGAACTTTTGATCCTCCTGCCTCAGCCTTCAGAGCCACTGAGATTATAGGTGTGCAACACCACATCTGGCTTTAACTCAGTTTTCTTAAGTAAGGAATCATAATACTTTAGTTGAATACAGAACAATTTTACATAGTAATATTGCTAACACCTGAAGTTCTAGAATATACAAAATTCCAAAATATGCCTGCAGGGTTTTTTTTTTTTTTTAGCTTCCCCCCCCCAAAAAAAAAATCACAAGGAACAGCAGGACTACAATAATTAAGCTGTGTGTAATAAAGAGCTAGTGCTCTTTCCTGATACTTCTCCAGGTTTTTAGGTTTCATCATAGTAAATAACACTGTATTTACAGCATTCTCTTGAATAACTTCAAAGTTATTAACTTTTCAAAAAAAAAAGCCCTGAAGTAATTTCTGAGTTCAAATATCCATTTTATCATCAAATTCTATTGCCCTCTGTTACTTCTTCCAAATTTTGCAGCTTCCTTTTCATTCTTTCAGCTACATCCTTATTCCTGATCTAGACTTTTCCTGGTAGACTACTGTACCTCATTCTCATGAGACAACTCCAAATTGTCTTAAATTCCACTGTCAAAGTTATAATCTCACCTTGACAATATGTCACCCTATTTCTTGGAAAAAAAAACTGAGTTTTTCAAGGAACACTTTTATCCTGGTCAAGAGATCAGCCTCAATTACATATTTACTTATAAGGTTGCTGTTGACTTTCAACTCCCCTTAAAAATGCCAATTTCTTCTAGACCCTGGTAAATGTACTAAATTCTTCCTTCAGGTAATCACTTTTGCTACTATTCCATCTGAATGTGGAATTACTTTTGTATTTAGCTCCCAAATGTGTAACATATAGACATTTCTTATATGGTAATTACATATTGTTCAGTTGTTTGCTTATCAATGTTATCTTATTGGATTATAGTTATACACCAGGTAAGGGCTATTTCTTATAAAACACTTATTACAACACCTAACTACAGTGTTACTTGATGAATCCTCTTCATTAAATAAAAATATTAGGAAAAGCTTACACCAACAAAAAATGCTCTTTTTAAAAAAATCTCTATAGTTTACCCCTTACATATCTATGTTTTTCATCTTATGGACAACTTACATATTTTGGCGTCTATTAAACTTCACTGTTACTATTCTATAATTTTCAAAGCATGAAAACTTAAAAGTGTAAGTTGAGGATTGATAGAGTACACACCTTTACATACCATGATCGAATTCTTTGAAAATCAGTAATGTCAACTCTAAGAATTCTGAGACACAACTGCATCTTCACACAAGGAAACAGTTTCAGCCCCAACACAGAAACGTGCATCATCTTGATTTAAGAGGTTCCCTTTCCTACAGCTGGTTTAGACTACTTTCTCTATCCCAGGGCGTTTTCAATTAGGAAAATCCGATAAATCGCTGTTATGTCTGCAAAGAATGCCAACGAAAGGCAATGCGTTTCCTTAAGAGAGGAAAGGGGGCAGTGGGTATCCTCTTTTCATAAAACTCCGTAGCTAAATTAAGCATTAAACTCGGCATCTCCCTGCAGTCGCGAAGATTTTTTTTTTTGCTACCTAATAATAAAAGCAAGTCTTATTCAATTTAGTCCCTTCTCGAGCACCGTCTCAACCTGTCAGAATTTGACAAGAAAAAAAAATCAAAAAAGAAGTGGGGGAGACACTAGGATTTCCATCCACATTGCTTCTTTTTCCGAAAGAGTCTTGAATTTCCTTCACTCCAAACTAAGCCCTCCCTCGGATTCCAAATATAGTTCTTTAACCCCCGCCTCGCCACTCAATTACACATAAATCCTGCCAATTACAGAACCACAGCAGAAACCCCTACAAATCGGCTTGCTATTCATCTTGGAAGTCGGTACCCTGCAGCAACTGCCTATCGCCAAACTGAGGGATGTTACCCAAATACAACGCAACGGAATCAGACATGCAGAGCACACACGATTTCCGCGAGGGAGAGAAACGCCACCCGGGAAAAGTGCGCTGCTACCAGGCTCGGGACCATCCACGGTGGGGGGGTTGGGGGAGGAGTAGGGGGGTTCCCAGAAGGGAGGCGGAGAAAGGAGCCAGAGTAGGGGAATCCTTCCACCTCAGGTGAAAAGGGCCGGATTCCCGGCCGCAGCCTGCAGCCGGTCCTCGCTAAGGACCTGAAGAGGAAGGCAGAGGGCCCTTAGCTCCGAAAAGCGGAATGCAGACACTTTCTGAGGTCCGGACCCAAGCCGATTTCCCAGCTCTCGAAGGAGACGAGGGGTGTCCCACGGGTAGCCAAGGGGGTACGGAGAGGCAGCCTGAGGAGGAGCATAGTTTCTCCTGTGAACACCAGAGTCTTGTCCGGGCGCTACCCCGGGCAAGCTCAGCTAGAGCGGCGTGGGGCCGCCGGGTGGGGGGAGGGGAGAAGGGGGTGGAGATGGGATTTCCCCCTCTCGCAAGAGCTTTAGCTGAGGATGCGCCTGGCCAGCCGGGAGCGGCGTGCTCCTGACTGCGGAGCCGGGATCCCGCCGCCTGCACCAGCAGCGCGGAGCCCCGCAACGCCCGCCGCACCGGCCGCTAGGTCCCCGGGGGCCAGAGACTTCTGCTGCCCAGGCGCTGGGGCCTGACACCCCACGGGGCCTCCCCCAGCTCTCAGGGGAACACGCGGAAACACCCCAATCTCCAGCAGTTTTCAGCGGTTGTAAAAATGCACCCCCAGGTCGCCCTCCTCAGCCTTTCCTCTTCCCGAGGCCGCAGAGAAGGGCCACCACAAGCGAGAAGCCCCAGGAAAGTCGGGGACAGCGGCCGGGCAGTCCCGGACCTCCTCCCCGGGTTACCTGTGAGGACTCCGACACGGATTTGATGGTCGTGGTTAGTGAGGATCATTCCCTCGGTCGCCACGTTTCCCAGCGCAGTCACCGCACTGACAGGAGCCGGGAGAAGCCGGAGCCCGGAGCGCGCGGCCCGGGAGCGCGCTCGCCTCGGAGAGCGCGAGAGCGAGGGCGCCCTGAGGGCGCAACGCGAGCGGAGATGGAGGGGGAAGCGGCAGAGCACCCGGTGGCCTGTATTGGGGGGGAAGGCCGCGCCAGGAATGCGCGGGTCCGCGGAGGGGGCGGAGCCAGAGGGCGCGACCCCGAGACCAGCTGAGAAGAGGCAAGCTGTGGTGGGGTACGCGGTGGCCGCACTGGCAAAGCGAGTGGAGGCGGCGGAGTAAGGCCAGAGACACACGCGTGCAGTTCTGCTGGGCGTGAGACCCAAGACGCCTAGATGCCAAGAGACTGAGGGAAAAGAGAGCACACGCTCAGGAGGTTGCGGAGGCGGACTCGGGGACAGGGGCGGAGCTACACCCCGGGGCGTGCAACTCGTGGAGAGTGAGGGGAGGAGTGAGAGCATAGACGCGGAGTACTGGGAGCGGGAAGGAGCCGGCCCACCCAGAGTAGGACGGGGAACGCTTCGGGTGCGCGAGTAGCTCCGGATTGGCTGGGAGAACGCGGAGCGAGTGCGCGCGAGGCACGAACGCTTCTTCAGCCGGGCCCCAGACAGAAGCAATCCCCTGCCGAGTCTAGCCCCTCAGTTATCCGCCACCGGGGGCCGGCTCTCCCAGGCGGCGGAGCCTTTGGGGAGCGAGGCAGGCTCAGCCCTCTGGGCTTTTCCCCATAGCTCGTGGGAGCAACCGGCCGGTCCGCTGGAAGACGCGAGAGAACCTAGAGGTGGCTTAGAAAGCTGAGCTGGGTGGAAGAAAGGCGACTACAAAGACAAGAGTCCGCTGTGGGCGGTGAGAGAGGTATACTGTCCCGCCTCATAGCCGCTAGCTTCCTCGATCAGCCGGCCCTAAGGGAGGCTTTCTGCCTCACCTTGCTTTAGGATCCCATTTCCAAGACAGTACCTACCTACAAGAGGGTCCCCACAAACGAAGCTTAGGAGTCTGCAGCTGGGCATCTGGAATGGAGATAACTGGCTTCTCTTTCTCCAGCTTCCCGTGATTTAACCGCAGCCCTGAGATAAGCTTAAGGCTTCCTCGACATAACCTCTGCTAGTAGATGAAACGCATCAATCTACTTAGAGAACGAGAAGAATGTTTTTCACACCTGGAATTGTTTTGCAGCCTTTGTTGCCATTTATTTCCATGTCACCTGTGGCTATTTATGTACCTTTCTTAGTTACCTTTTTTCTGACTTTTTAATATCCGAGGGGAAAAAATATACATGAATGTGTATATATTGTGTGTACACACATAATTTTTTTCCTTCAATTCTCAGCCATGATCAAAACCTGGAAACATAAAAATGAAAAGCAAAGGGACTGGTTCAGCGGCAGAGCACTAGCCTAGCACATAGGCGACCCTGGGTTCAATCCTTAGCACCACATAAAAAAAAATAAAATAAAAGTATTGTGTCCAACTACAACTAATAAATAAATATAAAATTTTAAAAAGCAAAGTATCAAAAGGTGTATAATCACCAGCGTTTACACACAATTAAAATCTCAGGGCCGATTTGATAGTTATGAGTTTTGTTCAGTTGGAACATAAAATTTCTCACCATGTTCACTGTGAAGATTCAGACTGTTGGCCCAGGAAAGTGGCACAAGCCTGAGATCCCAGCGACCTGGGAGGCTGAGACAGGAAGTTTGCAAATTAGAACCCTGCCTCAATGTAGTGAGACCTTGTCTCAAATTTAAGAATAAATTTGAATACATTTAATGCCACTGAATTTTGTACTGCGGAATTTTGTGTATGTGCATGTTACCACAAAAAAATAAAATAAAATAAAAAGATGCATATGAGGTGAAACTCTGGCTGATTTTAGCCAAAATTTGTTCCCAAAGCTAGATTATATTGGAGAACATTATATATGTTATTGAGAAAAATATGTATTCTGCTTGCAGCTGTAGGGTGGAATATTCTGTAAATATGTGAGGTCCACTTGGTTTAGAGTAGGGTTTAAATCCAGTGTTTCTTTTTTATTTTCCGTCTGGATGATCTGCAAAACACTGAGAATTGAGAGTTGGCATTCCTTATTAACATTGTATTGCAGTCTCTTTCTTTAGATCTAATAATTGCTATACGTATTGAAGTGCTCTAGTTTTAGGTGCATACATATTTAAAATTTATATCCTTCTGTGGAATTGACCCTTTTGTCATTATATAATGACCTTCTTTGTCTCATTGTATAGTTTTGGCTTAAAGTCTGTTCTATCTAATGTAAGTATACTGCTTTGTCCTCTTTTAGTTTTCTTGTAATATTTTCTGTTTCTTCACTTTTAGTCTTTGTGTTGTAATAAGTGAAATGAGTTTTTTGTAAACCCCATATTGTTGAGTCTTCTGTTTTCATCCATTTACTCTGTATCTTTTGATTGCAGAGTTTATTTTGTCTAGATTCAAAATTTTATTGGTAGGTAGGGACTTGCTCCATTTTGTTGGTTTTTGATTGTTTTATACATCCTTTTTTTCTCCTCTTTAATTGTTTTCATTTGTCATTTAGTGGGCTTTTGTAGTGGTAAATTTTGATTCATTTTTCTTTTTCATTTCTGTATCTGCTGTAATTTTTTTCCTTGTGGTAACGTAGGGCTTATATTTAAAATGTTAGAGTTGGGGCTTGGGTTGTAGCTCAGTGGTAGAGCACTTGCCTACATGTGTGAGATACTAGGTTTGATTCTCAAGACCACATAAAAATAAATGAAATAAAGGTCCATGAAGAACTAATATCTATATATCTATAGCTATATATATATATATATATATATATATATATATATATATATATATATATGTATAAATGTTATAGTTGGGCTGGGGATGTAGCTCAGTGGTAAGTACTTGACTATTTTAAGTTGATAACAATTTTGATCACATACAGTATTCTAGCTGTCACAAACATGCACATACACACAAAATTTATGATTTGGTTGCATTTATTTAGATCGATTCTTATCATGTATTCCTCAGTAACTTATTGATAGTTATCATTGATCATATTCACTTTTAACATTCATTCTTGAGATTTGAAACATTATAGTCTACCATTACAGTAAGATACTGTTCTGAATTTGATTATGAATTAACCTCTCCTAGTAAGATTTATACTTTTATATGTTTTCCCCTTAATAATTATACTTTGGGGCTGAGATTGTGGCTCAGTGATACAGCATTTGCCTAGCTCATGTAAGGCACTGGATTCGATCCTCAGCACCACATAAAATAAAAAACAAATAATAAAGGTATTGTCCAACTACAACTAAAAAAAAAGTATTTAAAAAAATAACTATCATACTTTTGTTTCTGGTTGAAGCACCTCCTCTAGAATTTCTTGTAAGTGTAGTTTAATGGTAATGAACTTACCCAGATTTTACTTGTTAGGAAAGATTTTATATTTTATTTATTTCAGAAGGATAGCTTTACTGGGTATAGTATTCTTGGCTGGTATTTGTTTCTGCCAGCACTTTGAAAGTATAATCCTATCACCTGTTAGCCTGAAAAGTTTCTGCTAAAAAATGATAGTCTCATAGACATTCATGTATGTTTATATATATATATATATATATATATATATATATATATATATAATTCATATATAAATATATATAAATTGGTGCTTTTCTCTTGCTGCTTTTAGAACTCTGTGTTTGACTTTTGACAGTTTGATTATAATGCGCCTCAGAGTGGACCTTTGGGTCAATTCTATATGGGGTTCTTTGAGCTTCATGGATAAGTATGTCCATATCTTCCCTATGAGTTGAGAATTTTCTTCTATTATTTCATTAAATAATGTTTTCTTTCTTTGGGATTTCTATAATGTGATTTTTTTTTTTGCTTAATTGTGTCTCATAAGTCCTTTTCACTCCTTTTCATTTTTCTCTTTTTTCTTCTGACTGGATTATTTCAAAAGACCTGTCTTAAAGTTCCAAAATTCTTTCTTCCATTTGATATAGTCTGCTATGCAGACTCTTGATTCTATTTTTTTTTTGTTTCATTCATTGAGTTCTTCAGTTCAAAGATTTATATTTTGTTCTTTTTTGTGGTATCATTTATTGGATTTCTGATTCACATCACAAATTGTTTTTCTGATTTCATTGAATTGTCTTTTTGCATACTCATATCTCTCTGAGTTTCCTTGTGATGATTATTTTGATTTCCTTTTAAGGAAGTTCATAAATTTCCATTTCTTCAGGATCACTTACTGGAGAATTATTGTGTTTTGTTAATGGTTTCATGTTTTCTTGCTTTTTCATCTCTCTTGTATCCCTACATTGATTACTATACATATGATGTAATGATCATCTATTTTATGTAATGGTCTATTTTATGTAATGTAATGATCATTCCAATTTTATAGAGTAGCTTTCATAAAGAAAGGCTTTTATCTGTAGATGTGTCTTTTTTTTTTAAAGAGAGAGAGAGAGAGGTTTTTTTAATATTTATTTTTTAGTTTTCAGCAGACACAACATCTTTTGTTTGTATGTGGTGCTGAGGATCGAACCCGGGCTGCACGCATGTCAAGCAAGCGTGCTACTGCTTGAGCCACATCCCCAGCCCTGTAGATGTGTCTTAAGGTATCGGTTGGGTAGGATGAATTGATGTTGGTGTCAAATAGTTACAGTACTATAATCTCTGGGCTGTTTTATACATTTTTTTTTCAGTTTTTGCCACAAATGAACTACTGCTGAACATTGTGTCCCACAATTATGCATGAAGACTCCTGAGTCTTAAAATTGACAATTTTTTTTTAGAAGGAGCAGGGGAGCTTGCAAAACTGCAGACTGCTTTGTTGTCACACAGCACCTCTTTTATAGGGTAATGTGAGTTTAAATCTTAACTGTCACATAACGTATTGAAAACAACAAACTTGTTTGTACTAAGAAAATATTTTCCCCAGTGACAAAACAGAATATGTTCTCATAAAATGCCAGGAAACATACACCTAAAGTACATAGCAAGTAATACGGTTGGGGCCTTATATTTCTCCTTAATCAGGGTCATTTTGCCCCACAAGAATTAGCCTACCGCAAGGAGTTATTACTGTCCTGCCACATTCAGCATTCCAGCCTCCTTAGCTTCAGCTAATAAACAGGAACTCCATGTTTGGATTCTTCTGGGTACACTCTCCATGACTTCAGGAGATCAGACCCCAACAAGTTTCAGTCAAAAGCAGCTATGCTTGCAAATGTGTTGTTGGCCTAGACCATAGGAGTTTGTGAGACTGATCTGCCAGTTTGGGGTGGGGCTCCCCTGGAATAACACATTTAGCTGGTAGATCTGCCCACTTTGTGTATGACCAATCTGGTCTCACCTCCTGTGCTGGGCAGAACTGCCTGTTCCTTGGGGACAAGGTACTTTGTGGATTAACTCCAGGACTGAGTCACTCTGGATCACTGTAGTCACTGGAATGTGGAAAGTGGAATGTATATTAGGCAGTTTGTTTCCAGAACATAAGTACCTACATTAGTTCAGCATTATCATGTGTAAGCACAGTGTAATGGAAGAGTAGCCAGTGGCTACTGGTACCTAGAGTAGGACATTCTCTACTTGTATTCAGTGATTCAGTGTTAAGATGGTACTGTATGGCTACAGCTTGGGTTGGGGATTTGGGGGCTTGCACAATGTGAGCTCTTTCTCTAGGATAATATGAATATGTGAGCTTCTCTCTAAACTGGGCTCAGAGAATGAGGATGGTGGGGGCAAGATTTTCTAGCAGCAAAGTCTATAGGTGTCCATGATGTTAATGGGGGCTGCTATGGACTTCCTTCTTACCTTAGTATCACTTGAGGGGGAGTATGTCCTTTATCCTAACCCTAACTGAGAATACAGTATGGCAAAGACAGGATGTTTTGTTCTATTTTCTGTGAGGTCATCTTTAGCCTCTCTACTAGGTCTCTACTATTTTCCTGCTGTACTCCAGTGCTCTCCCTGAGATACACCAGCCAAGTGTTGTTGATTCAGTGTTTTGGTCTTTAAAATACACACACACACACACACACACACACACACACACATACATATACATATATATATTGGAGAGTACAGGTATTAGGAACCTCTAGTCAGCCATTTTGCTGATATTCAATTGGTATTGGTATTTGATTTCTTAAAAGGGCTCTCTGTCTACATTCAAATTTTAGGATTCAGTATATATAAGTCAAGAAAACATAGTCCCAATTTTAAAAACAAACATGGGTTGAACTTAAGGGAACCTTTTTTAAAAATCAGAACATTCATGCTTAAATTATTAATTGGTTTCAGTGTGACCAAAACTTAAAATCCAGCTTCCCAGAAAAGTATTTTTTTTCTGTAAAATAAATTTACAGAAATAAAATAATTTTGTTAAACTAAACAATCTTATTTTCTACCAGATCAACTAATACTTAGAAAATGGTGTATAAGAATATTTATATTGTGTTTTCTGCTTTAAATGAGCCTTATATAAAAGTTTTGTATATTAGGCAGCATAAGTGAATTTGTGAAAGAAGCAGAGAAAATGGATTTTTAATTTTCATGAAAATTATCATTTTTACCAATTAATAATTATATTTATCTGCCTGAATATCTCCTGCTATAGGACTGATTGGGCTCAATCTCCCTTTCTAACATGGAACTTTGTTCTCTTCCCATTTCCTAATGTTTGGTGACTAAATGCAAAATATGAAGCAATGGGGACTTTGAATTGGAAGCAACTCAGACTCCTTCCAAATACCAGGCAGGCTGTTAGAAATTTATCTGAACAATCAACAGATTGCAGAAGTCTCTACCTATAAAATGAGACACTGTGATGGCCATAGTCATACAACTAAAACTGAATTTTATGTCTGGATCTACAAGTTTAAGGCTAAAATGTTGTACACTGTCACTTTCCCTCTTTGATGATTGCAATTCCAGATGAAAGATGAAAATATCAAGCTGTTGTTGAACTTATTTCAAAAAGTGTGACAAAATCCCTTTACCATTGCAAAATCCCTTTATCATTGCAAAAAAAAAAATGTTAGCAAGTAGCCAAAAAGCCTCTGAATAGGTAAAAAGTCAAGATAATATAAATATACCACCCAAAATAGTATCACCCAAAGTAATGGTTTATAAATATATTGCCAATAGGACAGGGTTTTTCCTCAACTGGACTGGAAATTATAAAGTATCTCCCAGGTATAATAATTAATGGTTTTATCCTGAGAGAAATGTAATGAGTGTAAATAAACTGTAATAATGATGTCTCAACCCCAAGTATTTCTGCTTACTAACTCAGTACATCTTAGTTGATTTAGAGATGAGAATATAATATAGACATATTTTAATCAAGTTGGAATTAAAGTCCTCTCTGTAATTTAAGTTAATATTTGGTTTATCTCTTAGTCTGAGTAGCTCGAATGAGTCTCTGATCTTTTGGACAAGTGTACTCAATAAATTTGTATCTGTAAAGCTGAGATCCATATCCATGACTCAATAAACTTGTTGACTAGTCAGCCAATGACTAACAAGCCAATCTGATAACTTTGCATCACAATAGGCAAAAATCTGAATTCAATTTGGAATCTTAAAAACAAATGATTGAGTATATTCACAAGGGATACAAAAAAGTGTGCTCTATATGTGTAATAAGAATTGTAATGCATTCCGCTGTCATGTATAAATAAAAAAACAAAAATAAATAAGAACTATTTTCTCAACGTTCAAAAAAATGATAAAAGGCTACAATATTTCAGTTTCATCTTTGAAGAAATTGAAAGGTTTGAAGGAAAGATGGTAAGCCTGAGTGATGATGAATTTACAATTTGAAATACTTTGAGAATAACAGGATTCATTTTTAAAGAAATTATAAGCCTCTAACAGCAAGTAAACTAGCTTAGTTAACAACCAAAAAAAGTTGGGGGCAGATATCATATATAATCTAAACCCTTTGTAGTGGTAAAAATTCACATTTTAAAAAACATTCAAATGGTGCTCTTTTAATCCAATCGTAAAATTAAGAATCTAAGACCCTTAGGTTAAACAATTATGTCAAGGTAGTCAGTAGTACAGTCAGATTTTATGTTCCTGTCTTTTGTCCTCCTTGCTCTGCCTAATTCAATTGATTTGGAAAATCTCAGGACTTCCAAGTCTCAGGAATTAAATATGCAGAGGCAGCTTTCTTGAAACAGAATGGGGATTACCTATTCAGCTAACTGGGCTAGCAAAACATAAAACTAATCATGTCATGGCTTTAGAGACTTATTTTTGTAGTTAGGAATGGGATGATAATGTGTTAGACTGAAATATGAACTGGCTGTGGTGACTTATTCTGGCTCAAATAACTATGAGGCTTTGGACACCCTTTTCAATGTATATGAACTCAAGTTTCTTCTTTTGTAAAGTGAAGGAAGTTTCTTATGTAAAGTTCCTTCTAATGCCAAAAATTCTGTGATATAAATATTTTCCACTCGTTAAGTACACTTATCTTTAGAATTTACCTTCAAAGTACACATTTAATAAGGATTTAAGTTGATGTTGGTAGAAAAAATATTTTGCATTGGTTAATTGCCTTTACTTGTTACCAGAAAAGTATAAGAGATTCTGATGAATCTCTTATTATGAAGCATTTTTTGACAAATTAACTTTTCCATATTGAAATGAGATAGGAAATTAATGACAACTTTAAGAGCTGAAGATCATAGGAGCTATAATGTAACTTAGGCATTTTACACAGGACAGGGCATCAAGCAGGGCACAGTGGCCCATGCCTATAATCTCAGCAATTTAGGATGCTGAAACAGGAGGATGGCAAGTTTGAGGTCAGCCTTGGCAACTTAGAAAGACCCTTTCTCAAATTAAAAGAACTGGGAATGTAGCTTAGTGATAGAGTGCCCCTGGTTCAATCCCAAGTGCCAAAAACAAACAAAAGATACAATAATGGGGACATGGCAATTAACTTTCTATATTTTTATACAATATCATTTACTGAGCTCCTGTTAAATCCCAGGCACTATATTGGTTGATTAAAAGGAAAAGATGAACAAGACATAATCCTGTGCCTCAAAGAGCCCACCATTTGGTGAGAGAGATATCTGGGTAAATCAATAATTGCAATGTAGTAAATTAATAATTGCAAGTAAGTGCTATAATAGAAATATGAAAGCTTGGAGCAATGATTCTCAAATATAGCTCACCCTACAATTTCCTGGAAAGATTTTCTAAAAGATGTTTTTGTAATGATTTAAATGACCTGGGGAGGTACCCAGTGAAATGCTCTTTTTCAGAGCTCTCAAGGGAATGATAATCCACAGCTAGGATTGAGAATGACCAGGATAGAAGGGCACTAAACTCAGCCCTTAAGAAAAATAGGCAATGATCAATAAAACAAGAAGAGAAGAATCTTTAAGCTTTGTGCATGAAGATAATAAAACTTGTGGTATATCAAAGAAACGAATAGTTCTGTATAGCTCAATATAGGATGTATGAAGGAAGGGGGACAGTGAATGATAAGTCTGGAGAGGTAGGCAGGAGACAGAGCATTTATGGTCTGTGAAGGAATCCACAAGAACCCAATAAGGAAGGTAACATGATCTCATTTTTCTTTTAGTCAGAAAAGATAGCTTCAAAGGTACTGTGAAAGATGGACTAGAGGAATAGGAAGCAGGGAAATCAATTAAGAGGATATGGTAATCCAGGAAGGAAAGAGGGCCTGAACTGAAACAATGGTACTTGGAAGGTGGAAGATACTTAGCACATAGCAAGCAGGCAGAATCAACAAGGCAATTGGATGTGATTGGTGAAAGAGTAAAATCAGTCTAAGGAATGTAAGTTTCTTTATTTTGTACCTATTACTCACTTGCCATTAGTGGATCTACCCAGAAGTAAATACCTCAGAAATAGACAACTCCTTTTTATGAATTTGAACTACATACAATGTGGTTTAAACCTAGAAATTTCAAATCCAAGAATGATGAAAATAATCAGAGGCTGTTTACAATCCCTAAATGACTGAATTCCTGACATGCTTAAACTAAGCATCTAACAATTCTACCTAGATTGGTGGGAGGAGAAAGGGAAAACAGCACTAAAACAAAGGTTTGAGAGATTTTAATTAACACAAATGGTTGTGCCTAGTCTTTAAATCTGTCCAAAGCAAATGGAGTGAAAGCCTTTTAATCCTTCAGAGCTTCCTTTGGCAGTGACCTCAGAAATAAGAGCCTCCCTCCTGCATCATCAGACTGATTTCCTTTGGCTCCTTGTTGTGCATTGTAGGTCTTTGATCCCAGAATTCTCTAAAATAGGAGAAAAAATAAGAGAGAGAAAGACAGCTAAAACATCGAGGGCCCTGGTACTCATTTTGTGAATCTCCTTAAAAAAATAATAAATTAGAATGTATGTTAACAAATGCATTTAAAAGGCTGGGAATGTTGCTCAGTAGTAGAGAGCACTTGTCTAGCATGCATGAGGTCCTGGGTTCAGTTCCCAACACTACAAAAATAAACCAACAAACAAATAAACAAATGCATTACAAATATTTACCCCTTCTATCACTCCAGTGTCTTAAATAGGGAATTTTAAAAAGAAAATAATTCTCACCACATTGAGTTCATTTCTGCCAGTAGTTGCTCTTCCCATAGTTGTAGTGCCCTTAGAACCTAGATTTTGAGTTGTAAGGTTATTAACATTCATCACAATATCATATAATTTTATTACTATAGGACTAATAGATATTAGTATTGTTATGAATTTTATAATTATTATTTCATAAAATAATTTCACCAAACAATATTTTAACTTTGGAGCAGTGGACCTCTTGTTTTCTGCCCACAGTGGGCAGCAACAGACAGAGGGATCATTTGAGAATGACTTGCAAGTTAAGCATCTTTGTAAGTCTGCAAAATGTACTCTAATACAATATTTACATGAAGTGGAAAGATAAAACATTTACATATGTACATGTACTTGGATAACCCAGGCAGAGATTCCACAAAAATGGTCAACTGTGAATAGTAGAGAATGAACAAAAGATAAAAGTAGGGTGGGGGAAGAGAAAGAGGAGGCAAGGAGAATGACAGGCATAGGTTGAGGGGAAGGGAAGCAATAAAAGGGGGAAAGAGGAGAATTATAGGGGGCTGTATATAGGCACCATGGTGAACCTGCCCTGGATTAGAGTTGCCAGACTAAAATATAAGACATCCAGTTTAATTTGTATTTCAATAAACACCAAAAATGTTTAGTATAAAAATGCCCCATCCAATATTTGGGACATACTGATACTACAAATTATTGTTTATCTGAAATTCAAATTTAACTGGGTATCCTCTTTTTCATTTAACAAGTATGATGGTCACTCTGTCCTAGACATCCTGCTGTTCCCCTGAGGGTGTGATGCAAATAAGGTGAATCTATTCTCATCTATTATGATAACCATACATTAATAAAGGTACAGTTTAATGGTTTTAATTTTCAAAATTTATATTTAGGGGGAAAAAGGATTTTTATTCTCCCCTTGGACTTCTGTGAGGTTTTGTAGGAAGCAAAATAATGACCTTAGCTTGGAAATTAGTTGCATAACCTACTAATATTATAAACCTAACTCTGACATTCAAAAGGTTAAGGTAGCCTCAAAGCTTTAAAAAACTATACTTGAGAGCAATACTATTTATCAAGGATCGAGATTTGAGCTAGTGATGGTTTTCCATCCCAGCCTTTCAGCAATTTAGCTCAACACTACTATTTTCCCTTCAGCAGTACCTGTTGAAGTGTGTTTCAGCCATCAGGTAGAGTAACACTAAAGCAAACCAAAGGTTAAAGGCAGGAGGAATGACTTGCTTTTGGAACAGAAGGTTATAGAGTAAATAAGGGCTCAAGGGTATTCATTTCCCATCTCAACAGGCTTTCATCTGAATTATAAGTGTAGGAGAATATCCACATCCAACCTTCAGGTTCTTCTTGAAGGAGAACCTTCTGTCTCAAAGATCCAAAGAAAATGCTAAGAGTTGGGGGCAGGTGAGAGAAAAGCCAGACTGTCAAAATCAAATATATTATCACAAGTTATATTATTATTGAAGATAAATCTCCTCCTTAAACACCAGCAGTGTGATGAGAAATTTAGCTGAATTTAGAGATTGCTTAGTATATGCACTTTAGAGGTGACTTCCAAAAAATACAAACTACTTTCTTGATACCACAAAGGCCAGGAAGGGTCTGTCATGCACCCTGTGTCAAATTATAATTTTTATTGGCTGGGGAAGCAAATTCCTTCAAAAGTGAGATGTCTCTTGAAAAGTCAAAAGGAAAGCCTTCACCCTAGATATGAGTAACAGAAAAATATTTTTCTCTTTTAGAAAACTAGATGATAATAGCATACTAACAATAAGATCGCCAATGGTAATGCTACATCCCAGGCCTCAAGGAAATTCCTTAGTACAGATTGCTTGAAGTGTACATAAGTCAGTAATATTTGCCAAACAAATAGATCACTCCACTAAAACTCAGCCAACCAACTCATCAAACAGTGGGAGGAGGGACTATTGGCCAAGAGCAGTGGTATAAAACCTTTTTCTATTCAGAAATGCCTAGAACAGAAGGGCCTGTACCCTGATTTGTCTGGGAGGTATGACCAAAATTGCACTCCAACCTATCTCTAATACAGGTTTATGAAATTCAGCTCATTTGAAAGCATAGGGAATGGGGCATCATCCAAGAGCACTATCAAGTACTTAAACTTTAAATAGTCCTTGTACAATTGCCCATCCCGTGTTTTACTTCAGTATCCTAATTGTCTGATTTACTGTGGTGGAGAGAAACAAATTAGACAAGAATTGTGGAAGAAGTAAATAGACATTTTTTTTTGAGTGGAGAGAACTGAAGATCAGAGAGAATAATGATAAGTAAGTGTTGCACAACAGAATACTGAGTTTAATATAGTTTAATCAAGGCTGCGATTATTCATCTTGGTGCCACAGAACATGACACAAAACATCAATAGTTTGTTTTCCTTTTTTTCATTATATATAATGAAAAAAGGAATATATATATATATATATATATATATATATATATATATATATATATGACACATTTTGTCCTAAAAGTAATAGAAAGCCAGGGCCTTCCATTCCACAACTTTTCCTGTTTCCTGAATAACCAGTATTTGTGGTGACTTGAAGCCTAGATGTGGTTGGTGCCACCTACTGGGAATAATTTTAAATTACAAATACCTCGTTCCATTTTGTAACCATGTTTTCTTCACCTCAGAAAAAATTAACCTTAGGGAATATGATTCCTCATTGGAAGGATGGTACATTAAACAGTTGTTAAGTTTGGATTCAAATCAGTGTTTTAGGGATGGAAGAGGCATGGAAAAACACACATTTTAATGCTTAGTCCAGGAACTAAACTTTTCTCTAAGTTTGTTTTTATTCTAGAATTCCTATTCCATAGAGTAATTCGTAAGGGTTACACAAAAGTGAGGATTTTTCAACCTGGTCTATAAAATGCCATGGTTGTTTTAGGAAAGGAAAAAAGAAAAAAAAAAGAAAGCTAAATGACTTTCCCAGCTCTTGTAGCTAGCAGATTTGAGTAAGGCCTACAACTCATGTATGTGACTCTAAATCAGTGCTTTTTCCATTAAATTACAACTTCTCAAAATCTGATGGTGAGATGATTTGAGGTAGCAATTTGGATAAATTTAGGAGGTGTTGGAACATGGCATTAAATACTAAAAATCACAGTAAGAAAATTGTTCCCTTTACATTGCGTTTAACTTGATGGCATGAAGAAGAAAGTTCCAAGTTGGTGCTGGTTTACTTTAAAATTCTCTATGTCATGCTAATTTTACTTTCTAATAAGGATAAAGTATATCTCAGCTTTGAACATCTTGCTAGAACATTAAAATTTTGGGCTGGCTGCAGTGGTGCCCACCTATAATCCTAGCAGGAGACTGAGGCAGAAGGATCACTACTTTAAGGCCAGTGTCAGCAACTTAGCAAGGTCCTAAGTAACTTAGTGAGACCTTGTCCCATAACAAAAAATAAAAAGTGCTAGGGATGTAGCTTTGTGATAAATTGCCCAGATTAAATCCACTCCCAGGACCCACCCACTCCCCCAATTTTTTTTTCCTTAAGTGTACCTTCTATTATGGAAAACTATATTAGTTTTTCATTTAAAATAGTAATATACATTTAGGTTTCAAGGAATGCATTTATGAAAAAGATAAATCAGTGTAAATAGCAAAAATTGTGGAAAACACCATCACTAACTACTTCCCTATTATAGCACTGTTTATAATAAAGTCTTAATAAGGTTACTTTAACAATTCTTCCATGATGAAAAAAATATATATTTTTTAATCAGGGATGAATACAGGGGCACTTAGCCACTGAGTCACATCCCCAGCACACACCTTCCCCTTTTTTCAAAATTTTGAGACAGGGTCTTGCTAAGTTGCTGGGGCCAGCTTTGAACTTATGATCCTCCTGCCTCAGCCTCCCAAGGAGGCTTGCGCCATCATGCTCAGCCTAATATTTCTTTTTAATAAACAAACACTAGAGGCTATAATTATAAATCAACATAACTAAAATCGAGAACTCTGTTAGATTTCAGATCCACTAGGGCTCTAATAAACCCAAAGATTTTATGTGTATTAGAAAATAAAACAGGAATGTAATCAGTGCTCGGTGAATATAGAATCAGTAAAACACAAGACCAGTGGGTCATTCAGGCTGGGGCTGCATTAGTTTGTAGTAACCTAGCAGTATAGTACCCTATCTCTTAATTTTCCAGGAGTATAGGAGAAGAAAGAGGAAATATGTTGATCTGTAGGCAATTCTAGTTCAAATTGATTATATGTTCTGTGGGCAAGGGGGAAATAAAACCCCACTGAGACAATTAAGTTGAATGGAATTCTTCACTACTTAACTAATCTGGGCTTGACTTGAATCTGGAAAGACATTTGAATCCTTGGCTCTGTGAATCACTTGAGATGACCTTTGGCTAATTTTCAATGAGGTAAACAGGGGGCTGTCTGTCTTCCTCATAACTCTCCTCTGTCTTTTTTTGTTGTTGTTTTTGTATCTTAATAACTATATATTGCTTCTGGTTGCATTCCAGGTTCTTTCTTTCCAGCTTTCAGCTGTCAAGTTCTTCTCAAGACATAAGTTGAAAGAAAAATATGTGTGGAACATTACCTGGAGTATAGGTAGTCCATCTATTCAGTTTTCTAGATTTTCTAAATTTTAACCAATGGATCAAGATAGAATGCTATGTGCCTGTACCAAATCATCTTAAGTTGATCTATCCTTTTTAAAAATTTCAGATTAATAATTTTTTATTATATTATGCTGAGGAACAGATGATAAACAACCTAGGAATTTTAGATTTTTTAAATAATTTAAAAATATCATTGAGGATATTGATATTATTAGATATATAGGGTCCTGTCTTCATTACAATGATGAAATTTCTCACAGGTCTGAGTATCAGGAAAAGCTATGCTTCTTCTGAGCAATTGGTTTGCTGTTATTTTGTGGAAGCTACAAGTTCATTTTTTGTTTTGTTTTGCTAGGGAATTTGGAATCAAATTTATAGCCTACCACTACCAACTACATAGTACTTCCATCATGATTTTCATTTATTTACCTAGTTTCTACTAATTTTCTCTTGCCTTTGATTTATTCATCTAATCTAATTTATTATATGTGCTGTGTATGACTTTTATAAGCCTTTTGAACCTTTTATGGAATAAAACTGAGAAGAAATTAGAGACCTACATACTTACACTGATAGAAAATTGTCATTCCTTGGTTATGATTTCCCATTGTGTGTCCTTTTTAAAACTGCAGTTTTAAGTTCATATATACTTGAAAATGTGTGAATTCTTTCCCTGGACCTCAGCATCATTCTTTTATTCTATTTTTTATGGAAAACTACATGATTTCCTGTAACAATGCCATAAATTCCTTAGAGAAAAATCACTGAAACTCCCAGAGGAACTTCTGGATAAGTGAAATTCAACAACAGTTGTCAGATGTCTATCTCCTTGGCCTTCTGCTCTTAAATAAGAGAGTCTATTTCCTTTACATTCATGAAATCAAACCATTCTGATTTCTAGGTAAAGGGAAAAGATAGAAAACTAATATTTTATTGCATGCTATGTTATCAGCATATATTAAGAACATGACATATTACTTAATCTGTACAAAGAAAATAGTTTCCTCCAGAGAGAATATTTACCTTGGTACAAGAGCTTCTGAATAATACTAATAATGATGATATTGAAATAATTTATTATTATACCACTAATATTTAACTTACCATGTAAACAATGTTTTTCATTTTATAAGTAATGGGATCTCGATGTCAACAACAACAACAACAAAAATCCTCCAACTGTGTAACTATATGATACTTTACCTACCTTGGAACCCTGGAAGATTTAAAAATGTTTGCTTTGGTGCAAAATTCTGTTGTAAGTACAGTGATAATTTCAATTCATTGGCCTTCTGGTAGTTCTTCAAGGCTTCAATTCTCAGCTCAATCACTTTACCATGGAAGTCATTCTGAAAGAGGACATTTTTTCAAAACTACTCATACAATATTGATTTCTCTAAATCTACGGTTATCTGAATATTCTTCACCCAGAAATTAAAAATAATATCCTCATGCTCAGTCTTTTAATGTTGAGCAGATAGTACTTGTCCTCCTCACCCCCCATTTTAAATAGAACAAAATCAAGAATTTACAATGAAATACTATTTATTACAAGTTATTCAAGGTGAAGACAGAGATAGGTTACTTCAGCCATCTCTCCAGGATACATTCCTTTAGCAGGACAATTGGTAACCCAGGATGAAGGAATGGGTCTTTAATAATATAAAGCTATAAAAGCCCTTATATTGTATAAATGAAATTGCATCCCATGTCCAGACATTGAAGACCTTGGTACCTGAAGAGTGTTGGCTTGTTCCTGATACTTGACCCATTCCATTTTCCTCTGTTGCTTTTCCTGGTGGAAGAAAGAGCCTCTGGGTGACAAAGTAAATTGAGATCAAAAATCAGTTTTCTCAATATGCTGTAACAACCTTATAGCAAAATTATGGTGTCATAGATTCACTGTTCATTTGGTTTCAACTGCATAGTCCTCTTACTTGGCCTTCCCTGTATAATCCACTCTCTAAAATCTAAAAGATAAATGAATAGGCCATTTTTTGTGAGTGAGTCAGTTACAGGATGATGATATACAAATATAATACTCTAAATGCATTCTCTAAGACAAACTAATAAGTGTTCAGACATCAAATAGCTATTCTAGAGTTGTCATTGTTGGTATAGCTTTTCTCACTTTGTCCTGGATAACATGATTTCCCAGAAATTTGTCATGTCACTCCAACTCAAATATAATATCCACAAGAAGTGGATTGCTTATAAAAATTTGCATTGGTTCAGGAGTACACCATAGCTTAGGCAGATAATTGCTACATTAAAGATACCTAATTTATCAGCTCCAAAAACTACTACCATTCACAATGATTGTACTACCTTCCTTATCTCCTTTACTTTCTCTGCAAATGATGTCTCCAGTTCACTCTTTTTTTAAGAGAGAGAGAAGAAGAGAGAGAGAGAATTTTTAAATATTTATTTTTCAGTTTTCAGTGGACACAACATCTTTGTTTTATTTTTATATGGTGCTGAGGATTGAACCCAGCGCCCCCTGCATGGCAGGCGAGCGCGTTACCGCTTGAGCCACATCCCCAGCCCCTCCATTTCACTCTTGATCTTCCTAGGTAATGAGGGGAATTTGGGAGCCTGGGATGAAAGAAGAGAACTAAAGAAATAGGAGGTCCCAGGAAAAAGTGCAATATCTTGTAGTCCATAAGATCTACTATATCCTAAAAGCCCAGATCCTACCTATCTGCCTACCCAAACCAGACCTGATTAGTAACAGGTTATTTCCAGCTATGTGGCACCAACAATCTTATAATTCTAAGTACATGCCATCCACTTGCCTTTCCATCATGTAAGTCTGTCCTGGTTTTTATCTGTGGTGTCTTTTGTTGATCACGGAGTTCTTCTGTCTCTAATGTCTGTGGAGAGACATTGTGGCAGAGCTTCAAATTAGTAGGAATTAAAGAGGGAAGTGGAAATCCAATATGAATCAAGGCTTTTGGTTCCTGCCAGTCTGCAACTTCTCAGGGCCCAACTTGGAAACTGCACTACCTACCAAAGGTGATTCATAAGGTAATGAGTCTTTCCCTTTGGTCCCTGAGTGATATATACGAATGAATAAAATTTTATAAATATGTGTATATATGTATATGTATACATATATATTTATACATGTATATTATATATGTATATATAAATTTTTACATATGTGTGTATGTATCATATATGTATATATGTAAAATAAATTTATATATTTCATATAATATATTTTATATAATATCATTTATATCATAAATTACACACATACACACACACACACACACATACACACACACATTTTGGGTACTGGGGATTGAACCCAGGAGCACTTTGCCACTGAGCCACATCTCCAGCTCTTTTTATTTTTTATTTTGAGACAGGGTCTTACTAAATTGCTAAGGCTGGCCTAGAACTTGCAGTCCTCCTGCCTCAGCCTCCGGAGTTGCTGGAATCACAGGCATGTGCCACCACACCCAGCCCGAGTATACCTTATAATTAAAAAGATACTAAATTCAACCCTTATTATGTGCCAACAGCTACTAGAACCTACTTACTACATTACTGTCACGAGTACATTACAATCATTCTTACTTAATCCACACAACTCTTTGGGTACTGATTTTATTTTCATTTTCATGATGAGAAAATTGAGACTTGGAGAGGTTAAATAATTTATTTAGGGTCACATAGCTAGGAAAGTTCAAAGCTGCTATTTGAAACATATTTATGTTCAAGCCTGTGTTCTTAGCCACTAGACATGCTGCTTGTCTCCATTTCTCCCAATCTATAGATAAAGTTGATCACAAACTAGGGTGTATAGACATACGCTATAAAAAGTATTTGGTAGCTCTGGAGAAGCTGGATTTCCATAGAATAATTGTGCTGGCACATTATCTATCACAAAGACTCAAGAACTTAGAAACTAGAACTTCTCATAATTTATAGAAGTGATTTGTAACTGCTGCTGAGAAGTAGGAGCAGATCTTACTTCAAGATTCAGGGCTTAGAGTTATCCTGATTATTTGTGGAAAGGTGAGATGAAAAAAAGCAGTCAGCTCACACCACACACCTGTTTAAGTCACAAGACTATCCACTCTTCCAATTGCAGTGCTAATCTGTGAAATAACACTCTGGTTCCAAGGGATAGTTCACAAATGTATTTCCCCTCCTGGTTTTCCAGGAAAAGGTCCAAATATTATTATCTTAAATAATGCATGATTATTGCAAAATCATATGGGCATTAGAATTAGGTATTCCTTTGTTCATTAATTCAACTTATATTTATTGATTCTCTATTATTGTTCCAAGCATTGTGATATGTGTTAGGGATTTGAAAAAAACAATCAAGATACTGAAGGAAGTTTTATCCCAGAATGGGGTAAAGGGACAAGAAAGGAATAATAATAATAATAATAATAATAATAATAATAATAATACAATAAAAAGTAATAAGTTAACATTATGAAAAGTGCTACTGAAGACATGAACAGGAGGGTGCTCTTCTTTAGATGGAATAAACATGGAGGGCTTTTCTAAAGAGGTAATATTTAAGCTGAGATCTGAAGAATGAGGATAAGCCAGCCATAATAGCATTACAGACAGGGGGTAAAGCATGAACAAAGGTCAGAGATAGGAAACGACTGTCACAAGGAGAAATCACAAGTCACCTGTAGGGTGACTGCATAGAAAGTATGGGGAAGACTTCTATGAAAGGAGACCAGAGAGGTAGACACGAGCTAGATTATGCCACAATAAGAAGGCTATAAAGGATTTTCATAAGAAGAGTGACATGCTTTGACTGTTTTGAAAAGATCGATTTGGCTGCTATACCAAAAAAGGGGGGGGGTTTGAAATAATGCAAGGGTGGAAGCAGAGCATACAAAAATGAGAATGGGGCCAGAGGAATTGGGGATTCTTTGCATTATGAACTGTAGGACAATACTTTCAAGAGATCCTTAGAGGCACACCTTGTTCCATAGCAACTCCATTTCCTTCCGAAGCATCTTGTTTTTCCTTTCCTGTTGGAGGGGGGGAACCAAACAAACAGAGACATGTGTTTGTCTAGTCATTAAAATGAGGTTTGAAGAAATTACTAAGCTAATGGTGGAAAAGGGATCAGGGACATAGTAAACCACAGAGAAGGCAGTAAATGAACCTAGCCCCAAATCCAGAAACATGAGAGATAAGTTTGATGATGGTGGTGATGACAATGGTTAAAAAATGTTATTATTTCAAGTAATAACTTTAATTATGGTATTATGAGCTGGTATTAATAGAAATAAGTTCCTAATACTTAAGATGTTCTCATCATAAGACAATTTCTCTGGGGCTTAGACCACTAATTTCTAATATTTAAGATCCTTTTACATTGTTGATTTAATTTTAAAAGATTTTTTTCTAAGACTCTCAGAGCAAATTATTTCTTTTCTTTTACTTTAATACGTATATTCTGTTCTTTAGATATATGAATGGTTAATGCGCTTATATCCATTAATGCATATGTGAAAAGCTATTGAAAAGTCAAAGAAATAGAATTTTGCTAGCTAGTCTTTGTCCTTCCCAATACTCCATCTGACTCTCTTTGAATCACCTTGGACTTTCTAGATCAAAGAGAACAGAGTATTGAAGCATCAGATGCTGGAGATGAGCACTGTGTGTTTACTTCCACATCTGACAACAGCAGTGGAACTGAGCCCTGTTTAGAAAGCTGTTCCCCAGAGTACCCACCAGCCTCTTACCAGGTTCTGTTTCATCTCCTCTGCTTCTTTAATGAGGTCCATGACGGAGGATTCATCACATCCTTTCCCTGCCATGATCTGCCTCATGATCTGCAAACTAGAAGGAAAATAGACATCATTAAACATGCAAACCTTCCTAAAAGATAATATTAGTATTCTACAACCAGCCAGAAAGTACTCTACCACAGAAGTAATAAGGGGGCTAGAATCTTATGGGTTTCAGAAGTCCTTTGGGACATGGAAAGTCTCTGTAACTGAGACTATTCTATCCCTAATTTACATTTGCCATAGCTGTGTGCTCAGTAATGAGTTCTATGCTCTTCAGTGCTCAAAACTTTGGTCTTCAATAGCCAGCAAGATTATTCTCTGTCACCTCAGAAAAATGTTTTGGTGCATATGGGGGGGAGGAAGAAGCAGTTTTGCCCCTGTAAAGGATGAGGTTTAAAAACCTGATGTCTTCAGGATAAAATTCCAGAGTTATTCCTTATCCCTTCTCTGTCTACCTCCTCCTACTCCTTGAGTTTCCAAATAAAGACATTTGACTTTGTTGGGAATCCATATATCCTTGGTGAACCCCCAAAGAATGCAAACCATTAAGAAATTCCTAGCAAAATCTGAATCAATATCAAGTCTCCACACTGTGAGAGAAGATATTTTTTGAAGGCATTGATTATATTTCTCTTCCTTGCCCTTCTTCCTCCTCAGGTCTAAGCCTTTGTTTCTGTTGCCCTGAGAGAAGTCTGGTGTTGTAAGTAGCTGGTATAAGCAGCTGGTGCTTGACCACAATTTTTTTTGTCTATTTTTTTTAGTTGTAGATGGACACAATACTTTTATTTTGCTTATTTTTTTTATATTATTTTGTGGTGCTAAGGATCGAACCCAGTGCCTGACACATGTTAGGTGAGCACTCTACCACAGAGCCACAACCCCAGCCCTTTTATCTGTAATTTGTTTTCCAAAAGTCCAGGTTCCTCAAGAGGCTTATGATGAGGGTATATGAAGATAGATCAATTGGCATGATATTTTCTGAGGCTCAGAAAGGAAACAGAGTTTGTGGGTCCTAGGAACAGTGAATGTTGTAGCAAAAAATTATGGCTTCCTCATATGTTTACAGAGGCAGAATCCTAATCCAAATGGCTCTCAGGCTCAGAAAAGATCACTACTCCCCTGCTTGAATAGAAAAAGCAGAATATTTTTTCTTAAAATGATTTTATAAACATGAACAAGGAAGCTATGAGTCTAAACATGATAGACTGAAGCTGTTGAAATCTGTTACCTGTTCCTTGAGTAGGCATTTTATAGAGGAAGAGTAACAGCTGTAGCCTCATGAGATGAGAGTTGGTTTACTTTTTTATTTAATTTTACCAAAAAATTAAGGATTCATCTTCACCCCTTTGTGTTTACATATTCTTTACATTTTACTAGACCTGTTTGTCCAAATTTGAAAACAAAAACAAAGCAATGTAAATACTTATTGCTAATATTATGGAGATTAAATTCTCCGACCTGAGTAGGGAGCCCTTACCTTTTTTGTTTTTCCTCCAAGTTAGACATTAACTTCTGCAATAAGAGGTTGTTCTTATTTTCTAGAGGTTTTAACATATCTAAAAGTTCCTGCTTCCTCAGCTTTAAGTCCTCATTCAATTCCTTCAAGTAGCTGTCATCTATTTTAGAACTTCTGTGGGAAGAGACATCAAATAATATTTGTCTTTAGCCTGGGTTAATCAGACTCTCCTTTCCCTCCTGGGTAGTTGTCATTTGGCTTTTTCCAAACACTCACCATTTTGAGGACAAGTAAGAACCTGAGGAATTTGCACCACTTGTCATCTTGAAGGGAAACTTCTACTTTATTAATAAAGAGGCCTTCTTGAAAATACGTGCCTTCTTTTCCCATCCAGTTAAGACATCTTTTGGGGGCTGCTGTTCTTGAAACTCCTGTTGCATTGGACTGATTTTAGTTACAGTTTGAGGTCACAATAGCCCTAAGACCACAAAATCAAGAGGTCTTTTAAGTAGCACCAATGGTAGCTGTTGACCAAAAAACTTAACTACATCAGATCAATTTTTATCTTAGCTTCAGACAAACACCAAAAATTTTATTCTGAAGTAGGGTAGGATCAAAGTCTATCTACATTATGGAATTTCTATTATGTTAGAAAATGATGACCTATCAAAAATAACTCATCAACATCAAGGCAATAAACCTCTGTGAAATTCCTATCTATACCAAGTGCTGGATTCTTTGAGAATGGAAAAGATGAAATGGCACAGTCCCTACTTCCAGGGGGTTTAACAAAAGGAGGAGCCATTTCTGTTTAAAAATAATAGAGGTCAAATTGGCAAATGAAGGGTATGAATATAAAAGTTATAGATGAGCCATTGTCATTATTTTCCAATCTTTAAAATCTGACATAACGTCAAGGTTAAAAAATATTGGACATGTAGCAAGAGGATATAATTTGTGAAAGATCCACACTGTCACTAGATCCTTCTATAGCCAGACTCTTTCTTAGAAAACTATAATTCTAGTCTCACCTCTAGATTTTGATTCTGCCTCTATTTTCCTCTTTTTATTAGAACCACATTGTCTTCTGGACCCTAAGATCTTCTGTCTTCATCCTGTCATTTAGTGAGGGGAAGATAATAATCCAAGAGTTAAATATTTGTGTCTTCACACCCTTTAAAAACAGTTTTAGGGCAGTATTTTTCAGGGAATGTCTCCAATATAAATTAAATCATGTTAATTTCAAGTACTGACTGAGCATTTCTAGCCATTTTCTAGGGGTATTCTCCCAAGTAACTTTAACCTTTTATCTTTTGGAAAACCTTAAGGGCAAAATATTGTACTGGGAGAATACTAGATTGTTTGTCAGAGCTTGGTTTAGATCCCAGCTTCACTATGAGCAGGGCTGCCTGTGAGCAAGTTACTAAATTCTCTGAGCCTCCGTTTTTACTTTATAAAAAGAAGAATGAGATAAGTTTGTTGTAAGCATGAAATGTGATATGTAAAATGCCTGGCTTATGTTAGGTATTTGCAGTTCATAAGTTTTTGTTTGACTTAGGTTTGTTTAATGACCCAATTAAGTGGCCAGATTAAAAAAAAACTGATTAATCTGAAGCTAATGAAGCTTAAGCTTCAGAGCCCTTCCTTTTCAAGATTGCTTCCAAAGATTCTGAACCTCATTTTTTATTATAATCTTGAATCCTTTTGTGGAAAGACAAACTTCCCAGAACTATATATGATTAGATTGCCACAAAATCTGGATCTGCCCTGGGTTACACAGGATAAACATCTCCTCTAAACATCCTCTACATCAAAGCTTCTTTTTAGGCAAATTCTACAAACACTTTTACTAAAGCATACATGTATCATGTGAAAGTTTCGTGTGATAACTAGTTTAGTATGATATTAAATTTAAAAACCATAACAAGCCAACCATAATTCCCATTGGTTTTCCTAGGAAAATTTTTTCTATGAAAAATCTAGAATGAATGAAGGTGAGTAAACTCCTCACAATAAAAAGAGATACTGGATGGACTAGTTATTAATAACATCTTAAATTGCACATGTTAGCAAGTAGTACTAAACAGCAAAGAACAAAAATGGCATTGATCACTAAAGCACAAATTCTTTAAATTCACTTGGTGACATTTGGCTGACACAACTGTGATAGAATTTAAAACATTTAATGGACAGGCAGCATCCCAACTCACCTCCCTTTCTGTCCTTGCTTTTGAATGACTCAAAGAGGAAGAACACTTACTATTCTGATGTGGTCTTTTCTGTAGCCAATCAGCAATGTTTATTTCCTAACATTCTAATGTCCATTTCTTCAACTTGGAATATGATTTCCAAGGAGAATATTTATCTTATGATAATGTATACAGAAGAGCTTTAAAACAAACAAACAAAACCCTAATGGTATTGAGAGGAGGGCAATTGATGCACATTTCTTCTAGGACAGAGAGAAAGGAGGCTGATTCTGTAGAAGACCATTAGAAGTGGGAGGGAAAGAAGCTGAACACTAATTTTTCCTGAAGAAGGAAGTTAAATCAACCATTGTTTAGGGAGGTATGGTAGAAAACCTTGGAAGAGTGATGACTTGGAGCAGCACCTGAACAGTGGTAAAGGAAGTCAACTAGGCAAGAGTGAAAGGACTGCCATGTAGTGCTAAGGGTCAAGGTGAGTTTGAAAATTGAAGATTTATCATGCCATGAATCAGCAGTTACAATAATTTTCTCCAGCAGTCTTTGGCAAACTAGCAATAGTATAGGAAACAGATGGTTGGTTGACTCTAGGCTGGGACTTGGCAGAACAAATAAGTTCAAGGGAGTCAGAAGGCTGAGAATGCTGGTGAGGGTATCCATTAAGAGGTTGACCACAGCATTCAGGCTGTGCAGGGAAGAAAATGAGAAGATAGATGGCTCAGAGAGAGGGAAACCAGAAAGGGAACATGGTTGAAGAGTGTGAGGAAGGAAGAACAGAGATTATGGTCAGTCAACATGTTTCTTATGAAATAACCTGTGGAACTTCATCACTACTTGGATAAATTATAGTAGCAATTCATAATTTTTTTCTGCAGCAAACTTTGTATCCTGTCACTGCATAATATTCACTGAAAATCATGTGGAACCTCAAAATAGGCCTATAACAAGTTATTCACTGTGACCTCATCCAACATTATAGCATTTGGTTTTAGTATCTGTTAAAAAAAGTGTGATTGCTCTATAATTAGAGAACTCAGAGCAATACCATTTTAGCATTAGTTTTGCCAGCAGAAAATTAGATTAGTCTAATTAAGCCAGGTCTCCAAGAGTAGAGGCAATTATTTTCATATTAAAGTGAAGAGGGGTAGAGGGAGGAAGAAAGGCTCTAAGACTTTTTTATCCACTTCCCTCAGGTTTAATGTAGTAACAAAATTACAGAATACCTCATGGAGGAAACCTGAGGTTTCTGACCCACAACCAGTTCAACCCTTGAGGGGATTATAAGAATTCCATTTACTAAAATAAAAAGAAGCACTGGCAAAATCATAATATCAATAACTTGTTAGCTCTTAAAAATCACTCACATCTCCCTTTGGTATTTGTTATGACCATTTTGTTGGATCCTTCTCCTTAATCCTTTGTTATAACTGTCCAAACTTGGTCTGTACACACATTTGGAGGGAACTCAGGTACTTGAGAAGATTGAGTAATGCATTTTCTTAAATTATTCAGATAATTAGTACAATGGTCTTCAAACAGAGGTATGTGAACTTTCACAAAGACTTTTTAAGAAACATGGAAGCAAAGGTAGTTCTTAAAGAAACTTTTCCAGGATCCTCAATTTTTCACAAGTATTCTTTACTAAAAAGGGTCTACCTGAGAGTGCCCCTTGTCTCTTCTACCTCCCCTTTCCCAATTGCTTTTTAATTACTTATTAAAATCATAAAATAGCTTTTAACTATCTGGAATCTTATTTGAGTGACTCCCTTTAGGGGTATATAAAATCCTCAAGGACATTAAACTAACTGCAATTCAAAGTACTGGTGTTGGGGTTAAAGAGAGTGAAGGATTGTTAATATATAGCTCCAGTGGTCTAATTCTTTGCTTTCAGCAAAATTGAAGGAAGACATCAAATTTTACTTTAAATTTATTAAATTAAATTGTTTAATAAATTATATATGAAATTTGTCTTATAATTGAGGAGTTTCAAAAATTTGAGTGACATTGCTATGACAAAACATCTTCTATTCCCATCTACTAATTTTCTCAATGATTATTATATGTAATACAAAGAATATGAATAAAATAGATTCTGAAAGCCTCTCTTATTCTAGCAATAAGTAATCTATGAATACATAAACTAACTAGGGTAAAGTAGTCTATCCATCAAATTAATAGAAGTATTTTCAAAAATATTGTTCTACTTAAAAATTGTTTATAAAATGTATATGACATATGTTTTGTTACTTGTGTACTACTAATAATTATAATATTGATATGATTCTGAAGAAATTTTAACACTTGATCATAGAAAATAAAAAAAAAATAAAATTTCAATGTATATGTACATCATTTTTCAGAGAAGTATGATAGAACCTGATAGGAGCATTTAAGCTTCATTGAATACTTATTAAAGTGATATGAACCAGGTGGTGGTGCATGCCTATAACCCAGAGGGTTGGGAGGCTGAGGCAGGAGGATAGCAAGTTCAAAGCCAGCCTCAGCAACTTAGGGATGCCCTAAACAACTTAGCAAGGCCCTGTCTCAACATAAAAAAATAAAAAGGGTTGGGCATGTGGCTCAGTGGTTAAAACCTCTGGGTTCAATCCCCCATACCAAAAAAATTAATAAAGTAAAATAAAGTGATATGAAATATTTATTTGAAAATATCAGTATTAGAATATACCAGAAATTATATTGTGCCCATTTAAAATTAGAATGAAAAATTTTAGGTGCGAACTTAAAATCATGTGAAATGGTACTTACCTTTTCAAAATTCTTTTAGAAAACACAAGCAAAACTTCTAGAGACCACTGCTCTAGGGCAGAGGTTCTCTGGCTCTAATGGGATTTAAAAATTACTTGGGAACTTGTGAAACTGCAGATTTTCAGGCTCATGCCCCAGAGATTCCTACTCTGTAGATCTGGAGAATATGTGGTTTTAACAAGCACTCCTTGGTGATTCTGTGTGTAGGATCTGCATACCTGTCTTTGAGAAATACTGCTTCAAGATTTCTTCTCAGATCACAATGTATCACAATGCTTACTTCAATTATTTTTTGTTTTGTTTTGTTTTCTGGGCCATCTGTAGAACTGCCTCCTCTGAGTCATATTTGATGTAATAGCTTCACCTTTCACTCAGGATGCCCTGAGAACCTTTTATGAAGGAGAATGTAGCAGTTCCTGAATTTGTAAAGGAAATTATTCAAGACACAATTCCATGACAAACACCACCACCCCCATCACCACTGCTGCCCATATGGCCACACATCACACATTTATTTCAGAATAAGGTAGTAAAGAAAATGTTGCTTCTTTGGGAGAAATATTGGCATGTATTTTTCTTTGGGGACAAATCAGTAAACTAGTTTTGATTTTCTTTTCTTATGATTTACTAAGGATCGCAAAAGCAATTCTGTGACTTTGTACTTTTGTTTCCTGATTTCTGCTTATGACCTAATCTAATTTTTTTCATGGTCTTGATTTTTGTCAGTTTTTTATTCTTATTTTTTTCCTGCTTTCATAAATCATCTAATCCTTTGCAGATAAGTAAACAAATTAGCAAAAAATAAATTATCTCTGTATAATTTTTTTAAATATATGGATATCATAGATTATAAACAAAAAACTTTTCTAATTTAGTGTGCGTGTGTAGGGGGTATGTGTGGGTATTTGTAAAGAAAGTTTGCTTTGCTTGCAGAAGTAGAGAATGATTGATGGGAATTTTGTGTTGTATAAAGGCAAATTGGGATTTCAAAGTGCCCAGTGGTAAAGGGAAGTAGAAAAGACTAGATGGACTTGGAGCTGGGGTTGCTGGATGCCCAGGCCTCAGTCTCATCATGGAACTCTAATACAAATGCAAATAGGAAAAGGAAGTGGAATCTCAATATGGAAAAATTCAATTAGTCAATAAGAGTTCAAAAAATTCACTTTAAAGGAAGCCTAGCTACTATAAGCTAGAAATTATGAAGGTGTCAATGTTTCTCAAATATACCCTATGTCTTTTGAGAGTCCTTGAAAATAATTTTTGGTAGAAGGTAGGAGCTAGAAACATATTCAAGAATCATTTATTTGCTCTACATTTCTTGAATCCTATTGTAAGTATCAGACTTGCCTAACTCTAAGATTATAAAGTCAAATGAGACAAGTAAGACAATTCTTGCTCTTAGGACTTTCCAAACTTAGATCAGAACCCTGAAAGGGCTAATCTTTTGTAAATGACAAAAGGTGACCCATCTAGGCAGTAAGGCCCATAGGTACCAAGGGGAGGGGAGGAGGGAAGTCCCAATTTGCCCCTTTCGTGAGAGTGTCTTTATCAGGAAACCACCTAACAATGTGCAGATTAGGCACCTTAAATGTGAGCAACTGGCAAGTGGAGGTGCTAAGTGCAAAGGTGGAATCCAGGTATGGTGAGGGCTGTGCAGCATTAGAAGGCAGCAGAGGCCCTGTTTGCAATGGGATGTGAGAATGGGGAATCAGGTACAGCTGAAAACTCTGTGTGGGGCCGGGGACAACTGACTTCCTATCCTGACTTTTAAATGCTCTGTGGACCAAATGTGTATTTATGGGCTGCATTTGGCCTGCATTGTGCCATTTTGGAAACTGAGTACTGTTAAAGGGAGCAGCTTCAGAAAATACTCTGAATTCAAATCAAAGAGAGCTTTAATTACCTGGCCAGTACAAAATCAACTTTTTTTTTTCTGTGCTAAGCTTTTATTTTTCTTTTTTCATTGAAATGCTAATTTTAAAAAAAGACTTTTAAATCCATATAATTTAAGCAATGTTTTGCTTATATTATATGAAATGCCAATTTGATCCAATTCTTAATTAGATTTCAAATAAGTGTGTTTGATAATAAATGACAGAGGTAAACCTTTCAAAATAAAATGAAATCCTAAAGCAACAGATATGTCTTGTTACCTATTGTCAGGCATTATGTGACCATAGGAAAGTTTTAAACGGATAAAATGTAAACCCAGTCAGAGCTTGGGGATATGTAATGTATCTCAAATTAGACAATCTAATCATATTGCATAGACAACCAAAAATAGGCTCAATAGTCTAAATTGAGCAAAGAATTCTCTAGATCTGCTTTAGCTCTCCTATATGCTCCCATGCTGCCTCAACTGAAATGATTGGATAACCTAAAGTATTCCACTGCTGCAATTTTCTTAATTTAGTAATAACCATCTATAATTTAAAAATAAAAATAAATATCCAATTATGTACTCCCACCCTCTACACTGTTTCAAAGATCAAAGGCTAAAAGTAAGAGATGACATTTATCATATTATTAAGACTTTCTTCTGTACAGCAGTATTTTTCTGGGATTTTGCATTTGCATTTGCAAATAAATAATTAGATGAGTATAAATGATAATTAAGAATACAGAGAAGCAGAGTCAGAGCAGGGATTTAAAAAAAAAACTATGTAGTCCTGGTAAACTTGAGAATCTTTTAGATTTATAAATTGCTCTTCTCATGCCCCCCAATTTTTTAAATTCAGAGACTTGTTTAATATACTAAGTCATACTCCTTTCTATCCAATTTTAATTTTGGTGTATTTTTTTAAATTTTATTGTTGGTTGTTCAAAACATTACATAGTTCTTAATATACCATATTTCACAGATTGATTCAAGTGGGTTATGAACTCCCATTTTTACCCCGTATACAGATTGCTGTGTCACATCAGTTACATTTCCATTGATTTACAAATCGCCTTTCTAGTGACTGATGTATTCTGCTGTCTATCCCATTCTCCACTATCCCCCCTCCCCTCCCAATTTTGGTGTATTTTAAGAAACTTTCTGAATGTTACAAAATAAGCTATCAAATAAAACATTATTTATGAACTACAGAGCTATTTTAAATAAATGAAATTTTAATATTTGGGTGTATGTATTATAAATTAATCTATAAGCAACATTTACTAATAAATAAAATGAAGAATATTATATAGTAATATATCATGATAATAAAAGATATGAATTAGGACAATAACCCAATTTTTTAAACTCATTATAAACTATTCACTCTTGTGTCCAAATGCTCATAAAGCTTGATTTAAAGAGTTCATATTAATTAAAATTTCTTTGGAAGTTAAGTTATGATATGAATCAACATTTAAAAATATGACTGTTCTCAGGCCATTAACAAGTATAAAAAGATTACATGTATTAATCTGGAAAGTCCCTATAAAGTCACTCTTGGACATGTGCTCATGATGAAGGGGAGAGAGATAACATTCTTTTGTGTTTGTTCTTAAACAGACTTAATAATTATCAAATCAAATTAGAGTAAATGGTTGAAAGCATCCTCATTTTTCAGTTTGAAACTTTCTTATGTTTAGCAGATAATATCATTAGTGTCCATCACTGCTGCTTCCTTTTTCTTCCTTATATTTAGTCCAGAATGAGAATCACAATTGCCAGTGGTGGCAATTCAGATATTCTTTGCCAGAGATAAAGAAGTAGGCCTAAGGACTGACATGTGATTAAGTGCCTGTTGATGAAATAGCAGAGAAATAATTCTGGGATTTCTGGGCAAAATTTTACCTCTGTAATAAAAGAGGAGGGGGAAAAAGGAAAAAGTATATTTATTTTTTCCCATTCTTTCTGGCTTTGGGCACTGCCCCCAAAGCACAGAAAGCTACTGTAGCCATTTTGCACCAAAGAAGTAGAAGGCCAAAAAAACTTTTACTGACCCAACCCCTTGAGATGATGGAGTTGCTGAAACAACCTTTGAACCACTGTCTCTATCTCCAAGTCTCTTACTTAGGAAAAAAAATAAATGCCTTCATTGTTTAAGCCACAGATGTCTGAATTTTGTTATTTGTAGCTGAATGCATTCTACCTGCAATACCACAGTGTTGAGCCAGAGCCAGCTCACATTGACTTGTGATATGATGGTGTTCATTTCTTTCCAGCTCTTCATTTGATGAGTTCCATTGGTAGCTTTAAATCATAAATGAAAACATTTACTCTATGGGATGAGGTCAAAGATATATATATCAGAGATTTTTTTTTTTTTAATTTAGAGAGCTGGTTTTTAAATATCTATCAGGAACACACCCTTAGATGACAACCTTACTCCTCACATAACATAATAACAACTACTATGCTAACTCTCATCTTTTAAAGTGCATTTTAATAGTAAATGGGTAATGAATACATCAAGATATTTTTAAGTTGTAGAATTTTATTTTTAAGTTGTAGATATTTTTAAGTTGTAGAAGAAGACACTGTAAATTCAAGAAAAGCACAATTCAATCTCAAGTCATTTAAAAACTAACCTAACATTATATAACTAGTTAATAGCAGAATTAAGTCTACAATCTGACTCTTCATTCTCATGTTAGTGATCTTTTGACAAAACCATGGAGTTATTATATAATTTTTATAATGATAATAACAATACTTAGCTTGCCAATAGTTAGCTAGTGAGATACTCAATTTTCATATACCAGCCTAATTTTGACAATGCATATTAAATTACATATTCTAAGTTTTGGTCTATTCAGTGAAGATACAAACCTTGCAGAAGGCTGACATATGGAAATTAATAGCTTGGGATTACAAGCTGCCAACAACCTTTAATCATCATTATTCACAGTAAATCCTGATGAGTAACCAAATGATCAGATTTGGGCTTGGGCTGCCCCAGTACATGGAGGATACTCTCATAGAGGGGTTCAGCTGCCCACCTCCTTTCTCCAAAAGGTGAAGAACTATCAGTTGAAGTCTGAGATCCTTTGCTCAAGTGAAGATAGTTAGACAATCTTGAAAGATAGAAATTGCATTGTGAAATGAAATGAATTCTCAAAGGAGCTTGGCTGGACTTGTGGAACAATGTTGGGCTGGATTCTGACAACTTAAGTTTGTAATAGCTGGCCAAATCTGCCAGGAAAGATCAGCTATTAAAAATGCTCAATACTTGTTAGAGTACTTGTAGGATCCTCACAATGTTGTTGAAAGTGAAAATTGGTACATCTTTAGAAAGCAATTAGCAACATATTGCATATCATAAAAGTAGTTACAAAAATTTGACATATTGACAATGGAATGATATGTATAAAGGAATTGTGTACTGATCTCTATTTTGGGGTATGGTTGAAATTATTCATAAAATTTAAAGAAATGTTTATAGTATTTGGCTGAGGAATTCTAAATTTTGTGAGTATTTTAAGGAAATATTATAGATGCAAGGATTAATGAACATTAATTATAGAGTTGTAAAAATTGGAAATAATTTAATTTCTATCAATGAAAAGAGATGGATAAGTTATGATGTATTTATACAATAGAATGTGATGAAGCCATTAGGATAATATAATTTAAAGATATTTAATAAGAAAGTATTCAAAGTAATGTCAAATGAAAAGGAATACAGAGCAGTATAATGTGTATATGTGTGTGTTTAGAACACTGGAAGAAAAAAATGCATTAAAATGTACAATCATACATCTTAATGATTGTATCTGTCCTCTATTTTTCTGAATATTTCAAGTTTTCTTTAATGAGAATACAAAAACATTAAAATGAAAATAACTTTTTTCTTATAAAATCAACCTGGGTATTACAAATAGAAAGTATAGTGACTAAGAAAATATAGGAACACCTAGACTTAGAAAAATAATACAAAATTTAAAAACAGAAGCAAAACTCCTTAAGTCACTTGGATGAAATTCTGACAGTAAAGGACATCTGTCTTAATCAGCATTGAAGTGTAGAAAGCAAGGAGCCTTGTGCCCAAAGCAAACACCCTCTTAGACAAGGTTGGTTGACTGACAATGACATCAGGGAGATGGGGGGAAGAAAAGAGAGAGATGTCCTCATTGGGTGTGAGATAATGTTTCCAAGGAGTCAAGAGTGAGAGAATGCTTTCAAGAGCCACATGTGTGAAGCTATAGGGATGGGAGTGGGAAAAGGACTTAAAAGACTCTTGCTCTGTATTCAGAATGCACTTTCCTCTTTGGAGTTATCAAGAAACTAAGTCAAAAAATAAAGAGTGAAGAGAGCATTATACTAATAATTACTTTGTGATTACCCAACTGTGTGTCTCTGAATGTGAGAATGATCCAGGTGAGGCTCAACTCAATTTATTTGAGTTATATCACAATCCGGAACTTAATCATGGTTTCCCCAGATATGTAATTACATAGTTCTAGAAATCTAAAAACCTTTCTCACATGACTGTAAAAGCCCTAGTCTAGACCAGAGGTTGTCAACACAAAGGACAGATGACATTCCCATGTGCAACATATATCCGTGACACATTCAGGGTTGAGAAATTTCTCTATTGCCAATTCTTTCTTCTCAAATTAAGAAAGTAATACTAGTGAGTATAATTTATTAAAAAGAAACCCTTGACTGTACTTTGATGTGTATTTGAAAATGATGATTCACTCATAAACTTTGGCGTCTTTAACAAGCTCCTTCTTTGTGTAAGGCAACCAGGGTAGGTCCCTTGAGACTCATTCTTGGAGGAAGGGCCATGCAGATGTTGTACCTGATTCCTCTTTTCTGAATGTAATTAAAATCACTTTCAAAATTTCTGTCTGCAGTGATACCTAAAGAAGCTTATTAAAGTTGCTGACAGTGCAGCCTCCTTTCAAGTAAGATTATCTTGGGCAAGCAAAACAGGTTGAGTTGCCAGGATCCTACACCCACCTGGAGTTAGCCTTAATCTTTTAACTTTTCTCCAAATCAAATTACAAATAATCTCGCTTGAAAGAAGGTCACACTTTCATCTTAAATAGGCCTTACTTAAAATTAGAATTATGGGTCAGAGGGAAGTAAGAATGATGACAGATTATTTTTATTCATTTATTAACAAATTATTTAAGTATTTACTATGTGTAGGCAGTGTTCTAGCAATGAATAGAGTGTTCTCTGGGCTGGGGATGTAGCTCAATGGTGGGGCTCTTGCCTACCACGCATGAGGTAATCTCTACTTTCATAAGGATCTAATTCTAATGGGTGGGAACGGATATTGGACAGGAAGCAAATTTGCAAGCATTGTTGGTTCATTTGCTCGCTCATTCAGTTAATTTATTTAGCTAGCAAACTAAAAACACCTAATATGTGCCAGGTATTCTACATGCTTTCACAAACTATCTCATTTAATTTTGCTACAACCCTGACAAAAGATTATTATCTCTTTTTTATAAAAATCTATAAATAATTCATTTAAAATAGTAAAAGATAAGAAGCAATCAGTATGTCAAATACCAAAAACTTATGAAGTAAATTAGGGTAACAGCTATTAGGAAGACTTCTATGTGCTGATACAGAAAAATGCCCAAGAGAAAGTGTTAACTTAAAAAAAAGGCAAAATGTAGAACAAGTTTCAAAATCAGCTTTTCTTTATGCTTTATTAAAAAGATACACAAAAATATTTTTGTATATGAAAAGTATGACAAAGGTTACAAAAATAATTCAATAGTGATTGTTTCTGAGGGAAGGAGACTGATGATTTAGGATAGGAGGGATACCTACTTTTAATTATATATACATTCTTTTGAAAGTCCAAAATGTTAACTTACATTAATTACTTACTAGTTAAATTTCTTATTAATAATGTTTCTAAAAATAATGTTTGGCCTTTAGGGATATGAGTAGTTTATTCAGGGTCATGGGAATTCAATAATTCAATTTTAGGTCCTCAATTTAGGAATGAAGATAGGAAAATGTCATGTTAGAGAAAAACATATTTATTTGTATGCTTGTAGGTAAGTGATAACCTGTGTGCACATGCAAATGTGTTGAAGGGTAGGTGGGATCCTGGGGCTAAGGGCCCCCAGATGAATGGGAAGATTTAGACAAATCCTGATGTTTCATTCTTTTGTATTCATAGTACCTAATATAGTGCTTGGCACTACTTGGTAATTAATGTTTGTTAAAAGCATATAAGATTATCTGCTGATATTGGAATGAGAATGCAAAGCAGGTGATTTGCATGAAGATAAAGCAGTTTCTGAGGTTTATAATATGATCTGATCATCTTGGCTGGATGAAGATGCAAGAGAAAATGTGGTTCAGAATGTAAATTACTAAATGCCTTTGTATCCCCAGTGGGACGACATATCCCCCAAGTCTGCTGATTTGGAAAAATCCTTTTTTTGCAAGGACTGAATTCTTTTGCTTGCTATTTATCAACATTCTGCTGACAAGCCTTGTTCCTTCTCTGTCCTTAGACCCTTTTTAAAAATTTTTTTAATTAAAATGTCTGTTTAAAAAAAAAAGCAGTTCAGTAGTCTAACTATTTCAAAATCTCATTTCATTTCATTTGTCGTTTATTAATGGGCCTATTTTCTCTCCAGTCTTTCTTATTCCCCAGGCGTTTTTGAGGAAACTCTTCTAAATCCCTGGGGCTATTATTACATCACTAGTTCTTTTTACTGCCTTTAAAAAAAAATCAGTCTCAAACTTTAGTCACTCTCTATATTATCATCCCCGCCCCCACTTTTCTATTTCAAGTGATGTGTGTGTGTGTTTTCTTCTAAATCTAGTACTCTGAGAAATCCCTAGTGAGTCCAGGCTGGTTGTATTTTTGTTTTGAGAAATTCATCAGATGAATTACAATTTATACCGATTACCTCTAGGTTATTTAAGGATAGTCTGATTTGGGGTTTTTTTTTTAGCTAACAATTTATTATATCTTTTATCATTGTGGTACAGGAAGATGTAGCTTGTTTTGTGGGCATTTCATATTTCCTCCTAATTTTGACTTGTATTGGTTCCTTAATTTTTAAAAAATAGGTTTATTGAAATTTGTTTTTTTAATAAATCCTGCCTTATCAACATGTCTCTTGCCTGTGTCCAATTCTGAAGGCCATTTTAATGTTTTCCCTTTGCTTTTCATTATTAACTTGATGCTCTGAACAGCAGACTCATGAAAGGAATAAACCCCTTTGCTATCAGAAGGATAGTGGAAAGAACATTAGGTTTAGGGTCGGGAGTCTACTGTTAAGTTTTCTGTCTCATATTTATTTATTGGATTCAACTTTTACTTATCCCTCTTTCCCCATCTAGAATCAATCATCTCCTCTCTCATAAGAAATCTCGAAAAACACTATGAATGCCTGTGAAAAGGGCATTATGTAAATGTCCAATATTATTATGCTAGAGTTTTGACATTACTCCAAATTCAAAGGGATGAGATTTAGAATAATATTAGCTCCTTTCAACTTCTACTCCACGGTAGTTCCATTACCAAAATACTAGGAAAATGAGTTGTACATAGTAGGCTCACAGAAAAGATCCAAGACACTAGATTTATGCCATTATTTTTTTATGGTTATTAGTGTCCTTATTATTACATTTATCCTGTTAGGACAATCATGACAGTGGAGGGATATGATCTGTCTGCCTTATTTTTCTTTGATGAGGGAAAAGGCAACAAGAGTCATGGGTCAAAAATACCTTAGTTTAAATGGTGTTGGGGGGAGATACAAAGATATTACATAATGCAAATGAAATTTGTCTAAATATTGACACTGTGGTAGAATATAAGAATATATACGGCCTTTAGAGTTACTTGAAGGTATAAGGCAAGACTAACATTTCTAGATTTCAGGGAATCAGCATCCTAAATGAGCAATTTAAGGGTGTAGAGAAGCCCTCAGCCTTAAAATACCTCTTGCTTCCTAAGTGCCAGAGTCTGAATTCCCCACCATGAGATCCAATCTACTGAATATTCTATTCTAATTGTCAAATATTATATTAGGAACCCCTGCATAAGATTAGGAGCCCCTGTATAAGTGTTACTAGCATTTAATGCAACTAGCAAGTAATTGACTATAAGTATGCAGATAGCTGGTTCTCAACCCTTTGTAGAAAATATGGGATCATGAAGGATAAGAAGAGGTTACAAGCTCAAATACCTTGTACAATCAACATAAACACACAAAGTAGACTAGATACCCATAATAGGTACTAAATTGCTTTTGTTGCTGAGTAAGAGTATTATCTACCTCATTCCCAACTCCAGACCCAATGCCATGACCAAACAAAACATATTCAGGTCCTGTGGAAATCCTTGGCTGCTGTTTGAGACTCCTGATAGTGAGTTATTACAGATTGAAAGAGTAACAGGGGAAAGAAAAAGTCCCTGTGACTTGCAAGCTACCTAAGAGATGTCTATTGACATTGATTAATTTACCACAGGGACTGGCAATATTTCAGAAATGGGGGTACAAGAAATGACCTCTATTTTTATGAGGATATAGAAACTGGTAGAATAAGATCTGGTAGCCTAGAAAGAGCAAAGATCATCTTAATGGTTCCAGGTTCCAAAATATTTCCTATGAATATTTCACTATTTATGCTAACATATTCTTCTTTAAAATGTAGATGTCAGTCAAACACATTTAAATCAGATCACCTTGTATAACCTAGCTGAGATTAACCCCCAAAAGGGAATATAATTTTATATGGGGGAGAGAAAGGGGAAAAGTTTATATCTTGAGACTTGGGTGGAAATCAAAACCGTGGGTGGGAGTGAGTGCTCTGGCAGGCTGAAGGCAATTGAAGGAAGCCTGCAGGTAGAGGGGGTGGGTACTGCAGAAGAGGGAGGAGGCAAGCTTTGCCTACTGTGCAGTTTTGCCAAGGGCAGCTAATTGCTTGTGCCCAGAAAATTGCCTCTGAAAGCCTTGGGCAATATGCAGTAGATTTTCCCTGTTGCCTAGTTTATCAGGTTAAGTTGAAATTTGGCGGGGAAGAGTGGGGGAGTGATGAGCTGAAAGAATTTCTGAGCTGAAAGAAACCTCAAAGGTCACCAACTTTCTCAGCAACATATCTCTGTTAAGAAAGGTAATTTGAACTCCAAGGAATCTGGGGCCATGTTTTGTTTGTTTTCAATATAAAGAGATCTTAAATTACCATACTCAACACACCAATTTCCAAGTAAAATTGTCTAAGGCCTCACCCATGACATGTTGAATGGCTTAGCTGAGATATAGAGCTAGTGAGGGTTACAGATAGGATAAGAATTCCATTCTGACCCCTCTGCCCTTCTTAGCAATGTACCAACAGAGAGGAATGGTAATGATGTAAGGTGAAGACAGTGAGGAACTGGGGAGGAAGGTACTAAAAGGGAAAGTGGAAGGAGATTGTGCTTTCTAATTTTTTTCTAGGATTGACTCTGGTATGAAAGGTATATAAAGAAAGGGAAGATATTTAACATTCATTGAGCCTCTGTTGTGTGACCATACTTTGTGTTGGACACCTTCTATTTATTATCTCAATTTGCATAGCAAGTTAACACCATCATACAATACAGGATAAATAAATCCTGAGACTAACAATTTTGTATGTGACTGCTCAGCTGGTGAAAGGAAGAGTTAGAATTTAAATCCAGAGGTATCTAACTAGGTTAGGCTGCTTCTTTTCCACAGTCATTTGTTAAATAAATGTCTACTATATGCAAAGTACTATGCTAGGTACTTTAAAAATGGCAAAAGAGTCGATTAGGGATATAAATAAGGAGCTCTTAATTTTCTTGTTCTTGGAGTTTATAATCTAAAGAAGAAACTCTTTAATTAACCGATTATATTATTTTCTATTTAATATCTCAATCTGATGAAGAAGTATGTAAAATTCTACACAGCCACATAAATTGGAAGATATTCTCAGTGTTCATAAAATCTCTTTAAAAAACTAAGCAATATGCCACACATGAATAAAGCCCTTTTTATTAATCCTTAACAACTTTGTATGGCATATAGAACAATGCTTCAAAACTATCCTAAGATATTTATAGGTTTGGCAAAACAAAACAAAACAAATCAAAAACAAAAAACTTGGTGTTAGCAATATTTTCTTCAAAAGTGCATTTAAAAATGTAATGTAAGAAAAATACTAAGCACCTTTCTTTTATTCTTATTATACAAAAGTCTGTCTTTAAGAAATGGTGGTCAGATGAATGGATAAAAAAAATGTGGCATACATACACAATGGAATATTTCTCAGCAATAAAAGAGAATAAAATTATGGCATTTTCAGGTAAATGGATGGAGTTAGAGAAGATAATACTAAGTGAAGTTACCCAATCCCAAAAAACCAAATGCTGAATGTTTTCTTTGATATAAGGAGGCTGATTCATAGTGGGATAGGGAGAGGGAGCATGGGAGGAACAGACGAACTCTAGATAGGGCAGAGGGGTTGGAGGGGAAGGGAGGGGGCATGGAGTTATTAATGATGGTGGAATGTGATGATCATTATTATCCAAAGTACAGGTATGAGGACACAATTTGTGCGAATATACTTTGTATACAACCAGAGATATGAAAAAATTGTGCTCTTTATGTGTAATAAGAATTATAATGCATTCCACTGTTTTATATAAATAAAAAATGATTAAATATTAAAAAAATGGTGGGCAATCCTGAAAACAAAGAAGTTTCATATGTTACCTAAAGGATAAATGACTGGTGCTCAGTTAGTCAATTCAGACTCATGTTTTACCATTTTATCAACTTATTCTAAATTTTGATGTAGGTCCACTATTCTATGATCTTCAGCCTTTATTAAGCATATTTCTGATATAGATCAAATTTTGATTATGTTAGCAGTTACATTTACCTTGAAGCCATTTTTATTATCTTCTTTACTCCAGATGCCTACTATATTTCATGAGCTCATGTTTATCTTTTATCACCACATTGTAATGTGTCTTGAGATCAAATATGTTTGGGGAAATACTGATCTAAAACTTGCTGCCAAGTTAGTACATGCTCTGATTGCCAGTTTCCCAAAGGACATGCGGATCTTCTTGATTTGGTTTCTTACTTTTTGAACTTTTAGACATCATTAAACACATCTCCAGTGTCCAATACACAGACATATGCAATATAAAATGCACATATACTTAACTTTTCCCTTGCAGACTTGATAACAAGAAACATATAACTGGAATGGTTAAAGAAGAAAATTTGATGTTATATGTATTTTATTACAATAAAAATGTAACGGAGTAATAATGTTACATAGGGAAGAAATTTATAAATTATAAATTTATAGAATTTATAATTCTACAAATTACAAAATAATATTTTGGTGTCATAATTGAAAATAAAACAATAATAATATTTTATTAGTGTGAGGGAAAAAAAACACTAAGAACTAAATGTCCTCTAGGAACTACACAATAAAAATACTCATTAGAACATTTACATAAAATTAAGGGAAAAAACTGTATCATAATTTTCATGAGGAAATTGTTCATTAGTATGTTTTCAACACTTGGCATAATGTGTGACACATAATATGTGTTCAGTAAATATTTTTTGAATGTATAAGAATATTATTTCAGCTCTGAAGTTCTTTCCCTAGTTGTCCATTTAACTGTTTACTTCCTAGAAAAAATTACAGAACTTTTACCCTTAGAAATAGTGGGGCTACATTAGTGTGATTATAAAACTCTTCGTAAATATCATATTAAAAACAAACTGTTATATATAACAAATATATCTGGGTAAAAATATTTTTAGGAAACTTTAAAAATCATTTACATGCCTTTACTACCCTATTAGGATGAATCATGGAATTTCTAATTTTTGTAGATTAAAAATTGGCAATTTCACATCCCATTTTATAAATTCTTGGCTAATGTGTGCCTCCAGTTTCAAATGATGGAGACATTGAAACTTGGAGAAAATGTACTTTAATGTTCATTAAAAGGACTCTTCTTTGCTTCCAAATGCCAGGGACTTAAAAGTGATTTCAGAAATAAGAACAAATATTACAGCACCTTCATTAAAATATGTGAAGCTGACACTTTTACTGCTAGCTTTTATGGTTAATCACCAATCTCCTACCAGAGACTGTGGAATGATCATCTGAATGCATTGTAAGACTTAATGGCCTTAAATATTGATCACCCTAACACATAATATTCCCTTCCATTTCTGACATTAAAGCAAGAATTCCCAATTACTATGGTTAAAATATAATAATATAGTAGATCTGTAATTTGTGAAAATATTAATTCTAAGGGATCTGAGGTTGTTTGTGGTTCAGTGGTAGAGTACTTGCCTCACCTGTGTGAGGCACTGGGTTCAATTCTCAGCACTGCATATAAATAAATTAATAAAATAAAGGTCCATCAACAACTAAACAAAATTTTAAAAAAATATTAATTATAGGAGGCATAGAAATTAATTTGATCATTCATTACTTGACTAATTTTAAGTCTTTAAGTGATTATGATCACTTGAATGACCCCAAGAGCCACAGAAGTGACCATGGGCAAAGTCTAACATAGGAAATATAATAACTCTTTGCTTTTGTCATCATTTGTGACACCATTAGCTACTTGTGACACTGCCACTGAGAGACCTCAGGGGGAAAAAAAAACTTTGAAGCTGAGAGGTATAAAGAGGAGAATTAAATGCAGATGACCACTATTCCTATCTTCTAGGTGTAAGCACTTGTAAGCAGTATGCCCACTTTCTTTTCTCAGTTTCTGCTTAGCAAGAGAGTTTTAGGCTGAGATTATTAAGAATGGCCAGTTACCTAGTCTTGCTATTAGACTTACCTGGTGGTAGTAGAAGGGGCGAGTGGGTGATGTACTACATTTCAGTGGCTGTAAAACACTCCAGAGATATCTTATGCTTATATTATCATAAATATTTGGGGAAAAGTATCATATGGAACAACCTGCATCATACTGCTTTTTAAAAATAAAAAAAATGTACTATAAACTTTTTTCATTTTCTTTTTTCTTTGAAGTGAGGGATTAAATCTAGGGGTGTTCCACCAATGAGCCACATCCTCAGTACCCACCCCCCACTTATTTATTTATTCATTCATTCATTTTGAGACAGGGTCTTGTTAAATTTCCCAGGTTGGCCTTGAATTTGCAATCCTCATGCCTCTGTGTCCCCAGTTGCTGGGATTTGAGTGTACCATTGAGCCCTGCAGAACAACTCTCTTTCATCATTATTCCTATGAAACATACTTTTAGGAATTTCTTAAAATTTTATTGTACATGTATTATTCTACAGTTTATCCAATCAACTCCTTATTGCTTGTTGCTACTTTTTTTTAATTCATTTCTTTGCTATTGTTAACATTATAGCTGAACCTGAACAGCAATCCTCAATCCTTTCTTTTTTTAATTTTTTTATTAGTTGTTCAAAACATTACAAAGCTCTTGACATATCATATTTCATACATTTGATTCAAACAGATTATGAACTCTCATTTTTACCCCGTATACATAATGCAGATTCACATTGGTTACACATCCACTTTTTCACATACTGCCGTACTAGTGTATGTTGTATTCTGCTGCCTTTCCTATCTTCTACTATCCCCCTCCCCTCCCTTCCCCTCCACTTCCATCTTCTCTCTCTTCCCTATCTACTGTAATTTATTTCTCTCTGTTGTTTTTATTCCCCTTTCCCCTCACTTCCTCGTATATGTAATTTTTGTATAACAATGAGGGTCTCCTTCCTTTACCATGCAATTTCCCTTATCTCTCTCTTTCCCTCCCCCCTCTCATCCCTGTTTAATGGTGATTTTCTTCTCATGCTTTTCCTCCCTATTCTGCTCTTAGTTGCTCTCCTTATATCAAAGATGACATTTGGCATTTGTTTTTTAGGGATTGGCTAGCTTCACTTAGCATAATCTGCTCTAGTGCCATCCATTTCCCTGCAAATTCCATGATTTTGTCATTTTTTATTGCAGAGTAATACTCCATTGTGTATAAATGCCACATTTTTTTATCCATTCATCTATTGAAGGGCATCTGGGATGGTTCCACAGTCTAGCTATTGTGAATTGTGCTACTATGAATATTTATGTAGCAGTATCCCTATAATACACTCTCTTAAGGTCTTTAGGGAATAATAGTCCAAGAAGGGGAATAGCTGGGTCAAATGGTGGTTCCATTCCCAGCTTTCCAAGGAATCTCCATACTGCTTTCCAAATTGGCCGCACCAATTTGCAGCCCCACCAGCAATGTACAAGTGTACCCTTTTCCCCACATCCTCACCAGCACTTGTTGTTGTTTGACTTCATAATGACTGCCAATCTTACTGGAGTGAGATGGTATCTTAGGGTGGTTTTGATTTGCATTTCTCTGACTGCTAGAGATGGTGAGCATTTTTTCATGTATTTGTTGATTGATTGTATGTCCTCCTCCGAGAAGTGTCTGTTCAGGTCCTTGGCCCATTTGTTGATTGGGTTATTTGTTATCTTATTGTTTAATTTTTTGAGTTCATTGTATACTCTGGATATTAGGGCTCTATCTGAAGTGTGAGGAGTAAAAACTTGTTCCCAGGATGTAGGCTCCCTATTTACCTCTTTCATTGTTTCTCTTGCTGAGAAAAAACTTTTTAGTTTATGTAAGTCCCATTTATTGATTCTTGTTGTTAACTCTTGTGCTATGGGTGTCCTATTAAGGAATTTGGAGCTCAACCCCACAATATGTAGATCGGAGCCAACTTTTTCTTCTATCAGACGCAGAGTCTCTGATTTGATATCAAGCTCCTTGATCCATTTTGAGTTAACTTTTGTGCATGGCGAGAGAAGGGGATTCAGTTTCATTTTGTTGCATATGGATTTCCAGTTTTCCCAGCACCATTTGTTGAAGATGCTATCCTTCCTCCATTGCATGCTTTTAGCCCCTTTATCAAATATAAGATAGTTGTAACTTTGTGGATTAGTCTCTGTGTCCTCTATTCTGTACCATTGGTCTACCCGCCTGTTTTGGTACCAGTACCATGCTGTTTTTGTTACTATTGCTCTGTAGTATAGTTTGAAATCTGGTGTCACTACACCGCCTGATTCACACTTCCTGCTTAGAGTTTCTTTTGCTATTCTGGGTCTTTTATTTTTCCATATGAATTTAATTATTGCTTTATCTATTTCTACAAGAAATGCCATTGGGATTTTGATTGGCATTGCATTAAACCTATAGAGAACTTTGGGTAATATCGCCATTTTGATGATGTTAGTTCTGCCTATCAATCGTTTCTTTAGAATTGGAATTTCCTGATTGACAATGGGGGTTTTAAATGATTTCTTGGAGAAAACATTTAGCTCCCAAAATCAGAGATAAGGATGCAACAGAGGCAAAAGGATGGATATTTTCATACTAGGGAAAGCTTTGAAGAGAGTCTAGCCTAGTCGTATTAGGAATATAATATATAGATTTGCCACTTTATAGGCAATTATTTCAAACTAAAACTAGAAAAATAGTAGGTAGGGTAAGAGAATATGCAAATGGTTTATATTTTTTGAGTATTTATTATATGTCTGGTGGTGCTCTGAGCATTTTCCATGTCTATGATAAGGAATGGAGATAAGAAACACTAAACTATTTCCTCAAGGTCCCACATATGGTATGTGGCAGAGTCCAGGGCTGTCCCTGCTCTTGACACCTGTGTGTTGTTGCCTCCCTTCCAACACACTGGCCTGCTTAGGCAGAGAACCTCAGAAAGTCTCGGAGTAAGAATTTACAGTGCACATGATGTATTTCTAAAGTTTCCTACTTTTCCAATTTACACAAGTTTTCACTTTCTACCAATGTAACATTCTTTCTTACTAATATAAAAGCGAATATAATCTTAAAATTTTTAGTATTTGCTGCTAATTTGGATAAGTAATTTTTAAAAATGGATCTATGTCAATAATAAGGTACTGTGTTTACTGTTGCTATAGTTCAATCACTGAATTCTAAAAACTATAGTTACTGAGTTCTGATATTTGATGAAAGTAAACAATTTGCATATAATACTTGGTCAGGATATTGCTGAATTCTCATAGGATAAATTCATTATATTTCAATTAGACTGAAAGTCAATCAAGGATGCAGATAGAACAGGGAAGATTGTGGTAATTGTTCTTTCTAGGGGATAATCCTGGAAGGTTTTAATTTTCACATAGTACATCAGAACTTTTATTATATATAAATACCTGGCAGTTTCCAAGTCAACATATTCTGCAGAAAACATGGACTCCCCATAACACTGTCTTTTCCTTTAAAATGATGGAAGATATATACATATTTTTATTGAAGAGTTCCTTAAAGCACATTTGAATAAATGAGAATTATGTTAATATTCAGGTACAATGATCAACTGGAACAGATGTTTTCTTTGCTCCTTTTACTGCTTTCTCCATCCTTCAAAATTCTCAACTCCTTTTAAGTCCCAAGGAATAGTATAACACGTCAGTTAAGTGTGTGGATTCTGGAACCAGACTACCCAGATTTTAATCCCAGCCCTGCCATTTACTAGCTCTGTCATTTGGGAAGGGCTCGTTAGATTCTCTGTATCGTAGTTTCTTCGTCTGAAATTCCAAACCTTCATCTCCACATTTGACTACTCCTTACAACTGTAGGTTTTTTATGCAGTTGTTTAATTGGTATATCGACTAACAAGCTTCTCAGACTTCAGATCATCAAATAAAGCCTGAATTATTGCTATTCTTCCCTGTCTTATAAATGGCAACAACCCTCACCCTTTGCTCAAAACACAAATCTGGTAGTTATCCTTGATTATTCCCCTTCCTCACTCCCACACCCATTACATCATCCCCTTTATCTCTGAAACAAATCTCAGATCTGCCCACTTCCACCAGCATTGCTTTATCCAAGCCATGTCATCTCGTGCCTGGGCTCCTCCAATAGTTACTTTCCTGGTCTCTGCTCCTACTACTCTTCTCTAAAATCCAATCTTCCCATATCTAGAATGATTTTTCAAAAGTATAAATGACATTGGCCATTCCTTTGCTCCAGATCCCCCAATGGCATCTTATCACACTTAAAACAAGTCAAACCCCTTAATCTGACTTTCAAAGTCTTACAAAATTAAGTCCTGCAAGTGGCTTGCCATCTCCCACAAATTCACATCCACCTGGAACCTCAGAATGTGACCTTATTTGGAAACTGGATTTTAGATGTACTTAAGAGGAGGCCATATAGGATCAGGAGGACTAAGATGTTGATGACTGGTGTCTTAAGAGAAGACAAAAGGATACATGAACAGAAGAAATATAGAAAAAGAAGGCCATGTGAAGATTGAGACATTGGTTGCAGTAATGTGGCCACAAGACAAGGAATATTAGAGATTTCTGAGAGCCATTGGAATCTAGAAGAGGCAAGAACCCAGAGTCTAGAACTTCAAGCCTTCAGAGAAAGTGATACCTGCTGACCTGCTGATACCTTGCTTTCAGCTTCAAACCTCCAGAATTGTGAAAGAACACATGTATGTTATTTTAGGCCAACAAGTTTGTGGTATTTTGTTGCAGCAGTTTTAAGAAGCTAATACAGTTGTATTCATAACTCTCCAGCCTCAACTCTATTGTTCTCCCCTTCCTCTCCACCCTCTAGTCACACTGTTCTCTCTTCTGTCTATGGTATTGGAACATTAAGTTTGTTCCCAACTTAGGGCTTTTTTACTAGCAGTTCCCTCTATTTGGGATGCTCATCCCTAGATTTTTTGTGAATTATAATTCACATTCAGTTTAAAGTCACTTTTTCAGAGAGACTTTTCTCAACTGCCCATTCTAAAGCATCCTCACAAACAATATCTATCACATCAACCTATTTTGATTTTCTGCTTTTTACTTAATACAATTTGATGCTTTTATTTATTCATGTATCTAGAGTGTGTTGCTATCCTCTCAACACATACATACACCACATACTCATGCATTTACTAGAACTGTACTGTCCAATGCGGTAGCCACTAGCCATGTGTGACTTTTTAAATATAAATTTAAATTAATTAAAATTAAATGATGACTTAAAATACAGTTTCCAAGCATTCTGCTGTCATGTGTAAGTTATTAGAACAAGTAAAAAATAAAATAAAATACAGTTTCCAAACTTTAATAGCCACATTTCAAGTGATCAATAGCCACATGTGGCTAGTGGCTATCATAATGGATAGCATAGTTGAAAACATTTTTATCATTGTAGAAAATTTCTATATAGAGTGATGCTCTAGAATCTAAATCCCAGAAAAACAAAGAATCTTGTATCTTTGGTACTTTGAATTTGCAGTAATATAAATATATTTTGAATGAAAAATGCAACAGTTTTCAAAAACTCATTGGGCTTTTATACAAATGAGACTTGTAAAAGAAAAGGGCCATCATTGCTACTGGAAAGCAATATGGCTTTAAGGGACAGATGACTTCTTCTCACCTGGGCAGAGTTCCTATTTTCGTATTTGTCACTGATTTTCTTTTTGTTTGTTTACTCAATAAATATTCAAAAGTATACAGGTTGTAAAGAGAATTTCAACAAATTCTCTTTCCCCGAGTGGTCACTTCTTTGGCTTATAAATATTTTTCCCACTAATGATACACTGAGAAGTGGGAGAAGGGCAAGTGGGGGGTTTGGGTTGAATATTATCTTCAGTGCAGTATAGCATTTGCTCTAGATGTTGAGAAGACAGTATTATCAATCTCATATCTCTAGTAATCATTTCTCTATGCTTTGATTAATGTGGGTGTAAAATGTGTCTGATGTAGCAGCATGTGTCTGAAACATTCTGAGGCAAGAAGAATCAAAAAATATTTTAATTTTAAAACTGAACTTTAAATATGCTAAAAGGGATAAGATTACTTTAATACAACAGGTAAAATATGATATTACTGCATTAGAAGAAAAATTATGGAAATATAACTTTGTCAGACATACAAGACAAATATATTTAAGAACCATTAAATCCTTGGCTATAAGTGCCCTATTCTGTTTTCAAATCATTAACATGAGAGTAAGATTAAAATTTGTGAGTATCTGATACTGTATGTAGCATATAAAAAAATCAATGTTGGTATACCTATAATGCATTAATAAAAGAAAAAAGTCAATCTTAGTTTCTCTTCTTCAACTCATGCCTCTAGTTTATGCTCAAATATATGTAAAAACTCTTACAAGGAAGATCATTGATTAGCTAATAGAGAATTATTATTGATTAACTAATGATGGATTATTACTCAGGAACACGTTGATTGAAAAACTAGGGACTAAAAAGTAATTTGAAGACCCAGTTCTGAATGGGTGAACTTGAATAATATTTGATAAAACTTACCCATTTATTATTACAAAATTGACCACAAAACTTGCATTTTCATAAACACAAAAGCAGAATATATTCATTACCAGCAGACTGTATGGCAAGAAATGTGAAACAAAGTTCTTTAAGCAGAAGGAAAATATACAGATCTATGTGAAGGAATGGAAAGAACTATAAATGACAACTATATGCATAAAGATATGACTTTTTCTCATTAAAAACTCTTTAAAATAAGAACAATGTATTTTGTGATTAATAACATACAGAAATAAACTATAGCACTACAATAGCACAGTGGACAGGGGAGAAATAAAAGTATACTGTATTAAGATTCTTATGCTGTAAGTTGTGGCATAATATTATTTGAAGGTAGGGATGATAAATTATAGAGATATGTTTTAAACATGAGAAGTTCAAAGTTTCTATAAACTTAGGAAAAGGTTTTAACCATGGTGAAAGTAGCCACCAGAACCAATATTATACCTGTTTAATCAATCTACAACTCACTTCAGTGAACATGCTTTTTCAAGCCAACCAATCAATGTTAGCCTCTCAATGCTGAAGTCAGTCAATTCAGGATGGATTAATGTCCATAAACATGCCGCTGAGTGCCAGCCAATCAATGACAGTTTCAGCTGAATAACCACACTTTTAGAGATGATATCAATCTATTTATACCTCTCAAAGTCTATTGGTGCCTGAGCTCCACATCTCTCTCCAACAAACATAAAATCAGTTTTTTTGCACTGCTCAGATACTATAGCTTATCCTTTTATATTATTTTTTATTGGAGAAATGGAGTGGTAGTCTCATTATCTTTTGACAAATCCTAGACAAAGAGGTATAAGTCCATGATGAACATAAAAATAGACTCATAGAAAAAATATTTAATGATTACAGAAGAAGGCAAGAGAAAAAGGGACAGAGAAGAGATGAAACAGAAAGAAAACAAATGATAAGTTTATAGATATATAAAGCTAACCACATCGACATTCACATTAAATGTAAATGATTTAAACAGTCCAACTAAAAGGAAGAGATTTTCACATTAGTTTAAAAAGAAAGTCCTAACTATACACTGTTCATTAGCAACAGGCTTTAAAGACAGATAAGTTAAAAATAAGAACATAGATAAAAATATAACATGTAAATACTATTTTTTAAAAAGATTAATTGAATATATTAATACCAGATAAAGTAAACTTCAGAGCAAGAAAGCTATGATGTGTTTTTTTTTTATTTTTTGCTTTGTCTGATTCTGCCTTTAATAATCACTAGAAAGAACAGTTTAGAAGTGAAAAAAAAAGTTTCAGATTAATCAGTGTCCTCCTTAAACTTGGGATTACAATTTGAAGTTTTATAAAATTTGTGATCTTTTACAATTTTAAAGTTTCTTTTCTAGCCTAATCTTTTTTTTATTCATTTTTAAATTTATATATGACAGCAGAATGTATTACAATTTTTACTACACATATAGAGCATAGTTTTTCATATCTCTGGTTGTATACAAAGTATATTCACACCAATTCATGTCTTTATACATGTACTTTGGAGATTTCTTGGAAAATTTGGAATGAAACCACCATTTGACTCAGCTATCCCTCTCCTCAGTCTATACTCAAAGGACTTAAAAATAGCATACTACAGGGACACAGCCACATCAATATTTATAGCAGCACAATTCATAATAGCTGAACTGTGGAACTAACCTAGATGCCCTTCAATAGATGAATGGATAAAAAAATGTGGCATATATACACAATGGAATATTACTCAGCAATAAAAGAGAGTAAAATCATGACATTTGCAGGTAAATGGATGGAGTTAGAGAAGATAATGCTAAGTGAAATTAACCAATCCCAAAAAACCAAATGCCAAATGTTTTCCCTGATATAAGGAGGCTAATTCTTAGTGGGGTAGGGAGGGGGAGCGTGGGAGGAATAGATGAACTCTAGATAGGGCAAAGAGGTGGGAGGGAAAAGGAAAGGGGGCATGGGGTTAGAAATGATGGTGGAATATGATATGCTTTAAAAAGAAAATATCTATTTCAGATAAACTTTGTACAAGCAGGAGTTATCTGTTATCTGTGAGTTTAATGTTAATGAACCAACAACATTTATTAAATAAAACACCTTTAAACAGAATATACATAAAACAAGATTATGCACTGATCAACTGATGAAAATGTTACCCCAAACATGCAGGAATGTAATCTTGTATTTTCCCTAGGAGCAATGAATGTTCAGTATTTGCTAATTCATTGTTTGCAGAGACTTTATTGAAAATAATAATAAATGAATAATAAATAATTAAAATCACCTATACTTGTAATGAACAATTAGAAGATAAATTTTAAAATAATATTTATAATAGCATTTAAAGCTCTGTAATATTTAGAGATACATTTAGCAAAATTTATATTAGATCTGTACATTGACAACTGTAAAACATCCCATTGCAAGAAATTAAAGAACTAAATAAATAGATATTCTGTCCTCTTGAATTACATGACTCAGTATTGTTAGGATGTCAAAATCTTAGCAGAATCCTGGTAGAAATGTGCAAGTCATTCCTCAAATTTATGTGGAAACTTAAAAGATCTTGTGTAGACAAATCAATTTTGAAAATAAAGAACAAAGTTGGAGGATTTACCGTATCTAGTTTTAAGACATTATAAAGCTAAACTCATAAAGATGGTCTGATTTTGGCATTAAAAATAAACATACAGGGGCTGGGGCTGGGTCTCAGCGGTAGAGCGCTTGCCTAGCATGTGTGAAGCCCTGGGTTTGATCCTCAGCACCACATAAAAATAAATAAACAAAATAAAGGTATTGTGTCCAACTACAACTAAAAAAAATAAATATTTAAAAAAAATACAAATCAACAGATTAGGATAGAGGATCTAAAACCTCACATTTGGATCCCCACATAATACCTAAATCTAATTTTGTTTTTGCTAATAACCTCCACAGATTCTTAAAATTGAGCTTTTATTATAATGTAGCTAATAATTAGGCAAGCTTACTAATTTGATTCTGGTTCTTTTCTCATTTCCATCTTTACCTTTGGAAAGTCAAATGGTTAGAACCTGGACTGCAGGGAGAGTTGCAAGGCAGAAACATCTCACAAAAACTAATTGGTTGCATTAGGTGAGGTTCTTTCTGTGTTGAACTCTGTAGGAAAAGAACTGATGACAGACAGGTCTCAGGATTTCCAGGTATGATGCTGGTTGGCAATACTGACAGGCCACTGTGAGGGAAATACGCAACCTATGTGTATTACACGTGATGCCAACTGGGTCTATGGTAAGTGAAATCTGTAACAAAATACATATGAAATGTGTAAGGACTATAAATATCTTCCCAGCCAGGTCTGTGGACAAATGAGTTATGAAAACCTTTCAGTTTTAAGAGCACTTTGTGTTTTATAACTGTAGATAAAATTGTATAATTTTGAGTGAATTGTGCTGGTATCTTTTGAGTTGAATACATGAAATATTAAAAAAATACTAAAAGTGTCATCTTATCTAAGACGTCTAGCATCTTGTAGGAAATAAAATTATTAAATAAACACTTTAAGATGCCAACCCTGTAGTACCCCACTTAATCTTGCTGGATCATCACATTAACAAATGTCAATACTAGCTTCCAATAGAAGATCAGACTTAGATAATATTTGGGGAAATCAAACAAGGTTACTTACTTATTAAATGACACAGCACAAAATAAGCATGGGAAAAGTTCTCTAATGAGACAGAAATCTAAGATTTCAAGATTTTCTCCAAAGGGCCACACACACCAGTGGAAAGGCAGCAGTTGGCTGTTCAGTCTAAGTGACAGCATGTTCATGAAAGCAGTTATTCCTGAATGGTCCAGTTAAAAATAATTTTCTAGCAGAGGGGAGTGAAGGGAGAGGAGGGGTCATAGGGGTAGGAAATATAGTAGAATGAATCAACATTATTACCCTATCTGCATATATGACTACATGACCAGTGTGATTCTACATCATGTGCAACCAGAAAAATGAGAAGTTATGCTCCATTTATGTATGATGTGTCAAAGTTCATTCCACTGCCATGTATAACTAATTAGAACAAATTAAAAAAATAATTTTCCAGAGTATGATTCAGCTTTCTTGGCCTTAATTTCTATTAGGAACTCTGATTATAAAATCCAGGGTTTATTAAGTACCCACTAAGTCCCAGGAACATTATCACTCGTAATCCTCACAACACTCAAGGTGGATACTTTTACTGCCATTAACAGGTAAAGAAACTAATATTCTGATGTACAAAATACCTTGACTTGTACAGAAGAGGATTACTTAGGATTCTAACATGGACTTTCTTTTCCTTTATGGTACAGGCTTGAGGTTCTACTTTAAGTAAAGTGCTCTGTAGAAGTCTAAATACCAGCCTAGATAAATTATAAACCTGTTATTCACATTATAAAATAATAATTATTTTACAAACAAGTTTCCTTAAATAGTAAGACTTCTTTAAATTACAGTTTCCTTGACACATTTTGTTTATTGGTCATTAATCAACTTGAATTTTGGAAACATGGCCAAATATTGATCAATTAGAAGACAAAGAATTTCTGAAATACACATGGAAAGTACAACTAAATATATTCCCCTTTTTCCATAAATACATGCATCCTAGAACTGGATTGGTTTGAGCTGGAAAGATATTCTTCCACAGCAATTTGGAGATGAATTTTAGAAGTCCTTGAATTAAAAAGAATCCTGTCAGATGTCATTAAGAGATTCACTGAGCTTCACTGAAAACAAGAGCAGACCAGATAAGTAGTTTATCCGAAATGCTATAAAAAAAGAGAAAGTTGATAAAACCCAACCAAAAGTATTACAACAGTTATTTTTAGTCTACCAAATAAAGATAAAGTCTACTTTATCTTCATATACAAGATCTTCAAACTTAAAGATTCTCTATCCCCCCTTTTAATTATTTCTATTTAAGATATTACTCATAGAGTACTCAAGTAATAGTCAAGGGGCACATTGATTAGGACCAGAGAAAGTCATTTAATACCACAGAACAAGAGTAGGGATTAGTGGAGAAGATGTAATTGAGTTCATAACAAGCGTATTTTGAGTAAACAAAAATTAGCTTTCTTGAAGAGGACTCTACAGAATGAAAAGTGACGAGATGAAAATGATATGAAGGGAAATTGAAAAATAAGCTTTTGCTTTAATAAGCCCCTATGATTAGATAACAAGATATTTGCATGATTAAACAGGACCCAACCACTATGACATTAACCTGATTCAGGAAATCAGTTCTTCCTGAATACTCCATTTGAAATAATTTTCTAGCTTTACTTCTTCAGCTTCATAAATCTCTTATTTTCTATTGTGTCATTGCTTTTCAAATCTAAGCATTTGATTTTAGCATATTTATCTTAAGCACATCTCATTTCTCCATTTTTACAAGCTTCTCCACATTTTGATTGCTCTGCAATCAAATTTTAGATAATGAAGTATCTAAAAGATACTTCAGTAGTTTCCTTCATAATAATAATAGCACCTGCTATTTGTGGGCTTCGTTTTTGCTAGAAGGTGTGCTAAGTGCTCTATGTGATTTATTCTCACTTAACCCCAAAATAACCTAATGAGGAAACTGGGGTTTAGAGAAATGATGTGATTTGTTCAAGGTCAAACAGATCTCAGTGGCAGAACCGGAATTTTAAGACAAGGGTCTACTTGACTTTAGTCTTTGATCTTAACTATTGCCTAGCATCTGCTGTCCCTGCAGGTTTTTAAGGCTGTGGCATCCTTGTTTGTGGTGTCATTTGAGGTCCCATTTTAGTCAGGGAGGAAGGGCTCTCCAAGAGATTCCAGGCTCTGTCATCTGATAACTGGGTGTAACTATTTGGTCCCTTTATCTTCATATACATGACTCTTTAATTCCTGATTATTCTCTAATCTTTGGAAGAGTAAATAGGCAATTACAATTTTAAATCTCAAAGTTAGGTCAAGAAAGAGAACTAGTCAAAGATTAAATGACTTGCTAGGGAAATGGAACCTAAGAGTTTTGAGCCAACTACTTGGGTAGAAGCTCTACAGGACAGTGAAAAGCAAACCAGATGGGGTAATTGCCCTTACCCTGGGGTTCCTGATCTCATGGAGTTCAGAGCTAGAACTCTTGGTTCCTCTTTCACTCCAGCGATGGTTTATTTTTTTCATTACTAATCTTTGCTCCAACAGAAAGGTGTTAAGTGATTTATCTCAGAGAACCTCGAACCATGGGACTACCCCTGGAAGGCTAATCTATAATATCTATTACCACGTAGTGGTCAACTGAGGTCTGTGTTTCTGTAATGAATGGAAAGAAAGACAAGAAAACAACTCATTATTTTAAATGTGATTTTAATTCTCCTTAAAAAATAAAGCAAATGGCATGATAGTTTGGCAGTTTTTGACAGCATCCACATTTGATTTGATGAGTTGTGTGCTCTTATTTGAATTGTATCCAAAAGAGGGCAGAAAGATGGAAGGCTTTTACAAAAGGGGAAAAAAAGTCCTGGTTAGCGTGTGCTTGGAATTCCTAATTTGCTTTTATTTTTTTTTCTCTTAAGAAGCAATAAATAAGTCTTAACAGATGGGCTAACACTTGAGTTAAAAGCATCCTTTGAAAAATTACAAGCAATGAGTGCCTTATACAGATGTGGAGAGTTCAAATACATGCAAATCATAGCAAACCACACAGGGGGAGGATAGAGATGCAGAAACTTTCTGAGAAAGGAGGCTTAGAGAAATAAATACAGACTCAGAGCTATAAAACTATCATCTGTGACCTTGCAGCTTAGTTTTTCAAACTGCAACCCATTATTAGGTTGTGAAATCAAGTTAGTAGGTTGTAAACTGGAAATTGAAAAAATGCTGGTGGTGGTGGTGGTCAGGGTGGGGACAAGAACAAGAACTGTTTAGAGTGTCTCATGCATAGTAAGAATAAATACTGTTTCATGATGGTTTGTTTCTCTTACACACTCTATACTGGGTCATGATGTATATTTTACTATATGTAGGTCATAGTTAAAAAAATATGGGGCTGGGGATGTGGCTCAAGCGGTAGCGCGCTCGCCTGGCATGCGTGCGGCCCGGGTTCGATCCTCAGCACCACATACCAACAAAGATGTTGTGTCTGCCGAGAACTAAAAAATAAATATTAAAAATTCTCTCTCTCTCTCTCTCTCTCTCTCTCCTCTCTCACTCTCTCTTTAAAAAAAAATATATATATATTTTAAAGATGCTGGTCTAGCAGATGACTAATACAACTCTATTGCTTCATTCATGAATAGCCACACTTTATTCTATAGTATTAACACTTGAGTTATGCTTCTGAATGTGCCAAGGGTTGTCAAGAAAATTCTAGTTGACTTGAGCAGGGCTGGCTTGGTGGTCTGTGAAAATGTCCTACTTGCCAGATGTCCCTTGGAAGCCTTGTGTCTTGTTGGCATGAGATGAACACACAGAGAGCAGGTGATCAATTGCCTTTGTTTTGTAGACTCTACTTTCAGATCTGATGTGAATGGTGTAATTAGGCATGCAATAAGGAGCAAGAGACCCAGAAGCTGAGTTTGTGGAGAATAAAAAAGTCATAGATTGTTTCCTTGTAATTTTTAATGAAAATAATAATGGTAGTCTAATAAATGCTAGTCATTTATTGAACAGTTACTAGATACTACTACTATGTTAACATTTTACATGAATTATCTTGTAACAATGCTAGGAGACAGGCACCATCATTGTCATTTTATAAATGAGGGAATGGATATTCAGAGATGTAGGAAAATTTGCCAAAAAGTACCTAACTATTATTGGAGGAACCAGAACTTAAATTTAAGCTTATTGCCAAAAACTGAATCTTTTCTAAGTCTGTACACTGCTTTGGTTGCTTTGATTTACTATATCCATTTCCTAGACTAAAAGGTATATCCCTTACCAATATAGACAATAAGGATTGACTCTGTGAATTATTCTTGAGTACCTTTTTTTCTGCCATTCTTCACATCTTGGCCCTTAGCTCTCTGCCCAAAATATGAGCTATGTCATATCTGTCCACTTCTTCCCATTTCTCCTGCTCTCCTCCCAGCACAAGCCATTATCCTGTCTCATTCTAGCCTATAGAATGTTATTCCAAGTGTTCTCTGGCTGTCATTTATGCTGCCCTGCAATTCATTCTCCATGTTGTAAACTAAAGAAATCTTAAAAAAAATAATAAAAAATAATCACCCTTCTGCCTAAAATGCTATAGTGTTTTTCCTTTGAATTTAGAAGAAAATCTAAACTCCTAGCATATGGAGGCTACATAGACTGGACCTGGCCCTTCTCTCAGCTTCATCTCCTGCTGTCCTCCCACAGACTCTTAATTGGCTCAGCCTCAGGGTCTGCTCTTTTCTTTGCCTGGAAAGTGCTTTGCCCAGATTTTAGCAATGCTGACTTTTTCTTCCACATCTATCCTGTGCGGTGTCAGTGATGGGTTTTCTGACCTATCCTCCTTAAGTGCTGAAAACCTCTCACCTTCCCTATTGCCAATTGCCTCAGACTTACCTTCTTTGTAGCACTTCATTGCCATCTGAAAATATCTTGCTAGTTTACTTGTTTATGATCTGTCTTCTCCTCTAAGCACCAAAGGTATGTGACCTTGTCTGTGTTATCCTTGGCTTTATCCCCAGCTTTTAGAACAGGGCAAGCCTGACAATATCATGTACTAAGAATTATCTGTGGATGAACAAATGAATTTTGTTTTAGAATTTTTCAAAAGGTCCACATTATTTTTCTAATTTTTAATTATTAATTGAAAAATAATCTTCTATATTTATGGGGTTTAATATGATGAGTTAATATATTGAGGAATGATCATGTCAAGCTAATGAACATATGCATCACCTCACATTCTTATATTTTTGGTGGTGGTAGCATTTAAAATATTTCTTTAATAATATTGAAATATACAGTATATTATTATTAGCTATGGTCACCATGTTGTGCAGTAGTTATTGAGAACTTTTTCCTCCTGTGCAGTTTAAAATTTTGAGTCCTTCGATCAACTTCTCTCTATTCCCCTACTCTCAGCCTCTGGCAACCCTCATTCTACTCATTATTTCTACAGTTGTGACTTTTAAAAATTCTACATGAGATGATGCAGTTGTTTGTCTTCCTGTGTTTGGCTATTTCACTAAGAATAATATGCTCCAGATTTGTTCATGTTGTCACAATGACAGAATTTCCTTCTTTTTAAAGGCCGAATAATATTCTACTCTGTAGATATACCATATTTCTTTATCCATCAATCTGTTGGTAGACAACTTAGGTTGATTCCCTATCCATTCTAAGAGCATAGAACCTATCGTAAAGAGAATTGTGAAGTGGCACCAAAATTGTGAAGAGAATGAAAGTAGGATTTCTCCTTATACTGCCAGATGGATGTGGCATTGTTTGTGTATGTATGTGTGTGTGTGGTGCTGGGGATTGAATCCAGGGACTTGAGCATGCTAGGCAATGAATGTGGCGTTTTGAAAACACAGGTCCTATTTGAACTCTAGACCATAGCTCCTGTGGGTGTGGCTTTCTTAATTACTACTATATTTGGTTTTTCTTTCCTAAAACATCACCTGCCATGACCTTGATAGACTTGAAAATGCTCATTATGTGGTGTCAGAGTTCTGTGATATCTTGGAATCTCAATTCCTATAACTGTAAAGATAAAAATAAATCTACCTAGTAGGAATGTTTTGAAGCTAAACTAAGAAAGTATATTTGAAAAACAAATGTTGATATTAAATAAATTTTTTGGAAAAAAATTGTTTTCAGTGCTGGGGACTGAACCCAGGCCTCTGCACATGCTAGGCAAGCATTGCACCCTGAGCTATACTGGCATCCCCACTACACTGATGACCAGTCTCTTCACATATTTTGGAGGGGTGAGAAGCAGATGTGGAATTGCTTTTTGTTAATTCCAAATGTGAGAAAAATATCTCTATCCCATAAAGTACTCATCAGAAATTGGGGTGTCATCCTCAAGGCCTCATTTCCCTGTATCCTCACGTCCAGTAGCCTATCAGTTTCTATTAATATTTCTTCCTCTCTATAAAGTGGGGACACCCCCCCATTTCCATTTGCAGTGTCGTGGTGAACCAACATGCCCTGAGCACAGAGATCATTTTAAATATTAGTTTTTCTTCCTTTGACTGAATAAAATCCATTGGTACCTTCCCTTAAGACACCCCTATTTTTTGGTGCCACACAAGGCTCTCTGGCACTGTGTAGTTTGGGGTGCTTTCTTGGGCTTGTCAATGCTCATTTGTTACCTCCCTCTTATATCGACACAGAAGAAAGGGGAACATCTTCCTAGTCTCCCCCTCACATTCCTCATGTGATTAAAATAGTTGCTGAAAGCTGGTGTGAGTCCACTGAGGGACCTCAGCTGTTCTTCCTTCCTCCTAACATCTAACTGGCCAAACCAATTGCCTACTTTCACCAAACCAGCCTCAGGCCCAGTCTTCTTTCACTTTCTTGTCAGAAGGCACTTACATTTTTACTGGCTTGCCTTGAATTTGTGGTGGTAATAAACCACCTTAGTTTATTATGATTTTTTTAATAAACTTAATTTCTTCATTCTTTTTTCCCTTCTCATCTAATTATTTACCAGTTGGACTACTGTAATAGCCACCGAGTGGTTTTCCTGCCTTTAATCTCACACCCCTCCAATCTAACTTGCTGTTATTGTTATTATCTCATCCCCTCAGGACCATCTACCAACTTTCACAGTGACAATTAGGCAGTCTGGGAAACAAATTAAAGCCAGAGTGGTGGAGCTGGTGATGCATGGCTCCTACCTTTCTTATCCATCTCAAAGGAGCTACTCTATGTGTGCTGACTGTAGACCAGATAAGAGGGTAGTGCCCCAGAAGATCAATTTCAGGTCTGAGTGTGTATTAAATTGCTGGTTAACCTGGGCAGCTCACATCATGTCTCTAAGCCTTAGTGTGCTCATCTGAAACAACAACAATAGACAACAGTAATTGTTGAAAGTTCTTTTAAATTTACTAGGTGTCAGGCACTGCTTTAAGTGCTACACATTGCATGTATTTATCTTTCCCCTTGAGGCAAATACTACTATTGTCTGCATTTTAAAGATCAGAAAAATGAGGCAGAGGGAGGCTAAGGAACCAGAGCAAAGGTACAGCAAGTAAGCCTTGGGACTACAATTCAAACTCAGGTTCTAAAGTTTGCACTTAGGTGCTGCAAAAAGGAGTTGAATCTGATGAGCTTCTGGGTTCTCTCTAGCTCTAAAAACAATGTAAGTTCCTGTGCTAGAGAAGGACTGGTTCCCCAAGCAGAAAGGGTAGGAAGAGAGCGAGGTAAAGGTGTGACACTGCAGCCAGTACAGTTCATCCTCAGGCTGGGAACACGGTCTAAATATAGAACCTCACTTACCATTGGAAGGTCTGACTAAACTGGGTTAGTTGCCGGGCAGGCGAGGTGCTAGAGGCAGTGCGTGCAGAAAGGTGTGCCAGCTGCGCAGCAGCACTGCATCACAATGTAGGGCAAGGTTTCTTCCTGAGCACTGCCCTGCTTGCATCACAGTTTTCCTTGCACGTCCTATAGGGGGATTATATAATGCTGACTAAGGTTGATTACTTTATGAATCAATCTGCCTCTTAGAGAAACAAGGGCATTTTGCCAAACCCTTTTCCACCAGTCGACAGTTTCTTGCCTTTAGGTTGATTCCCTTTCCATGTGTTTTCATTTGTAAGGGAAACTCTGGCATGTGTCTAATCCATGCACAGCTGGACTGGTTTTGAACATGCAAACCTTCCAATAGTGTAAACTTCCTCTTCGGACTTACTCTTTGGGAGATGTTTCCAGATCCTTTAGATATGGCATTGAATTGTGTCCCCCTCTTCCACCCAAAAGAGATTTAAGTCTTAACCCATGCAACTTGTCAAAGTGACCTTATTTGGAAATAGGATCTTTGGAATTATGAACAAGTCATACTGGATTTGAGTGTGCCTCATCCAATATCCTGTGTCCTTTGAAAAAGAGGTAATTTGGATATAAACACACTGACACATTGGGAGCATGCCAGGTAATCATGGAGGCTGGGTTTGGAGTGACACATTGAAAAGTCAAGGAATGCCAAGGGTTGTGAGCAAAACTCCAGAAGCTAGAAAAAGGCAAGGGAAGGTCCTTCCCTAGAACCTTCAGCATGGTCCTGCTGACACCTTGATTTCAGGCTTTTGACCTCCAGAACTGTGAAAGTAGTGATGATGCAGAAGCTGAGGGAAGATGCTATTTCAAAAAAATATTTCAAAACTTATTACACAGAAGAGAGAGGTACAATTGCTAAAGCAATAAACTCTGTTCACATGCTGCTGACTGGTGGAGTTAGGCCAGCACTAAGTTGTTGTTTAGTGTGGCACTTTGGAGGTGATGAATAAGTAACCTTCATAAAAGCAGTTAAGGTGCAGGTGGGACAAAATCCTGATGGCAGTGGATTCAAGGGAAAGAGGTGGGAGGTGAAGTACAAACTCTTTGGGGGATTTTTTTTTCCTGCAAAGGGGGCAAAAAAATAGTGTAGTAGCTGCAGGGTAATTTGATGTCAAGGGAAAGGGAGATTTGTTTGTTTACTTATTAAACAGGGAAATACTCATGTTATTGCTAACAATCTCAAGAAAGAAAAAAAATGATGTAGGGGATAGAAGGGAGAATTGCTATGGTGATGTCCTTGGGTCAGGAAGGGAGATGAGAGTCTGTGAACGAAGGGGAGGAGCTAGCCTCAGAAAAGAGCAAGCAGATTCACTGTCACAGGAGGGAAGGCAGAATAGATGAGCGCAGGCACTGGTAGGTTGTTTGTTATACAAGTGAGAGCTCATGGGATTTTTCTCTGATTGCTATTTTCTCAGCTATGTGGGAAGCAAGGTCATGAGCCAAGAGTGAGGAGGGGGAAGAGGTGTGACATCCGGGAGAGCCAGAGAGTGAACGGACTAAAGAAATGTAGTCATAGAATTTCCAGGCAGCATTGTCTAAAAATGTAAGAGATTATGTAGGTGAGTAGAAAACAAGGACTGAGAATTTCATACATTTGTCATCAGCCCACCCATGGAAGCTATACTACAGGCTTTGAGATTCAAAGAAGAATTCTGACCCCACGGAATTTAAAACCAAGTTTAGGCAACAAATAATAAACACATGAAAGGTTCAAATAATAATTTAAGACAATAGAAGAGATATATGTGACAAGGAAGCATATAAAACTGCTGAATATGTTTAAAGAGAGGTGATATAAAGTGATGTGATAGTTGATCCTAGTAGAGAAGATAAATTCAGAGAAGGACAATGAGGATAAAGGAAATAATAGGAACAAAGTCCAAAGACTGAAGGGAAAGAGGCAGAGGTATATCATCACCAAGTAGTATCGCCAGACAAAATACAGAACACCCAGTTAAATATGAATTTCAGATAAACAACAGATCATTTTTAGTATAAATATGTTCCATGCATACTTATCTGAAATCAAATTGAAATGAATGTCCTATAGTTGTATTTGCTAAGTTTGGCAATCATACCACTAAAGTTAAGAAAAACTGAAAGAATGTTCCCTTCCCCCAAGAGAAGGGAGAATTCGAAAAATAAAAAGTATATTCAGTAGTGGCAGATGCTTAAATGAAGATGCAGAAATGAGGCATTTGATAGAGCAACAAAGGCAGAAGCTCAAATCAACAGATATGGAATACCAAATAAAGAGACTTGGCAGTAGAGAGAGAAATATATAGTCTAAGGCCAAATGAAGAGATGGAGCCCAGGCCCTTGTCATGCAATCACTGTGATGCTGCACATATTTAGACAGTGTGTGAGCAACCAACATTCCATCTCTAAGATACTCCCTAACTGCCAGAGTATCAAATAATGAGGTTACAGCTTAGTTGGTTTGGTAATCTAGGGATCAAGTATCCCCCAGTTAAGGAGCAAGACAAGGAAAGGAGGCACATTTTGGCAAATAAAATGTAAAAGAAATTTTAAAAAAGAAAGAACAGAAATCTTACTGTTGTAAAAATATTTATTTGTATTCAATGGTAGGCCAAATTCAGATACTCTCAGATAAAAATCAGACTGTGAATTTCAGATTATAAATCATTTTTTAAAATATACTCTTTTGCCCAAGGAGGCTTGCTCTCTAGTGGATTTTGTTTGTTTGTAACTGGGTGGATGAAAGTGTCCAAGAGATTCCATGAGAGTCAAGGCCTGCTATGAAAAAGGCAATGGCAGAAGTTTTCCTGCCAGGCTGCCTGTGTTTGGGGGCTTGGTCACTGAGGATGACATGTCCAAGGGCTGTGAACTATCAGTGGGTAGAAGTGTTAGAATGACAGTGACACATACTTCTCTAGTAATGTTTTATCTTTGGGGGACTCAAGGTTCCATAGTATTATTAGAGAATATTTATTACTGAAATGCCTGACCCCAGGAAGAAAAGGTAAAAACTTTTGGAAGGGATTTTAAAAAATGAGGGTTAGCAGAGTGACCTTTGACAATAACTGCTAATGGATTAGGGTCAGGAACAGCTCAGTGCTCACAGATCTTAAAAATATTGTCATCTATCTCTCTCCCTGAATGGAGTGTTCATCTTGCCAGTTCCTATAGTTAATTAGATTGTTAACTCTATTTATAGCAGCAAACACTTCACTGGCATGTAGCAAAGGCTGATTATTAATCAGGGGGCTCTACTGACTCCGGGTGGAATGAAATGTAATTATTCAAATTAGGTTTAGGCCAAGGTCCAATGACCTCACAGACACCATCCTGATTTTTCAAGTTCTAGTTTCTGTATGCTATGTCTCTGGAAGATGTGGAGATTTCAGTCTTTGGAAGCCTTGGAATAAATAGTAATGTTAAGTTTAGGCATTCCCCCTTGTCCTTAAAACGACTGTACTCTCTTCTATAAATGTACCTGTGCACCTGCCAGCTCATGACTCAAAATCAGCATTACTGAATAAATCATTATACAAAGTAGTTATGGATGTAGAATTTTAATAGAAAATCAATGAAAGTTAATTTTCATGGATGCTATTAGAGAGGGTGTTCACCAAGTCTGTAGCCTATCATATATCATATTATTTTATACTCTGGGAGAAAAGATATTATATAGGTGATTTTAACAAAAGACAGACATTTGAATAGCTTAACCTTCTTGACTAGATTTGGCCAGTGTCCTCCCCAACATTTAACCATTTATGCCTTTAATGGGAAATTAGGATACTCTCAGGGTTAGTAGGATAAAGGAAAAAAACTTCAGAGGAATTCTCAGAGCAGCTTGCTGTGGCTCTCAAGGGCATGGCGGAGGGGGGGGGGCTTCCCTCAAACACTGATGGAGGAATCACGTGAGATCCGCAGCTGCTGTCCCCTCTATACAACTGCCTCTCAGGTTACACATATTTTACTCTAAACTCCTTCCATGTTTGGCCCTCAGAGATTTTCAAGTCAAGGTGGGCTGACCTAGACCTAGCTTTCTTTATCTCTAGGAGAATCGGGTGTTTGGCACTTAAGCCTCTTTTCATTTTCACTCAAGGTGCTGAGAAACCTAGAAAATACTTTTAACTTCTGGATGGAGTAGGGCGGGGAACAAGTATTGACTGTATTACCACTTAACCTTGTGCCTGTCTTAGACAGGGATTGTTTGGGTTGGAAGTAACAGAAATGATCTCTAGCAATCTAAAGCAAAAAAGATGGAGAATCTATTAAGTATGTCCATGGTTATCCATCCAGGGGCTCAGAGTTTAGTTGGGTCTTGAAGAGATCCCTACTAGGACTTGGAGAACTTTGTGCTCTGCAGGGCTGCTAGTTGTAATGTCTCTGCTCCTTCTCTAGGGCAGACTAACTTTCTCTGCTTAGTTTGTATATGGTTTATCATGGATGCACTTAAGTAGTATCCCCAGTCTTTGAGTTTTAAGATGTTCATATTCTAGATCTTACAGCTTCCTGACTTAATTCCCTTTTAAAAATAGGATCTTAAAAAATCCAGACATACTTCATATAAGGGTCACTACTTAAAAGTGTACAATTCAGTGGGTTTTAGTATTTCCAGTCATCACCACTATCTAATTCCAGGATATTTCCATCACCCCAAAAGGAAACTCCATACTTATCGGCAGCTACTCCCAATTACCCACTCTCCACACGTGATGTGCAACCACTAATCTATTCTCTGTCTCTATGGATTTTCCTATTCTGAACATTTCATATAAATGGCATAATACATATATGGTGTCTTACTTCACTCACTTAACAAAATGTTTTCAAAGTTCATCCACACTGTAGCATGCAACAGTACTTCATTGCTTCTTATGATTAAATAATATTCCATTTATGGATATACCACATTTTGTTTATCTATGCACCAGTTAATGGATATTTTGGTGTTTTCACTCTTTGACTATATTAAAAATGTTGCTATGAACATTATTTTAAAAATATTTAAATATTTATTTTTAAGTAATAAAAATAAGTTGTATATATTTATGTGTATAATGTGATCTTTTGATTTGTGTGTTCATCCTTGTGAAATTATGGCTGATTATCATATCTATCACCTCACATACTTATTATCTTTTTTTTTTGGTAGTTGTATACAATAACTTATTTATTTATTTATTTATTTATTTATTTATTTTTTACTGTGGTGCTGAGGATCAAACCCAGGGCCTTGCACATGTGAGGCAAGCGCCCTACCTGAGCCATAATCCCAGCCCCACATATTTATTATCTTAGTGATGAGGACCTTTAAAATCTGTTCTCTTAGCAACTTTTAACATGCTTTATGTCATTGTTAATTATAGTCAGTCACCATGCTGTACAATAGATCTCTAGAATTTATTATTCTTATCTAACTGAAAATCCGTATGCTTTAACCAACATCTCCCATCCTTACCCCTTCCTGCTACCCATCTCGTGGTAATTATCATTCTACTTTGCTTCCGTGGGTTTAAATTTTTTAGTGGGATCTCACATAGGAGATCACAAAGTATTTGTCTTTCTGTGCCCAGCTTATTTCACTAAACATATTATCCTCTAGGGTCATACCTGTTGTTGCAAATGACAGTTACCTTTTTTTTTAATGGGTGAGTACTATCCCATTGCATATATATTCCACATTTTTAAAAAAGTTCATTTGTAGATGATTACTTAGGCTATTTGCATATCTTGGCTATTAATGAATAGTGCTGCAGTGGATGTGGGCATGCAGACATTTCTTTGGAATGTTGATTTCAATTCCTTTGGTGTGTCCCCAGTAGTGAGATTTCTATATCGTATGGTAATTCAGTTTTTAGCTTTTTGAGAAGCCTCCATAACATTTTCCAAAATGACTGCACTAACTTATAATACCATCAACAGTCTATAAGTTTACACTGCCACCAACTGTTTCCTTTTCCCCACATCCTCCACATCACTAGTTATCTTTCACAGTTTTGATAAGAACTAATCTAAGAGAAGTGAGGTGATACCTCATTGGGTTCATATTTTGAATTTCTCTGATGAGTAGAGATTTTGAATGTTTTTTTATATATTCACCATTCATCTGTATGTCTTCTTTTTTTTTTAAAGAGAGAGAGAGAGAGAGAGAGAGAGAGAGAGAGAGAGAGAGAGAGAGAGAGAGAGAGAGAATTTTCAATATCTCGGCGGACACAACATCCTTGTTGGTATGTGGTGCTGAGGATTGAACCCGGGCCGCACGCATGCCAGGCGAGCGCACTACCGCTTGAGCCACATCCCCAGCCCCATCTGTATGTCTTCTTTTGAGCAGTGTCCATTCAAGTCCTTCATTTTAAAATGTGATATATTATATCTAATTGATTTGCATGTGTTGAACCATCCTTACATCCCAGCATTAAATCCCAGTTGATCGTTATGGTTGTTCATTTTGATGCATCACTGGGTTCATTTTACTAGTATTTTGCATCTATGTGCATCAGGGATATTGATTGACCTGTAGTATTATTTACTTAATAGTGTTTTTGTTTGGCTTTGAGATCAGTGTGTGATATGACCCTGTAAACAAATTTCGGTAGAAGCATACATGTGTTTTTAATTCTCTTGGATATATACTTAGGAATGGAATTGCTCAGTCATATGCTAATTCTACATTTAACTTTTTTCCTTTATTTTGTTTATTCACTTTTATGTGGTGCTGCGGTTCAAACCCAGTGCCTCACATGTGCGAGGCAAGCCTTCTGCCACTGAGTCACAACCTCAGCCCCTATATTTAACTATTTGAGGGACTGCCATATTGTTTTTCATAGTGGCTGCACCTTTTTACATTCTTACCAGCAACCTGTGATGAGGCCCATAGGCCCTTTGCTTTTTCATTTCAAATTTCTAGGAGTCAGAGTCTACCTGCCCTTTGCAATCACATGATGGGTTCCTTTGGGTAATATTGGTACTCTGTTCAATATAGCTCAGGAAGAGGGTGGATGGTGGGGGCATGTATGTAAAAGCCCATCTTGTAATAGTTCTCAGGAAGGAGTGGCTTCCGTATTTTGTGTTTATCCCTAACTTCCGTCTTATCCCCGGGATGTATCACCTTTTATTTGCTTGTTTATTTATTGGTACTGAGGATTGAACCTAGGGACACTTTGCCACTGAGCTATATCCCCAGTCCTCTTATATTATTTTTTAAATTTTGATACAGGGTCTCGCTAAGTTCTTGCTAAGTTGCCTAGGCTGAACTCAAACTTGTGATCCTCCTGCCTCAGCCTTCCAAGTCACTGGGATTACAGGTATTGTACTACCATGCCTGGCTCTATCACCTTTAGAAGGGGTCAGTTAATGACAATTTATTATTTTTAAATTGAATTGATCCTTGAACTTTTCATTAGGACAAGGTACAAAACTCTGTATTTGCTAGTAAAAAGTAACATGTTCACTTTGAATAGATATTTCTTACCTCAATCTGTGAGGCAAATGGAAATTGCAACCCAATTCAGAGCTGTTAACTGACATGTGTAAGATCATAAAGTGAGTTGATGACCATCCTGGAATTAGCATTTGGAACCTTAGTGCTATTGATTGGATTCTCAAGCTACTTGTTGGATGGAACTTAATTATTGTCCTTCTTTGTTGTTTTGGGGCACGACTCCCATTCTTTATTCATTCCTTTGTGGAATTTGTAGACAAAACCTCACTCATACTTTCCAAAATGAGTTGCTTTATAAAAATCCCAGAATGCAGTCAAACCCATCTGTTTCTTCTTCTACATTAACTTATTTGCTGCAATAAAGCCCCAGACAGTCCTCAGAGAGATGCAGTTATAGAGAAGAAAACTGATTATGAGGAAAAGATTTTTAGGGTCATTGAAATTTATTCCCTCTATATGCAAAGTTTGCTGTGTAATGTGTGCAATAGCCCGCTATCACCTTGACATAAACTATTGCTCACGTTTGAGAAGCTAATCATGCAGCCTGTACATGAGGGGAATAGTAAGCAAAGGATTCCCACTACAGAAGGTTTAACAATCAGGAGCTTCAGCCATTGCAATGGAAATGAGGCTGGTTGCACAGCATTTTAACTGAGCTTTACTCTGGAGCTTGTCTCCTAGTATTAACATTCTTGAAAACTGTTGATTTGGATTCAAACGTGGAGAAGGATTTAACATTTGCCTTGTTTTCTCTGAAAGTCAAAATAAATGTACAGCCACAGAGCTGAACCTGAGTTGGACTCGTGTGTGTGTGTGTGTGTGTGTGTGTGTGTGTGTATGTGTGTGTGTGTGTGTGTGTGTGAGAGAGAGAGAGAGAGAGAGAGAGAGAGAGAGAGAGATTAAATAATAGATGTAGAGATCCGAATGTGGAAGCTTGGAAATAAACCTTACATAACTTTGATTTATTTCACATTATTTTCAATAATTTTTATTTACTCCAAAATATTGATTATGTACAAGCCTTCAAAGTTAGCTACCTGAGACCTGATGGAGTCATAATTTGAATGTTATATGAGTCTGCTTCTCAGCTTATGGATTGTGGGTCATGTTGTTTCTCCCTTACTCCTGTTTCTAAGAGAGCCTCCAGACATAGCAGGTGACACTGATGGATGGTCCCTACCTGGCTCTTTATTGAAGCCTCACATTGTACACAGAAAGGGTAAGATAGTTGATGCCTCAGTCAGGAGTAGACAGCTAACAGGTCAATAGAAACTCAACCTGAAATTGCTGTCACAGCAGCTTGTTATAGCTTTTGGCTTTGATGTACAGCTACTCCACTTTGTAATTCAGCAAGTGCGGTGCTTGGGGACTGCTCCATTAGGTGCAGCTGTAACCAGAAGTCAGGTGATCTGGAGCCCAGCTCCAGCTAGAGCTCTGTGACCTTGGGAAGATTCCTTAATACCTCTGAGTTTATTCATCTGCCAGAGCAGTGGGGTGGATGTTAGACTTCCCTAACCAGGACTGACTAGGATAATGCATGTGAAAGTACCTTGAAAAAGGAAAGTATTGTCAATACAATAAAGCTAAGACAACCCGATTCCCTCAGGGACATTTCCCCTTATAAGGTGAGGAGAGTGGGAGAAGAGAACTAATGTGACTTTGAACCAGGCATCACATATTTAAACTCATTTAATCCCACCAAGGTAGGTGTTAATTATTCCCATCTTGAAGATTAATTAACTGAGGCTCAGAGAAGATAAGTCACTTGCTCAAAGTTTCTCTGTTTGTTGGTACTCAGTAGAAGCCAGACTGGAATAAGTGTGTCTGACTCTAAACCTCTGACTAAGGTAGGTGATCCCTACCCCATTGTTCACCCACTATTTACTTTACATCAACAACCCATCTTCTTTCCCCTACTTCTGGCCCAAAGGAACTCCTTTGAGCCTGGCTTCTCATCTTTAAAAACAGAATTACACCACTCTTTTTGCAGGCTAGTGTGAGGATTAAATGAGTTCGTCTATCCACAGTGCCTAGTCAGGTGTGAGCACCAAAAAAGATGCCTCACGTCTCCCCACATCCAGGCTGTGTGCCTCATCCAGGCTGCTGACTCTCCAGTGCTAATTTCAACCTGTGCCTGAGGCTTCCCTTCTCCCTTCAGCAAGAAGAATAAGAAAATGTCACTGCACATTATCTTTCCATTTTTACTGACATTAGAACTTTTTTTGAGAAATACCCTTAAATATCCTGTAAGCTAGGCACCTAAGCAAGTTCTCTGGGGGAGGATCACTCTTCAGTGGAGGGGAAGAATATGCCTTGAGCTGATGCTCAGTGACAGATGACTCAGGGTAGGGATTTTTGATAAACTGGTCATTTTATCTGTATTTTCTTACTAACTGAAAGTCATAGCACCATTATTTCTTCCAGTTCCCATCATTAATCGCACTTCATATATATCAGTAAGTGAGATACTAATAAAACTTGTGAAATAATATTATTTTACTTTAAGATGTGATTTGAATCCACACACTCAACTCTCTTCCTTCCACTCAATTCATTTGAAATGACCCAAGTAATATTGAGCACATCTGTAGTAAAATTAGAAAACAAAATACCACCATCAGACCAGAAACTTCAAGAACTTTCTATAAGACACAGTTTATATAAAACGATTTCGGATCTTACTGTATAGAAATGAGAAACTTTTATGCAATTATTATTAAAACTTTGTTGTGGGGCTGGGGCTGTGGCTCAGTGGTAGAGCATTTGCCTAGTGTGTGCAAGGTGCTGGGTTCGATCCTGAGCACCATAAAAATAAATAAACAAAATAAAGGCATTGTCCAACTACAACTAAAAAAATTAAAAAACAAAAAAACTGTATTGTGGGTTGAATCCCCGCCCCCTATCCCCAAAGATATGTTCAAGTTCTTACTCCTGGTACAGGTGAATGTGGTCTTATTTGAAAACAGGTTCTTTGTAAATACAATCGTGCTGAAATAAAGCCACACTGGATTAGGGAGACTAGTGGCCTTATAAGAAATAGGAAATTTGGACACAGACCTACAGGGAGAAAAAAAAAAAACATTGTGATGGTGAAGGCAGAAATTAAAGTGATCCAGCTGCAAGCCAAGGAGTGTCAATAATTGTTGGCCACCACTGGAAGTTATAGACAGGCAGGGAAATCACCTTCCCTAGAGTCTTCAAGGGAGTATGATCAGCTGAACCCTTGATTTTGGACTTCCAGCCTCCAGAACTATGAAAGAATAGTTTCAGTTTTAACTCACCCAGTTTGTAGTAATTTGTTATGGTAGCCCTAGGAAGCTAAGACTTGAAAACTTGAAACTTTAAAAAATGGATTCAGGGAAGTATTGATACAACTGTAATTCAACACATGTGAAGGAAAGACCTGGAGAGTAAGTGCTCCTTAGCAGAGCTGGAGGTAATTTCCAAACGCAGAGCCACAGGGTTAAGCAAATAGGGAACAAATCCGAATCCTACAAATGATCTTAGGAAGTTGGATCTTAACTCTAGACAGTGCAGCTGGCCATAACCTGCTATGTCAAATACAACAGAGGTATCATCACAGCAAATTCCTATTGAGAAAAGCCAGGGCAGATAGACAAGAGGCTGGTGTGGGAACACAACGCGTGCAGGAAAGCATCCACTAAGCACAGGAGTAAACTTTCTTGCCTTCTCCTAACTTGGGGGTACAAACAGAACTGTCAATGTTGTCAAAATAGAACTATAAGAATATGAAAGTTGTCAAATTAAAATTTAAATAAAGGCAGCAATGAGAAATTTTTTTATTGGTTGTTCAAAACATTACATAGTTCTTGATATATCATATTTCACACTTTGATTCAAGTGGGTTATGAACTCCCATTTTTACCCCGTATACAGATTGCAGAGTCACATCAGTGACACTTCCACTGATTTACATATTGACATACTCATGTCTGTTGTATTCTGCTGCCTTTCCTATCCTCTACTATCCCCCCTCCCCTCCACTCCCCTCCCCTCTTCTCTCTCTACCCCATCTACTGTAATTCATTTCTCCCCCTTGTATTATTTTTCCCTTTCCCCTCACTTCCTCTTGTATGTAATTTTGTATAACCCTAAGGGTCTCCTTCCATTTCCAAGCAATTTCCCTTCTCTCTCCCTGTCCCTCCCACCTCTCATCCCTGTTTAATGTTAGTCATCTTCAGCAATGAGAAAATTGAATCCTGTGGTAAATTAAATTGGTGAATTAGATGATTAGGTTGAGAAATTCTTCCGGAACTTGGAGGAAAATATGCAAACATAACTATATGCTTATAAAGGAAAGATATGCAGAAGACAAATCCAGCAGATCCAATATATGTATAATTTTTAAAAAATACCAACAGAGGAGAGCATCTAAAGAAAGGTAACAATAAAGACATTTTTTTAAAAAGATCCTAAGTTTAAAGAAACACTTGAGTTTTCAGATTCCTACTAGCTATTAAATAAAATGAGTGCATAGACTCCCACACTGAGATACACTCTAAAGCACTTTTCTTCTTGCACTCAGGCAAAACCAAAAACAAACTAAACATATTATTTAGAAAGGGGAAAAATAAGTGTTTCAGTACACTTCTTTTTTACCACACCAAGTGTTAAAAGACTGAGAATACAGAATTTTGAGAGAAAAGATTGTTATTAAGAATTTCTTATTCGGTTTCTTCATGAGGGAAACCTGACATCTATTCATAGACATTCAAGAACTCATGAAAGTCATCTTCTGGAGAGAGATTCCCTGAAGAAGTCCTAAAATAATTAAGAAAGAAATCACAATAAATAATTCAAATTGGAGGAAGCCAGAGTATCACAGAACATTTTGCAAGGAACGAAATAAAATTTAATATCAGTATATAAATAATTACTGTTAACATTATTAAAAATATGAAATTTTTATTAAAATATTCATATTATTAAAATTATTATTAAAAATAAAAAATTAAAAAATCAAAAAATTAAATAAAAATAAGAAGTATTGTTATTAAAATGCATATTATTAAATATGAAATCTTATTATTATTAAAAATATGAAAAATGATAAATTCCCTAGGTAAAGAGGCATATACCTGTAATCCCTACAACTGGGGAGGCTGAGGATCCCAAATTTGAGGCCAGCCTGGGCAACTTAGTGAGACCCTGTTGCAAAATAAAAATAAATTGGGGATGTAGCTCAGTGATAGAGTAGAGTGCTCATGGGTTCAATCCCCAGTACCAGAAGAAAAAGGTAAATTGGATTCACATTATTTTTAATACTTTTTGCTAAATTTCAATTAACATGAATGACTCTTATGAGTTGTTTCAGTCAGCTTTTTTGCTGATGTGACTAAAGAACCTGACCAGCACAATTGCATAGGAGGAAAAGTTATTTGGGGGCTCACAGTTTCAGAGGTCCATGGACTAAGGTCCATAGAAGGCCAGCTCCATTCCTAGGGGCTTCGGGTGAGGAAAGATATGGTGGAAGAGTGTGGCAGAGGGAACTAGCTCACATGATGAACAGAAAGCAGAGAGAGAGTCTCCACTTGCCGTTTACAAATATATACACCAAAGCCACACCCCAATTCCCACCTCCTCCAGCCATACCCTACCACTTCAGTTACCACCCAGTTAATCTCTCTCAGGAGATTAATTCACTGATTGGGTTAAGACTCTTATAACCCAATCATTTCTCCTCTGAACCTTCTTGCATTGTTTCACATGTGAGCTTTTGGGGGACACTTTACATCCAAACCCTAACATGAGTCAATAATAAGACAACCTAATAGAATCTAATAGAAAGATGAAACAAGGACATAATTTAAAGGCCATATGAAAAAACAAAAACTCAATGGCAAAAAAAGAATAAATATTGGTAAAATATAAATTAAAATAACAAACATATACCAATTCCAATCCATTTATCTAATTGTTAAAGATCAATATGTCTGATGTTACCAAGTACTGGTGACTGGGGAAATAGGACCTCAGTCTATTGGTGGGAGTTTAAATTAGTGCTAACATGATGGAGAATTTGGCAATAACAAGCAAAGTTGAAGATGTGCACACCTTATGATTCAGCAATTTCAGTTTTAGGTGTCTATACTAAAGACACTTGCATATGTGGCCCACATGAACTCCTCTCTAAGGATGTTCTGCTCATTAGGCATTGTTTTTAATAGCTGAAAGTTGGAAACAATCTGTCTAACAAAAGGGGCCCATATAAACAAATAGTGGTTAATTCATACAACTGAACATACATCACTTAAAATTAGTAAATTACATTTGTGTTTCTACTTAATATCAAAAATGTAAAGTGAGTGCTGGGCATGATGGCGCACACCTGTAATCCTAGCAGCTCAGGAGGCTAAGGCAGGAGGATTGCGAGTTCAAAGCCAGCCTCAGTAACAGCAAGGTGCTAAGCAACTCAGTGAGACCTTGTCTTTAAATAAAATACAAAATAGAACTGGGGATGTGACTCAGTGGCAGAGTTTCCCTGAGTTCAATCTCCAGCACCCCACCCCCAAATAAAGTAGGAAGAAATCAGTAAATTCTGCAAAGGTAGGTATACCATGTTAGCATGTATGTACAGTTAATAAACTCTCAAAGCTGAACATGCATTACTGTGAGTTGCATATACCTATCTAGATAGTTAATAACTGTAAGAAACAAGAACTAAAAAGAGATAGTGGTTGCCTCTGAGGAGGAAAGGTTAGGGGAGTTTTGAAATTATGGATTGCAACAGAGCATTTCAGCTTTGTAATGTTTTATTTATTTAATTCAAAAAAAAACTAAAGCCAAGGGACAGAATATTAGCATTAGTTAATTCTGAGTAGTGGATACAAGGGTATTTGTTTTATTATTCTTTTACTTTATTTTTAAAATCTTTCACACTGCCCCCATAGTGAAATAAATATCTAACCTTATGTTCTTATAACAGTGATTTCACTGGAAGATTGACTAATGGGTTTCTAGAGGGGAGATAGTAACTTCTGAAATGATATTAACAACAACAAATAACCCTTATGTGTGTGTTCTGTATGTGTTGTTTTTGGAGAGGGAACTCTATTATTTCTTTCAAAGGTATGTAGGGAAGATTTTGATTTACCTCTATAGTTGAATTGTGCTACTGGTATTTAGCACTTGGGGCTGGGGATGCTAAATATCCTGCAGTTTGCAATTCTTCCCCCACACAATAAAGAACTGACCAGCTCCATATGTCAATTATATACCTTTGAGAAATAACAAGTTGGGAATTGCATTCTACTAAAAATAACAGAAAAAACCTACCATTAGTTGTTTAAATGCATAAGCACTTTTCTTTTCCTTATGTAACAGGGAGGCTGAAGGTTGTTGGCACTGGTTCAATGGCTTAAGCCACGTCAGGGTCCTGGTTACAGCGTTCCGATTTGCCCTTTCTTCATAGTCTCACAATGGCTGTTGAAGCTGTAGGCATTAAGTTCAGTGTCCAAACAGGAAGAAAGAAGGACTGGAGGAGGACGGATAATATCTATATTTGGAAAGCAAGACTCTTCCAGAAATCCTCAGTAGTCTTTTACTTAGGCCTCATTGTACCACAAGGCCTTGTTTGATACAAGAGTTAAGTTTTGCTTTTGTGGGTTTTGTATTAGAAGAATAAAAGAAATAAAAGGGTTGGAATGAGTGTTAACTAAAACTAACAATATTTGCTGCAAAAGTGAATAGGTTACATTTTCATACTAAAATAAAAAGAATGATTGTATCAAGATTTACTGAGGAAAACCACTCTTAACATTTAAAACAAAGGGAATTTAATGTAGGAAATTGGTCACCCAGGCCTAGAAAAGTAGTGAAAATAAATGAAGCAGCCTAGAGAGTATAGATAGCCTCAAGAAGTCACTGCCTGCTCAGTCCTGGAAAGACCAAAGGAGAAGGCAGGATGACTAGGGTCACTTGGCAGAAGCTGGAACCAGGACAGGCCTATCCATCAGGACCTGGAGCCAGAGATGAGCTGCAGATATCACAGAAAGGAGCACGGAGAGGCAGGGGGAGGGGAAACAGCCTGGCTGCAACATTTCTCCCCCTGGTTTCTTCTATTGGCCAAACCCAGCTAGAAGCCAGCTGAGTTAGTCTGTAGGGACCCCATTGGTTTGTAGAACAGAGCAAGAGACTGTCATGGAATAAAAAGAAATGTAAGCAGGTCTAGGACCATGTACACTAGGTCAGAAAACAAAACACTTCTATGTAAAGTCAAGGAAGGTACATATGGACTATAAATCATGAGTGACAAAATGAATATTAGATAGTGGTATAGAATTTAAGGGGCAGATCATTAAATAAGATGAAAAAAAACCACAATTTTAGAGGGTGACTTTAATTCCTTTGATAGATCAAGCCAACAAAGCAATAGGATATTCAAAAATATAAAAGTTCATGTTAAGACACATGGCAAAAGCTAAACCTAAAACTGGAGATATTCACAGCTTTAAGTGCTTTCATTAGTACATAAGAAAAATGAAAATGAATGTATTCAATTATGGCTTCAATTCAAGAGGACATAAAAAACAATATAACTTTGGTAAAGCAAGAGAAAGGAATTGATATTGATACATTTAAAATAAATACAGAAATTGATACATTTAAAATAGGAGTGGAATTGATCAATTTACCAAAAGACCATTTAACAAAGATCAATGAAAAACAAAAACTCTTGGAAAACCTCATCACAAAAAAGTGAGAATAAAACCAAATATACAACATTAAGAAAAAAAAATGGTAATAAAATTAAAGCTATTAAGATCAAAGCCGCCATAAGAGTTATACTATGTATGACTTAATACACTTGAAAATCTTATGATAAGGATGTTTTTATAGTGAAAAAGAAAAAAATACAAAATTGAAAGAGGACTTATGATTGTTAATTTCAGTCATACTCTGGCATGGAACCAGAGTTTCTTCTATATGGCATGAATCATGGCCTATCGGTAAGGTTTTCCCATTTAGAATATAAGCTTCCTGAAGGCAAGGATCTTGCAACTCTGATATCTAGCTAAAGGATACATTGAGGATGCTCAGGGGATATTTGTTGAAAAAAATTTATTCTCTCCTCCCTCCCTTTCTTTCTTTCTTTCTCTCTCTGCCTTACGTTCTTCCATTTTTCTTTTTCTTCTCCAACATCCTGTAGAATATTAAAATAGAGTGTGCCTATTGTCATTCTTTGTGTCCTATCAATTATCTATTCCTTTTAGATCCTACTGCCCTGCAAAGGAGACAGACTTTTGGGCTCTGGTGTGGGACCCACAGAGGGTCCCTCTGCAAGCCATGCAGTTTAGCAGTTTATCCAGGCTGCCCTGAGCTGGTGACTCATAGAATGGCCCAGCAGGCTCTGGCTGTTGCTAGGAAACTGTGGTTCCCTTGTGGAACCCAGCACCACACTTGCAGGTTGCCCCTGATAACTTAGAGGAAATGAAGAGCTGTCCAAAAAGGTAGAGGGAAAAACAAAAAGCTAAAATGAAGAAAGTAATTTTCTTTGCCCAGCGCTAAATGATGTATCTATGGAGATTAGAGACAAAAATAGTGAAAAGTTATGTTGGCATCATTAACCACTTTTGTGCTTGCTACTTTTGATATTGTAAAAATGTGCTGTGAAAACACAGCCAAAAAGATATCTGTTCTGCAGACAGTCTCAGGGCTTTCTGGAAATTTTGGTCATCAGAAAGGTCTGGGAATGAGAGGCTTCTCTCTCAGAGTCCCTCTCCACACTCTGATTTGGATTTCTCTGGCTTCCTTGTCAGCCGACTTTTGCAAAGTGAATGCTTTGGCCTCTAACACATCTTTGACCTATTCCAAATCAGTGCTGCCCAGGTACACCAGGCCAGGAAGCAGAAGGAGAATAAAAATCTCGATTGCAGTGGTTCTCAAATTTGTGCATCAGAATTACCTGGAGGGTTTCTTCAACACAGATGTTAAGGTTTTATTCTCAGAATTTCTGATTCATGAAGCCTAGGTGGGAGGTGAGAATGGACATTTCTAGGTTTCCTGTTTATACTGAAGTTGCTGGTTCAGTGACCACACTTTGGAAACCTCTGCCCTAGACTATTGGATCTTGCCCAATCACTGCCCTTCTTAACTGCCCATCAGTTAACCAATCACTCAACTGATGAAGAAACAGAGGTCCAAGGTCCAAGGAACCTTAACGGATCACCTAAGGTCATTTAACTACTGTGGTGGTTAAAACCTAGGATTCCCGAATTGAACACCAGTGCTTTCTCCACTAAAAATTGCTTTCCAAGCAGGGACTCTTTAAAAATCTTCCAAAAGACTCCAGATGGCTGCCAACAGGGGTGGTCCCACCAAGCGAATGCCAAGTTGCTAAATCCAACCCTGATAGCGACAGCTTTGAAAATGAAGCCAGAGACGGGTTGCAAAAACCTTTGTGTTCTTCGCAGCGTCGTCTCTCATATTTCTAAATACTGTAGATAGAAAAGGAAGCATTTTGGGGAGGAGCAGACACAGCTAAGCAGGGATCTGCCACATTTCCAAAGAGGCAGGCCTCCAGGCCTCCCTGCCAAGCAAGGGCTGCTGGCGGGAAGCTCCATCCGCTTTGGACTCAAACCACAAAGCAAATTCCCTCCCGCCCGCCCCCACCCCCAGCCTCCGTGGGTGTTGAGATGGCTTCAGAGATAAATTTAAAATGTAGAACATACACATTCCTTCCACTTTTGTTTGAATATGGGCTCCATCATTCATCCAGGCCAATTGTAAGCTGTAGGATAGAGAAGAAAGTCAGCCAACCAACAATTTTTTTTTTCTATAAGGCCTGACTGATGCAAAACTAGGAAGGGTATGGAGTTTATCTTTGGCTTCACTCATTTCCCTCTTTGACCCCAAGGTCCTCCACTTTCCCCTGCCTTTCTTGATTTTTATTCTTATGGGATCATGCTTTTTCTTTATCTTCAGCTAAACTCAGTTAAGAAATGAGAAAGAGATTTGCCCATGAGTCTTTTAATTTTAATAAAAGATGCTCCAAGATTAAAAACCATCCCATGTTTGGAAAAAAAAAAAGCTCAAATGAGAAAACCTGGAGTCTGACAGGGTGGACTAGGGGGAGGATCACTAAAAACCAGGACCTTTCCCAGAATTCTTTGTTGTACCTCCATGGTGGCCCCAATTTGTCTCCTGCTAAGGCTATAGTTTGCCTGTGTATCGATAACACTGACAGAGGCTGGTGTTTTATGAACCATTACACTTATTTGTAGTAGTTCTGTTCTCACAAGAGCTGTGTGTCCACTAGATGGCATTCAGATAGAGCTAGTGGACAGATTCCTATCTCTATAGCTTCATGATGCTAAGAAAAGTAACAGAGGGTTCCTCCATCCTACCAGGGGTTTAGTCTACTTCACATTGTCTTTGCCTCAGGGGTGAACTCCATTTATGACTGCTCCATTCTGTTGAGTGACTGCAGAAATACATGGCATTTACTTGTGTATGGCACTTGGTAGCTTTTGATGTGCATCATCTTTGAGCTCAGTCCTTGAATTTGTAGAAATTTTCCTTTTCATTTATTTTTGGGGAAACTGAGGTTCAAATATGTTGACTAGAAAGTAACAGAACAAGAAATTGATTCTAAATCTTCTGATTTCTGATTCTAAATGGACCATGATTCATCCCCAAACAATAAATCAGGGATGTTTCACAGAGGAGTTAGAAGTTGGCTAATTGGGCAGAAAGGCCCTTGGGAGACAGACTGGAGTGGGGAAGTAATTCTGACCAGCCTCTGAAAATACAGAGAAGGGGAGCATTGTGGCAGCAGCCTTCCCTCTGGTGGTACCAGTAGAGGCTGAGATTAGAGTGTTTTAGGTCCAGAGCAGTGGGACACACAATAGCAATGTAGCTGTGACTTTCATGAAGGCAGGAGATTAAGAAAATGTGGGTTGGGCTGGCAGAGAGGAAAGACTATGCGGTAAATGGAGCAGAGAATTTTCCCAGTGTCTTCTGAGATTCTACTTGTGCAGTCAAGACAAGTACTGAGAAGGTGAAGTACAATGTGTTTCCAAATCGCATTCCAGCTAGGAATGCAAAAATGACTGTGGGCTCATAGAAGGGCTTGTGCTGACCAAGGTCCCCCAGGAATTATATGCATGTTGTCTACTTACTTAATATTGCATATAAGTGTTATAAAGAAGTGTATTTAATTAATATTGTCTTGTTGTAACATGCCTGACCTATATTTTGGATGTTCCCAGGGATGCTGGGAGAAGGGATTATGTTAACCAGCAATGTTCCATGCATTTGGTTACTCCTGGGAAATTAATATCCCAATAGTTTTGACTAAGGAGAGAAGAGAAAGAGAACATTCAGATACGTAACTTAACAGAAACAAATATACTAGAGGGGAAGAAGCTTAATCTGTGGAGAAGAATAAAGTCCTTTGCCTTGTTGAAGTGGAGAATTTAGGAATAATAAAAAGTCAAGTTGGACAGGAAAAGATAACAGGACTGGATTATAGTGCCTGGTGTACCATACTGCCAAAGACCTGCCTTTGTTGTGGGCATTTGGACATCACTGAAGGTTTTTAGTGTCATTCTAGGAAGATTATTCCAGAAATGCACAGGATGACTTGGAGTGGGAAGAGTGGGAGAAAAGATGTAAGGCTTCTGGAATAATTTTTAAATGAGGTATAAAAGACTTACCTACTTGGAAATAGAGAGGAAAGACAGATATGAAAGATACTAAGGTGAGTCCCTTTTACTTGCTAGTGAAAAACTCAACTGTTTGTGGAACATATTGTTCCCACTGGGATCTTGTGGGTATGAGGCAAATTTTCCTGCTATTCTCTTAACCTCACATTCTTGCTGCTTGTTTTATCAATGTGGTCCCCTGTTGTCTTAATAGAGCAGTAGAGCCCTGCTCATTAAAACTGTGCAGCACATTACAAGTATCACTCATTTTAAGTAACTGATTTTATAGCTTTTCAAACCTGCCAAGTTGATAAATTAGGCACTGTACATTTTACACAATCTGGAGTCTCAGATGTAGGGAATTTTGAAAATTATCAAATCCTGTGGCAAATGGCAGCACCTGCTGGCAAATATGATATTACAGGCTAACTCTACACAGTAGACGGTACAATGACCCAGAGAAAGAAGAACAAAGAGAACAAAATTACAGAAGGGGAATTATAGGTTTCAGAGAAATTAATATGTTCTGAGGAATGACAAGAAAAGCAGCAATGGTAAGAAAATCCCAAATTTGGGCAACTCAACAGAGAAGTTTTTATGTGTCTATCACTATGCTAGTTGTTTTGAACAGTATAAATGGGAAATCACACAAGATTTCTGACCTCATAGGTGATTATACATTGGAAATGATACAGTCTAAAGAGCTAAATGTTGCAAACAGTTCTTTTAGGATAGCACTGCAACCAACATTTCTTATTTGTCTGAGCTCCTCAACTCTCCCCAACCCTTTTTCAAGAATAACTTTGAATTTAATGCATGTGAGAATTATTTTGGGGGGGGGAATTGTTTTCTCTATGAAAAACACTTTAAATATCATATGGGAAATTGGTATGTGGGGATGGGGGAACAGATTCACTTTATAGCCCTTGCTACAAGAATTCATACATTCTAGTAGTAAGATTTTCCAGACTGATGATAAAAGTATTCACAAGGTCTAGTTACAGATTTTCAGAAATATTGGTGTTCAAAAAAAAAAAAACCTCAAAAATTTGTTTCTATTTATCTCCCCAACCTCCAGTCCCAGAGAGCATTTAAGACAACTTTAAGGCAGACATGATCAGTAAACCATAAAGAACTAACCATGTGCAACTAGTTATGGAAAAGATAAAATGAGATATGAGACAGGGATTACCCTTAAATATCTGTCTGGGAAGATAGGAATAAGCACAAATAGTTAGTGGATAATAAAAGATTATCTATCAAATATGTAGTATGTTCAAAAGCATAATTTCTAGTGCTAACTGGGTCAAAATTCTGACTGTAGTTCTCTAGCTGGGTAACTGTGGCAAGTTACATAAACTCTCAGTGTCTGATCTTTCAAAGAGGAAAAATAATAACACCTGTCCCATAAGGTTGCTGTGAGTTTAAAAATAGATTAATATGGGAAAATAGTATAGAGAACTTGGCATATAGTAAGTACTATGGTTAGCTACTATTATTATGGCAGGTGGTATAATAATATGAATTATGGCATATTCAGCAATCTCTTTAGGAGTTAGCTCAAAATTCTCTTGGGAAATAGTTACCTAAATAAAGAAATAGTATTTATTTATTTATTTATTTATTTTTAGTGCTTGAGATTGAATCCAGGGCCTCACACCTGCTGAGCACATACTTAAACACTGAGCTACATCCCCATCTGGGGCAATTTCAATGAAGAGGCTTAGATCTATGTCCTCAGTGTTTCTAGGTAGAAGGAGTCACTTAAGTATAGATACATCTCTAGACAAAAATAATAATAATAATAATAATAATAATAATAATAATAATAATTTTCTCAGCTTTTCATTTTAAGTATATGTAATGTCATTATAGGACTAGTGATTTCATTGCTTTTAGGCTAAGTCTGGGTAATATTTGAGCTCTCAAAAAGCACTTGAGCAATGGATTGTTTTCATCATTATTTGCACTAGCTCTGGCGCATCCATCCTGGCTAATTCACAGTCAGACTTTTGTGCTGACTTTCTGCCGGAGGACCCCAATGTCTCGACTTCAAATTTAGCATTAATATTAATGATGACCACTGGAGCAGAAAATAGATCAGCATGCAAAGTCATAGATCTGCTCCCTGAAGAGTTGCCAGTTTGCCCAAATGCAAAGGTCTGGGGTGTTCTGTCCTTCAGGTGAAGTCTGGTAAGTGATGAGAACTCCTTTCCTCATGTGAAAAGCTGATACCATTAGAGATGGTTCATTCTTTGCAACCTCATTTAGCAGCACACTAAACAGTGGTTCATTAAGCTGTAAGCAGCTGTGTAGTGGCACCAGAGACTTTGGAGGGTACTGGGCTGAGATGGTGGCTTTACTGTTCAACTTCTGAGTCTGAGGCCATTTAGAGCTCTGTAGGAAGACTAGAGTAGTGAGTGCAATTAAATTGAACATGACCAGATATACCCTAACATTGAATTAAGGTTACAGGTTCTGAGATCCAGAAATAGTAACAAAATTACACATTAAACAAGATGCGATAAATTTTGCAAAGGATCATTCATTCATTTTCCTGCTTGAGTGGCCAGATATAATGGGAATAGGAAGTAAAGTAGAAACAAAAATTGTCCCCGTGGCCAAATTGTGGTTAAGTGCATTTTAGTATGTCTTTAGTTTTTATCTATTTTATATATATATATATGTTTTTCTTAGGTGGCATCATAGATGGGTTCAAAATTACCTTCAGGTTGTGGAATTTCTCCAGCATGCAATCTGTTCACCTGTTTTACTTATAAGTTGACAATGCCCCCAGCGGCAGTGAGCACAAATAGCTCAATATGCTGTGAGTCATACTTTCCATTTTTACAACTTTTGCTTGTTTTACGGTCTAATGTTAGCCCTGACTTAATTTTTTCTTTCTAATGCTATGTTAATAAAATTCCCAATGCTTTGACTGTAGCAAAGAGTCAAATATTCATTGGATGACAGTTTTATAATCATGATAGATAAGAAAGAGCTCAGGAAGAAAGCTGTCCCCCAGATACAATTATGCAGGCAGTATGGGCATGAGTAAGGCATACTCGGGTTCCAATCCTACATGACTATAGCAATTAGTTAAAGTATCTGCTAAATGGGGGTGTCTGACCTTCACAGAATCCTTGTGAGGAATGGAGAGGTAACATATAAAAAGTGCCTACCAGAATACCCAGTGTATTAATAGAAAGTCTTAGAAAGTCTTTGCTGAAGAAATGAATAACTCCAGGGGAAAATTGCAGAGGACAAGGACGATCTTCCAAATACAGCAGCTTCTGAAGCATCATACTGATGACATAACGTCCTTTATGGTGCTAGTTACATATTATAGTCTGCTTTTTCTGTATACACTTTTTAATTGTGAAATTTTTGATAAAAGTGAACTTTCATATTTCCTAAAATGATATGGATTTTTATAAGATTAATTTGAATACTTTATTCTTTACTTTTAATTATGTAAATGAAGAGCCAACATGGGCTCTGGGAGGTCCATCCCAGTTTCTAGGAGACCTTAGATTGCTTAAAATGATGAATAAACAAAAAAGAATTCATGTGAAGTGACCTGTATGAAAACTTCAGTGTCTCAAAAGAACATTTGACAATACACTGCTACAATGGCCTGAAGATTGGACTGCTCCTCCTGAGAACTTGTGTGTTCATGGACTTCTCAGACCATTTGTGAGTATCAACATCTCTAACCATCATGAAGAAGGGTAGTATATTTTTGGTTTAGGGCTCAATTACTATTTCTTTGCAAAGTAGTGAAGTAGAATTACTTCTGGGAAAGAAGTAGCACTTCATGCTGAGAGTACTGGTAGATAATTTGGTCTTTCCTATTAACTATCTGCAACTCAAGCAATCAGAGAAGAGAGAGAGGCTTAGAATTAATAAACAAACCAGTCAACAAACAAATCAAGTAAAAATGGAAGCCCACAGGTTCTTTTTGACCAAACAATGCTGGCAATGGAAATTGAGCAGGTAGTCCTCAGGGGGACTAACTCCATGGGCTGCAAAGCCAGCAGGTGCACCCAAAAGGTTATAACCTAAACCCCCATCTTCCACCATTTGAGGGGGGTACTGGGGATTGAACTCAGGAGCACTTGATCACTGAGCCACATCCCCAGCCCTATTTTGTATTTTATTTAGAGACAGGGTCTCACTGAGCTGCTCAGTGCCTCTCTTTTGCTGAGGCTGGCTTTGAACTTGCAATCCTCTTGCCTCAGTCTCTGGAGCCACTGGGATTACAGGCATTTTCAACCATATTTTTAAAGTGTGATGCCCTCTCCAGTCATGCCCACTTTTGGACTGTAAATCTTAATCCATGTTGCCTCTTAAAGGGAGAAACATCATTTCATAATATTAAGCGCAGGCAAAGCTGCCTTATTAGGGAATGATCTTAAGCTTTTATGAGAAGTCACCTTATAGCAGTCACCTAGTGTGTCTGTTTTCTTGCTGCCACTCAAAATTCCTGGAAAGGGTTATGAGGCAGTATCCAACTTACTTGTAACTTTATTCAAATATGACAATGGGGAACTCCTGAAGATGGCAGCAGCACTTTAAATTTCGCTGGCCTGGGCAGGGCCTATGGTCAAAACAACCAGAAAGCAAATGATGCAGTCTCTTGTTTGTTCTCCCCATTCCCCCACCAGCATTTTTGGCCACTCTAACAGGTTTCACCTTTACCTTGAACAGCATAGAACATAGAAAGAGGGACTTAAACCTGGAGAAATGTGAGTCAAATGCTTTCTATCAAAGGAGGGGATTTTTAACCTTTCAATATCACCAGCCCTCCATTTTCTTCCCAAATATGCATTCTCTCTCCCCTTGAGTGTGAAACCCAAGAAATAGAAGTAGGAATTGTAGATCATGCCCTGATTTTTAAAATGATATTACGCTCTACTAGCTAGCTATCCTATTAGACAAAGAATGAACAAATGATTCCTTCTCCTTTTTGTTGTCAGAAATTCCCATTAAAGAAAATTAATGTTTATTCTGTAATTGCTGAAAATTATAAATTGCAATGCTTGTATGTAATAGGTCTCCATGAATATAAATAACTCTTCACATTTGATTTGAAAGGCTATATTATTCATATAATTTTCTATGTGGAACTGGAGATGTAAGACACATTTTCTATGCTGATTACTGCATTTACATTTATAATTATTTTAACTCAATTAGATATTTAAATTGTAAAGGCATCCAACACTTGTATACAAATCAAACACTTTATTAATATGTACAGAAAAAGTTAATAATACCTCTACTCTATCCTATTTCCTCAGCTCACTGTTAAATATGCCCCAAAACCCATTTACACCCCTCCCCCCTGCAAATAGGACTATATACAGTATTGTAGCTTTTTCTAGATCAATAGATACAGATTGAACTCTTATATAATAGTTATTCCATTCTGTGAATGCAGCATAATTTATTCAGCCATAGCTCCTGCAATGGTCATTTGTTCTATTTCAAGCTTTTTCATCACTGAAAGCAGCCCTGCAATTTCATAGATTGCCTTATATACTGGTGCTTTTGTTCTTGCAGGCCAGAGTTCCCAAGGTGGAATAATGTACAGAGCGTTTTCTGTACTATAAATTTCTATGAATACTGTTGCATTACCTTCTGAAAAAAATTGCGACAATACATGGGTGTTGATTTGCCACATGTTTAACAGAGCTTGTTGGTATCATGTTAAATTTTTGGGGGGAGGAGCAATCTCATGAATAGAAAATAGCATCCTGGTTGAATCTGCATTTCCCTGGCAATTGCTCATGGCATAGCACCTAAGAGCATGGGCCTAGAGCCCAACTGCTTGGCTGTGCATCTTATTGATTGTGTGATCTTAGCAAGTTACCTAATTTCTTTGTGACTCAGTTTCATCACTCCCACTAACAATGGAGAAAATTATCATACCTGTAGAATAAGATTTTTATTTGAATTGTTTGAGTTACTACTTACAAAGACTTGGAATGGTTTCTGGTGCTTAGGGCAGTGCCTGACCCATAATAAGCTCCACATAAACTAAATAAATGCTTTCTGGTGATGCTGAATTCCTTTTTATATGTTCATTAAACATTTGCACTTATTTTATTGAATATGAATGTCAAAATATTTTAGTGTAAAACAGTGGATGTATATTGTCTACACTTTTGAAATCAGATCACTCCTAGGGAAAAATATAACAATCCCCACCCCCACCTCCCTTCTATGGGAAGTACTCCACTGCTTAGAAATACCAGACAAGGAGAATTTTTCTGAAATGTTTGAGGAGGAAAATTGAAAGGTTTCAGAAAGCAGAAGGATAATTTTCTAAATAAAAGAAAATTCCAGACTAACCCCAACTAATATAAAAAAGACTAACTTTTATTCTGTAATAGGCAGAACCTCAGTTTACCTGGATAGAGATTTAAATCAGGAGGGAGGGGCAGATATTGATTTGAGGCAGTTGGAAAGCTATGTCATTGCCAAGAGTAACAATGTTACAGCTAAAAAACAGTCATTTGATGTCTTGGATTTCAGGAGAGCTCAGCCTTTTCTGTTGAGATTACTAACCACATACCTCTCTTCTCAATTGGGTGTTTTTCACTTGGATTTGTCCTCTACAGGGAATCTTGTATTATATATCAGTCACATAAATCTAAAAACACCCAGCATCAGGCTTACTTAAATGTCAGAGACAACTATTTCTTGTGTTCTTCCTCTCGGCTTCTATCAGCAATATGCTCTTTTTTGTTTCTTCTACCTCTTCAGTACAAATGGAGGAGAGAT